>NC_134580.1:120419947-120735364 GCF_037038515.1 Microtus pennsylvanicus | reverse complement strand
TCACTGATCACATTGGACTAGAGACTGATCTTTATGATATCCTTTTAGCTTAATTGCCTCTTTTAAGGCCCTTTCTCAAATACACTCATCTTCAGAGGTACTGGGGGGTTGGGACACATGCATTTTGTGGCAACAAAGTTCACCACATTATGCTAAGCATATTGTTGCTACATCATTGGTGATGGACTGGGTAGTTTGGCCTGTATTCTGCTGCTCTAACAGAATGGCACAGACTGAGTTGATATAATAATAGAGATTTGTTTGACTCAAAGTTCTGGAAGCTAGGAGGTCTAAGGAGATGGCACAGACAAAGAGATTGACTGTACTCTGTCCAAATATTGTGGAAGGAAGTTAAGTATGCCAAAGGAGAAAGAAGTAGGCTGAACACATCTTTGCCAGGAACTTACTTTCCTGGCAAGTGATCTGTTCCTGTATCTTGCCAATTCCACCCCCAGGATCTGATTACAATACTTCTGCAAAGACTGTTGACTTTTGACAGGAGTTTTGGAGGGGCGATTTAAACCACGGTAGCTGGGGAGTGGAGACTCTTTGCTGCAGCCTTTTCTGGGCATCCAGAGAGTGAGCATCCCATGAAACAGTATCTGCCCAGGCTCTGAAGCTTCTGCTGTTTCTCTCCCAAAGCCATCCTTCTCTGAACCAGATCATGTTGTGAAGTCCCTTGCTCTTCCTCTTCTGGAGATGTGATGCAGGATTGCCACCGCTCCACCAGCGTCGTACTATTCCTGATTGGAGCAGGGTCACTGCTAAGGTAGATGCTGGGTGGAGTCCCCACTGAAGGACAAGCTTGAGATTCTTGTCAGTGTTTTCTTCCACAAGAAGAGATACCCCGAGGGCAGAACTGTTAGTCCCTGAGAGGCCTATGAGGGTTCCTGCTTGGTAGAGTAGCTTTAGCACAGCAAGGAGAAGCTTACATGCAACCTTGAGATGCACCTGTGGGATTTGCTCTGTGTTGGAGCTAGAAAACTCATGAGCAATGCAATATATACATTGCTATATAGAGAGAAGGAAAACCATCCAAAGGTCAGACTTCCAGTCAGGTTGCTCTTTTGGGTAGTTATATATTGTGGACAAGGTAAAGGCAAATAATGTTACCAAAATAGTCACATGACAGGAAAGGCGGGCAACCCTTAGGGGCACAGACATTACAAGGCTCAGGATCTGAAGGAAGTGCCACACCTCTTTTCCTTCTTCAGGGTTTTTGTGGAGGCTGACTTGGAGTGGCAATGTTCAGGGGAGGAGTTGAAGGTTTGGGGCTCAGTTGAAAAATGACAGCACCATCTAGGTGCCGCTGATGGTACTGCAGTCTCTAGAACCAGTGTTCTTGGAGAAAAGCAACCTATCTGCTAGAAAGATTGCTCAAGTTACTAGGTAAAAAGTAAAATCTGACCACATTTGCTCATGCTCTTGAGTAACAAATCATCTAGACATAAAATAATAAACCCTTCTAGCTTTTCTCCGGGTTCATCAATCCCTTCCCTACTTATGTATGTTTGCTGGAAAGCACCTGCTCGCAAGACTGCTGAAATGTATCTAGGTTCTCACGAACAACTGTCCCTCATGGTATTTTTCTCAATCTATTACCCTTGAAGACTCCTCACCAATTATCCCCAACAGCCTTGTACATCAATTGCTCTCTGATTTGCTTGCCTTGATTGTTATACTAAGTGAAAATTAGTTACAAGCGTCAACTTGGCTACAAAATGGTGCCAGGCATTTCGCCAGTCACCAGTTTAGATGTCCCAAAGGTAGTTATTAGAAGTGATTAACATTCAGGTTGGTAGACTGAGGTAAAAGTAGATAGTTCTCAGAATGTGGGTGGCAAATAGTCAGGCTTTTGTGTCTCTCTGTGACTTAAATTCGGGAGGAGTTGTTTTAGCTCACTGTTTCAGAGAGGTCAGTCCATGGTGACTCAGCAATAACCATCTTGGTGGGGGCAATGTTTGGTGGAGGCTATTTGTCCCTTTCTCAACCTTTGTTTTCACTGCTCGGGATAGAACCCAAGACTTTGAGCATATAGCCCAGTGCTCTGCCACCGAGCTGTATGCCCAGTTTTGTACTTTGCTTCTTGGTAGATGGGCATCAGAGAGAAAAGGGCATATAAGATGAGGTCAGAGCAAGGAAGTGTCCTCTATCAACCCCACCTTCTACTTTTTATCACCTCCTACCTATGTTATCAAATTGTGAACCCAAAAGGGGTTAATCCATGTATTCCAGTTCCTGGGTATCTGGCTGTGCCTGGAAACATCCTCACGGACACACCTGAAGGAGTGCTTCACTGATCTCCTACTCGGTTATTAACCCAGTGAAGTTGATAATCACCATTAGCCAGCGCAGGTATGGCTCACTAATCCCCTAGGTGTTTATTAATCTACTCAAGTTGATAATCACCGTTGGACCGTGATGGTGTCATTCAGCCAGTTGCAGGCTTTAGTTCAGAGAGAGTTTCCAGAGGAGGGAAATTTTTTGCTTCCAAAATGGGAACAGATTCTTGCTGTCATTTCCAACCTGCCTTGCTTGCTCTCACACTTACATAAGGCAATTCTTTAGAATACACATGACTCCCCTCCTCCCCGCCCTCCTCCAGGTGCTGTTTCCCTGGAGAACTTAGACTAATGCAGACTGTGAACATGACCCAGTCCTCAAGGGGGAGATGAGGGCTGAAGGTGCTGGGATGTGAGGCACAAGCTGCTTTGCAATTCATGAAGCAAAGCAGGTGGGATTAAAAAACAATTGCAAACCTGCTGAATCCCCGACAGAATATAAACATCTAATGAAATATGACCAAAGGGTAAAATCTAAGGCATTGCTGTACTTCTCTCTGAGGATAACAGAAGTTTTGATTTTATTTGAATCTCAGGTTCCTGGAATAGTATTTAGCACTTTCCTTATAAAATGCCTAACACATTTTAGGTGTTAAAGGAAAGGTTAGTTTCCTTTAAAAAATTCTGTGCAGAGAGCACTTTCTTCCAACCCACATGGAGGCTGCACATAATTTCCCCATTCATCCCCAGCCCTTTCTCCTGCCTTTAAAACTTTCCTTTAGCATTGCATTTGACTCACTTTTGATTCGCCAGACATCTGGGTTTTGTTATATACTGTATGCTGATTCTGTCTTGTTTTTATTCCAGATGATGTTCAAATAGTCATATGTGTCTGGGAGTGTGGGTCTATTTTATGTAGGTTTTTGATCAGTGAGGTTCCAAGATAAGTCTCTACGCCATTACCCAAGCTGTTCACTTTGGGAAAAACAGGAACAAGAGAGCAATGGCAGCTTCATTTTCTATCTGGAATCACTTTGAGAGATAGCTTAGCCTTCTTTGACCTAAATTTATGTGTTTTTTGTAGGCTTTGAAAATTGTATTTTACCAATTAAAATTTACATAAAAAGCAACTTATGAGTACAGATTGAAAGTTTTTATCGCGGGGAGCATTCTTAGCAGTTCCTCTAGGATTTGGTAGTAAGACGCTGTGTCAAGTGCTCCCATGATGCATCGATACTGGCCCACATGTGTACTTGTAATGTGCTAAGATAAGATTGTGGTCCGACTTCTAGAACTGGCGGAAGGAAAATTCTACTTCCAATTCTTTAGTCGCAGCAGCGATGGATCAGGGGACTGAGGACAGAATTAATCCCGATTTTCCCACAGTTGGGTATTTCCTCAGAGCTTTGATCAAATGTTACTGCTTTCCCGGAGATCCTCTGTCTACTTTTGTCTGTAGGAGGAGCTCAAAGTATAGCCTCCTCAAGAACTATGGAGCGATTCACTGCTCATATACACATGTTCCCCCAAACAAGGAATGATAGGGACACATAGAAGATGACTTCTGGGAGAGCCAGATGGCCATGCCAGTGATTAAGACATGGCCTAGAGGAAATCAGAGTTTGAATTCATGAAAGACACTGCCAGTTGTATGCAGTGTATTACAGTTGGCTCAACACAGGTAGCTGTAGATTAAGTGAGCCTCATTGGTTCAGAAGCAGTCAGCAGTTGTGTGAACGTGTGTGGAGCTGCTAAAGACCTCCGAGGCTGTTAGCGGCATGTGCTCATCTCTGTAGTAAGTGGGGGCCATGGAGGATGATTCCTTTCCGACCACCTCACAGAGCACACAGGACAATGGCAGAGATTTGAAAACTCCCCAGTCCTTCGTGCTGATCTGCTTTGCTTCTCTGTGCACATAGGTGGGTGTGGACAGAAGTTAAAGTAGGTAAGCAATGTCTGTTTCAGCAGCTCTAGACCTAAGTTGCACTGCTAGTCTGATCTAGGTGGAGCAAACAACTGGAAGTGCCTCTACCTTCAATGGAATTACTTCTTGCATGACACGATTGATAATTATGTAGCTCTTTAGTACCGCAAACTGAAACTTTAAGCATCTTTCAAAGTAGGCCCATCCTTGGGGGCTAAGAATGTAGCTCAGTGGTACAGTAGTCATTTAGCATGCACTAGATCATAGATTCAATCCCTGGCACTATTAAATGAATAATTGAAAGCTTATCTTTAAGATCATATAGTCATATTCTGGTTGGAGAGAGAGCAAATACTTAAAGTTAGAACTGACTTTAGTAATCTCATGGGATTTGGCTCCCAACAGTTAGATATATTTTGCATGTGAAAGTCGAGCCTCAGGAGGCCTTGCACTCTGATGAGCTATGCATAGAGTTGCTTAGTTGTCCCATTTCTTAGGGAGATTTTGAGACTGTTTCTGTTGCCACAATGATAGGGTGTGGTCAGATGTGCCCTGAAGAAGAGTTTGATGTGTTATACAAACCCTATGCTTCCTTGAAATACCTTAAGGATCCGACTTCACCCTAGTGCCCTTGCTTTTAAAACAACTCTCCTCACCACCCCCCATATTCAGGGCATTCACGTGCCAGGTTCAACCAACTACATAGAAAACACGCTTTTTACAAATTGAATCTGTGCTGAACGTGTATAGACTTTTTCCTTCATCATTATTCCCTAACTGATATCCCATAATCACCATTCCTGCAGCACTGTCTTTATATTGTATAAAGTCTGATAAGGAAGTCAACAATTTTTCATTGTTCCTTGGACAATGGGCATATGTAATATTCATGTACTACATGGTTTGTGTAAGGGAGTTGAACAGCTGTAAATTTTGGTATTCTTGGGGATCCTGAAAACAATTCCCCATGGATCTAAGAGTTGTCTAGATTTTTCTTTATTGTAGAAATGTCTACAGAGCTTAGTTTGCAAGGGTTTACTGTGTGAATCATGTGCCCATGAACTTGCACACATATTTGTCTATCAACTGTCAATATCCCAATCATTTATTTGTTTATACACCCCATCTTCCATCTTCCTACTATGTTATCTTTTGTCCTTTATATTTGAATATTGTACCTTGGTGAAATGGTAAGTTCTCCACTTAGTTGCTATGTGGGTCAGTGGCTCATTGGTTAGCTGGATTAATGAAGTCTAAGTCACCACACTTAGGTCTAATTCTCTAAAACAGCTCAAGTCCTTAGCTCTTCTCTTGTCATGGCCAAAAGCATGAAGGAAAAGTTTTATCCTAGAACAGGGAGAAATAAGGAAGCCAAGATCTGATAATTCTCCTGTTAGGGTGGCATATTTACAAAACTCTCTTAGATTCATTTTTTCAGCCTGTGTTATTAATAGCAAGAAGACAAAAGGTCTCACTTTATTAAAAAAAAAAGAACCAGCCATAACACTCTTATTCACAGCATGCATGCCCTTTCAGAGGAAATATTCCCACTAATGAGGCTCCTTTGCGTGTCCATTAGTTATTATAAAAAACCCCTTTCCTTTAATTAATGTGGCTGTGCTTTAGGCCTCCTTTGGAGATGTTCTTTTATCTTCAGCTACAGAAATAAGATGAGAGGAAACATTACATCGGGTGAACTTATCTGTGTTTGATGCAACAATGGAAGCTTTCTTTTTTTTCTTTCCTCGAGGCTTTGAAATGAACAGCTCAAGGGATAAAGAGAATATTTAGGTAAAAAGTAAGCACAGTCAATGAAAGAAAAGGGTATTTGTACTTGAAATTACATAGGAATCAGTGGAAATGGTAGACTGGAAACTACCTCCTATTTCTCTTTTAAAACCTTATATGTAACAGAATTGCTTTTCTGACTGCATCCTTCATTAGCAAGGGGGAATTGAGGTTAGGAAGGTTAGTACTAGGGAGGGGTCATTGGTTAATCTCTGTGTCCTGACGGTAAGTCCCTATTGCTGAAGACAGAACTTACTTACATCACTGAACATGCAGAAATCGAACTGGAGCCCACCTAGAAGCTTCATTCAGAAACAGCCAGAGGAAAATGTATTTTCTAAAGCAATTTGAACTCAGACCCCACGAGTAGACTCAACAGTTTAGTCAGAGGAGGAGATATTTGTCTATGGCTGATCCACAGAGACATACCCTGAGCCACTTAGAATTTAGGTATTAGAGCTTAACAAGTAATATTCAAATATTGCTAAACATACCCAACCTTCATGGAAAAGAACAAAGAGAATGAGAGAGAGAAGACCAAGGCAGCAGGCATGTGTTGTGTGTGTGTGTGTGGGGGGCAGAAAAGAGGTAAGGGGAATGGGGGGGGGCAGAAAGAGGGGGATTAGAAGAGATCAATACAGAAAACTAATTGCTGAAGGAGTTCTAGGGGAAAAGATGAACACGTGGAGACAGCCAGAATGGTGTCTGACCTCCCCACAGCACCACTGAAGCACAGATAATGGGGTCATACTCCATCTCAAGAGATGCTTATTTACAACTCAACAGTCACTAACCTACTAAGCTATCAATTAAATCGAGTATAGTGTGGAAGTCTGAGGTTATTCCCCAGAGGGATGAGAGTACCCTGGGATAGGCAGATGCTGGGAATCTGGGAGAAAGGGTCCAAACACTGAGCAGCCAAAGGGGAAGTCTAGGGTGAAACTTGAAGGGAGGAATTATGAGCTGGTCCAGAAAGCAGCCACACAGAGCACAGCCAATGGGTGACTTCTCCCTCAGAGACGCAATGAAGTAAAACTGTGGGTAGATTATCAGATGTGTTGATCATATGGAGAGGATATTTAGAAAGTTATTACACCATCTAGGGGAAAATTAGATATAGAAACATAAGAAACGGAGAAAATAAAAATAAAGTCATTATTACCAAGGGAAGCACAAAAACTGAGAAAAGAGAAACTATCAGTTCAGCTGTAGATGATGCTTAAATACCTTTAATTATATAAACACTGAATACCAATTTAGCCTTATACTCAAAAACTGGAAGAAATGTGTATGTGTGCACGCATGTGCATATGCGCTTGTGTGTGCCTATTGCAATTTAAAAAGTTAAATTCTCAAAGAGATCAAATTGGCTATCACCCCAATTTCATAATGACGATTAGGGCCACCTCTTCAGGGGTTGGTAATGAGGCTAGGAGAAAAAACTGGAGAGACAGCTCAGGGTGAGGACCCCATAAGCAGCAGTTTCAGAGGCGTCCTTAGTTTTCTGAGTGTGACTTCTTATCTACTTCCTCACTGAGACTCTCCCTGCGTCTCATATGAGGTGGGAATTCAACTCCAGACCAGGGAAATTAATAATCCCTCTCGTGAACAGTTTTGGCAATGAACCTCTACATTTCATGGTGAAAATGGGCTCTATCTATCCCCCAATTTCAAGTCTTCTAAGGGGTTTTAGGACCACCCCTTTGGGAGGTGATAGAGTGCTGGTAAAGGCCCAGTAAGGGAAAACTAGTTTCTTCTGGTCAAAATGATGAGTGTGCTAGACTAGGTGGAGATGTAACATTCTAACTACCCAAAGAGAATAGAGTTAATTCAGGCAGACTGGCCTATTACCTACCTAAGAGATCACAGGAAGTCAGGCTCAACCCTTGGAAGGCAAGTTCAGGTTGAGCCACGCTAAAGAGATAGATGGAATAATTAACTATCCCTAGAGTGGATCATACACTTTTCCTTCCCAGAATTCCTGTCCCCAGCAAAGTCCCTACAAGAAAAGAATGAATTACATTCTTTTCTCTCTCTCTCTCTCTCTCTCTCTCTCTCTCTCTCTCTCTCTCTTTCTTTCTTTTTTGATGTCTCTTTCAGATACTGGCTGAACCTAAGTATGCTTTTGTTGGTTCTTTGATCTTTTTCTGAGGCCCATTTCCAGGCTATGTGGCTGTTTGTGTGCCCTGTGACTAACCCCAGTGCTGGCTTCTTTTCCATCATTTCCCCATTCTCTTGGTAGCTGCTGAGAGTTATGGTTTGCCTGCTCTGGGGTTTTTCTTTTAAAGTTTAGCAAAAATGTCCTCTTTGAGTAAATTTTGACTTTGCTTGACCAAAAAAAAAAGTGCAATTCCCACTACAATAGAGAAAGTTCATATGCAGCGTCTGAAATGGAACAAACTGACACCTTTTTAAAATGTGGGGCTCCATAGCACAGGGGAGTTGTTAATGAACTGAGAGGGGAGGCTCAGGAATAATGGGGCAAATGCAGCTGTCATTAATGTTTAAAGCCTGCATTTGGTTTTTAAAACTGTAAGCTATTATTTTGATAAAATCACAGTGAAAATAAAATCACCCATTTGTAATTCAATGTGATTTTATGACACTTAGAGTTATTAAAAGGAGAACTACGAATAAAAGTACTCATACAGAGGCATTATGGAGTTAAATGTCAGGTGACACAATGGCAGCAATCATGGCTGCCTTCTTTTGAATACATAACCTAGCATCATCTCACTTAATGCCCATCTTCATCCTCAACAGGGATGCTGCAATTATTAAGTACATTGTACAGATGAGAGGGTGAAAAATGAAATAGTTGGAAAGTGGAGGGATGAACCCGAGATTATGGTCAGAGTATAGATGCATTCTTCCACCACCCTACACACGGACAGACCAAAGCTGCTCTCAGTCTTAGAAATTGCTCTTTGCAAGGAATGGTGGTGGTCATGGCGATTCATGATCCGCTCAAGCTGCTGAGCAATGGGAAAATGAGGAGGGCTCTAATTAAAGAGGGAAATAAACGCAGAAGAATAGAGAAGGATAAAATAAAACTGAGGACGTAAGGAATCATGTTATCAACTCTCTGCCTAAAACAACATATAATGCATATAAGTCTGATTATAAATATACATGTATAGTTTAAATGAAAGTTCCCCACTTAGGCTGGTATTACTTCCCCAAAGATCTAAGGACCATATAACAAAAACACTAGCACCAGAATAAAAACTACTCTTTTGAGTTGTTAGTAGGGTTGTCCAAGAGACTCCAAAAGCATTATAGTTTATTGCTATTGCTCCTGATTACCCACCAGAGGTGGAAGGTAAGTCCCTCTTGTTGCTGACATCATGCATTTCAGATGCAGAGCCTGGAGGAGCCTGAGCTGGAATTGAAAGCCATGTAAGCTTAAAAAGGAGGGAAGCAACCAAGCTCTACACAGCCGTGAAGCCTATGAACCATAGCAATGACCAACATGGCACAATAACCCTAACGGTGCAGTAGTGGCACACATACCTGGGTGGTAACTAACAGCTCTCTAGTTGGACTGAGGACCTGCTCAACAAGAGGGAAATTATGCCTGGTACTGGAAACCTAGTTAACTAACCAGGGCTAGTGAAGTCATTCATCTTAGAGAGGAGCCTACAACCATCCTTTGGCTAAGTCAGCATAATCCCTAGCTAGATTTTTAAAATCTTGCTTGTATACTCACAGATAAACATAGTCCTCACCCTTCATCAATGGAAATGTCTCTTTCCAACAGACAGAGACCAAAATAACAAACACAGCCAATCAAAATGCACAGTTGTGGAGCCCAGTCCCAACAGATACATCTACAAAACAGCTGCTTCTAAGGCTCAGGGATCACAGCACAAGAGGGGGCAGAAAGTTTGTAATAACTGGAGGATCAGGGAGTTGACAGTGAGATTGTGTCTCCTAGGACTGCCAAAAGTTACATTCAAAAAAGTCTCACCAATGTGACTACCTACGCTTGAGTCGAACAAAGACAGCAACAATATGTATGCTAAAGTGGATAGCAGAGATCCCATGGGGCTTCACCCCTACACAAAGAACTAGAGGCAACTAAGGACTGCTGAGAGCAGGAGGAGTAGATGGTCCCAGGCAAGAACACGTCAACCGATTATCCACTACGAAAGCCCTACCAGTACATACCTACCAGTAACATTATACAGACTGGGCAGGCTATGCTGATATATTTAGGAACACATATGTATATACAAATACAGATATGTATTCAACAACAACTAATGAAAAATGCTATGAATTTTAGAGAGATCATCGAGGGGATATGACAGGATTTGGAGGAAGGGAAGGGAGAAACGATATAATTATACTATAATCTCAGAAAATAATTAAAAGAAAATAAGTTAACAAGCAAACCACAACAACAAAATGAGTGGGTCACAGAACAAGACGAAAAGACAGGAATATGGGAAAGCAGGGAGGAGGGGTTGATGATGGGGCAGGAATGAGATAACAGTGTGGGGACGAGAGCAATCAGAATACAGTATGTGCACATACAAAACTGCCCAGGAACAAATGTGAACATGAAAAACGGAAAATCAGAATTTATGTACTATTTATGTACTACTCATAATCTCTCACTCCTAAGAGAACTGGGGCCACAGAACGTCAGAGAAGAATTAGAGAGCTCTGGACGCACCCTTCTTCATAGATGAGGTCGTGCGAGAGAGACTTTAAGTTTCCCCCGTACTTCAAAGAAAATTTTTAAGTCCCGTGTAATTTGCTATTTGATAAGGCACTGGCTTAAATTTAAAAAAGAAATATTGAAGGTTCTTTTTATACTCATTTCCTACACGTTTTCAGTGAGGTTATTTTTAGGTTTGTCGGCACACAACTTAAAATGCTGCCCTGAATCTCTGTGCACAGCGGTGACACTCCATACTTGCCAGTGATTCTTCCTGTCTATTGTGTTTGATGGCCACCCTAAGCTCATGAAATAAGCTCAGCCGGTGTCATTCATTATTTCATAAATAGGGACACTCAGGACCCGGAAAGCACAATGGTTTCCTGTGGCTCACACAGGTGCTAAGTGACAGAGCTGTGAGCAGCAACTCTACACAGCATCCATTGTCCTTCACTCAGCAACTAGTGATGTCACATCTAAGCAAAAAGACCACTTTTTCCAGATCTTTTCCAAATGCATCACCTTCTAGAACAGGATTAAATATGGGCTTTTTGACAGGGAAATAAACTTTTTATTGGTTCTTCTAATGTTGGCAAGTTAATAGATAGAAAAAAATGTACAGAATGAAATTTGGCAACATCTTAGAATCAGTCATCTGCTACTCTAACACAGTACTTGAGGTAATTCAGTTAGATAGAGAAAAGAATTATCTTTGCTCACAGTTAATTCAATTACGCAGAGAAAAGAATTATCTTTGCTCACAGTTTTGGATGCTTCAGTTCATGATTGATTGATCCCAGAGTAGTGGATCAGTGTTGGGGAGGCCGGAGTGCATGGCATAGCAAAACCACTTACATCAAGAGACAGGAAGCAGAGAGACAAACAGCAGGGTGACAGAGTCTCACCATCTCCTTACAGACACAGCTCCAGTGACCCAAAAACTGTCCCCAAGGGCTCATCACTCAAAGTTCCCATTATATCCTACTAGTGATGGCCTGAGGATCAATCCTTGAACACATGGGCATTTTAGGGTCATTTAACATTTAAACTGTAGCAACCCCTAATTCTTTTTTTTTAATTTAAAATTTTTATTCATTTTACATACCAACCACAGTTCCCCTTCCCACCCCTTTCTTCTCACTTTCCCTACCTCTCCCCAACCCACCTTCCATCCACTTCTCAGAAATGATAAGGCCTCCCATGAGGAGTCAACAAAGATTAGCATATTAAGTTGAAGCCAGACTAAGCCCCGCCCCCACTGCATCAAAGCTGAGCAAGGCATCCCATCATAGGGAACGGCCTCCACAAAGACAGCTCATGCACCAGGGATAGATCCTGGCCCCACTGCTAGGGCCCTCTCAAAGAGATCAAGCTACACAATTGTTGACCACATACAGAGGGTCTAGTTCGGTCCTATGTAAGCTCCTAGCTCTTTGTCTCGTGTCTGTGAATCCCATGAGGTTGGGTCAGCTGTCTTGGGGAATTTCTTCATCATGATCTTGACCCTCTTTGCTCCTATAATCCTTCCTCCCTCTCTTTAATTGGACTCCTGGAGCCTGGCCTGGTGCTTGACTGTGGATCTTTGCATCTGCTTCCATAAGTTTCTAGATGAAGGTCCAAGGACATCTGTTCAACTATGTTCATAGCAGCATTATTCATAATAGCCAGGGACCTGGAAACAATCTAGATGCCCTTCAACCAAAGAATGGATAAAGAAAATGTGGTACATTTACACAATGGGATATTATTCAGCTGTGAAAAAAAAACAATGACATCATGAAATTTGCAGACAAATGGATGGAACTAGAAAAAAAAAATCATACTGAGTGAGGTAACCCAGACCCAGAAAGACAAACACGGTATGTACTCACTCATAACTGAATACTAGATGCAAAGCAAAGGATAACCAGACCATAATCCACAGCTTCAGAGAAAGAGGCTCCTAAGAGTGATGCATGGATTGCCCTGGGAAGGGGAAATAGTTACAATCTCCTGGTTAAACTGGGTGAGGGGAGGCGGTAGAAGGGAGGGGATGGATGATGAACACATCAGGGAACCGGATGATCAAGTTGGGGGAGGGATGGATGGGAGAGCAATGAAAGAGATATCTTGATAGAGCAAGCCATTATGGGGTTAGGGAGAAACCTGGTGCTAGGGAAACTCCCAGGAAGCCACAAGGATGACCCCAGCTAAGACTCCTAACAATGGTAAAGAGGGTGCCTGAACTGGCCTTTTCCTGCAATCAGATTGATGACTACCCTAATTGTCATCATAGAACCTTCATCCGGCAATGCCTAATTCTTATAGTTTTTATACTTATACAAGATAAAACAAGTTATAGGTTAAATCTAAGAGCCACCACAGAAACCTTAATAACCAAACAAAACACCAACATAAAGACAGTGCAAATCTGTGGACAGCCGGAGTACAGAGTTCTGGGCTGCTCACTTCGACTTGCCCCATCTATAACTCATTTTTTTCATCATTCTTTTGCTCAGAAAATTCATTTATTATTGTTTATTATTTCATTCGGTAAATATGTCAAAAATCAGTGACTTAAAGCAACCATTTTATTTGGCTTAAGGGTTCTTAGGTCCAGAACTCAGAAAAGCTGTAACTGAGTGGTTGGTACCTGGATAGCAGCAGCTGGGATCATTGGAGCCGACAGTTCCTCTTGCAGACTGGCTTCTGCACACATGTATCTTCTGTCTGGGTGTTTCTTCCCCTTTCTCTTCCCATGACACACCAGCCTCTCCACCTGATTTGCCTTCTTTCAGTATTACATTTTCAGTGTGACCCACACTTCCAATATGGCCCCATGCCAGAGGAAGGTTGAGAAGCTCCTAGGTGAGGTGGTGGGTGCATCCATAATTGACAAAACATCTCACAATCTAGTAAGTAAAACGTCATTGTGGGTGAAGAAATAAACTACGGTTCTTTCAGTGCTGGGGATGGGCAAGCACTCTATCATTCCTAGTCCATTAGAGAAGAGACAAGGTCACATTGTGAAAGAGAACATGTTATCTTAGGGAAATGTGTGATTATAACTGCTGTATTTAATGCAGATGCCCTTTACTTTCTCACTAAACACAGACTGCACAGCAGTAATTGTTACCAATATAGTTATAATCCAAAGGCTGAGTTTATAGCAAAGTCTGAATTCCAAGAAATCACCAATTATGTAACTCACATTCTTATTATTTTGAACTAAAAAACACTGCGTGAGAGACTTATTATTGCTTCCGGTATTTAGTTTACCTGTCCTTTCTGACCACAAGGGAGATCTGCATGTCTCATGTCTTTCATATTAAGAGGGACATGTTGCCCACTCATGACCTTGAGGAGACGAGTGATGGGTTGTTTTCAAACTAAGGTGGGTTGAGGTTATCATGCTTTTCCTTCCTCTCCCTTCCCAATGTCCTGGAAGCCATATGTGAGGATAGCAGCATGTCATAATGGTCATACATTCAACAACACCAGTCATGGAAAGACTATCCTAATTAGAATTTCTGCCAACTCAGTAGAGTCTGTGTCATGAGTGAGGTGGTTCATCTTCATCGTTGTGGTAGTTTAAATGTAACTGATCCCCATAATTCTATAGGGAGTGACACTATGAGCAAGTGTGACCTTCTTGCAGGGGAGTATGGTCTTGCTGGAGGAAGTGTGTCACTGTGAGGATGGGCTTTGAGGTTTCCTGTGCTCAGGATACCACCCAGTGTGTCAGTTGACTTCCTGTGGCCTTCCTGTTGACTTCATGTAGGACTCTCAGCTCCAGCATATCTGCCTGCACTCCTCCATGTTCCCCGTCATGGTCTGAACCTCTGAAACTGTAAGAGAGTCACCCTCAATTAAATGTGTTCTTATAAGAGTTGCTGTGACCATGGTGTCTCTTCACAGCAATAAAATCCTTAACTAAGACAACAGTCAACTTGACTGGATGTAGAGTACCCAGGAGAAACATCTCTGAGTGCGTCTATGTGGATATTTCTAGAGGAATAACTACTCACTCCAAAGTCAGGAGCTATCACCCCATGGACAGAGGCTCTGGACTAGGGGAGCCAAGCATTAGCAGTCATCCATTTTTCTCTTTCTCTTCCTAGTGAACACACTATGAACAGGAGCCTCACAATCCCCTTCCACAATGGACTGCAGTCTTAGACCACAAGCCAAAGTAACCTCCCCTTCCTGTAATTGGTTTTGCTAAGCATTCTGGCACACTGAGAAAAGTAACTACTACAGTGAATGAGAAGGAAGCATTTATATATTAAACTGATGGGATATGAGGGCTAAATTTGTTATTGAAGAATAATTTAATTTACCATGACAATAATTTTTATCATTCATATATATTCTGGCTGGAAGTTCGAGAACTCCATTGCAGGTCAGCATAAGGAACACTTTTAAACTTGTACTAGAAGATTTCCTGAGGTCGAGGCAGGGCAGCAGAATAAGCAGTGAATTAGATGGAGAACACGCAAAAGAAACAGCTGACAGTATCACCTTTCCCCTCTGGACAAATTTAAAATAACAGCGTTCCAACCTAATGAGTACTTTCAGAATGAAGTCACTCTTCTAACTTCGAAGTCTCGGACACCTATTTTCAGTTATCATTGTGATGCCATGGTCAGACTTGGACATTAAGGCAATTTATTTCCAGACATTCGTACTTTCTTTGTTATGAAATGTTAGAGATGGCAAGATGGGGATAATTAGTAAAAGGCTAAGGAACTTGCTCATGTCTCATGAATAAATGTTGAAATAGTTTTTTGAGTGCACCGATTTAAGTCAAATCACAGGCTGCATTTCAGCAGTGGGAAATATGAGCCTCAGTTGAATTAGTTTATTTCTGAGATGTCTTGCCTTCCTCATTTGAAAGGAATCTCTTTATTAAGCTTTATAAAAAATTGATTTGGCCCACACTTAAGAGCCACCTGGCACTCTCATGATTAGCAATTACCCATTGCTATAGGGTCTCTGATTAAAAATTTCCAAGATTCAACACCAGACAGTTGCAGGTGGGTGAGCAAGTTATTAACTAAATTCAAAGTGCCCCCAGAGGACCAGGTTGACAACTGGTTGGTCTGGTGATTTCTGTCATGTGAATGACTGAATTATATGGTTCCCCAGCAAACAAACTGATTTTCTCAGACAGTAGCACACACACAAATCAACGAGATTCAGAGTGATGCAGCTAACACACACACACACACACACACACACACACACACACACACACACTCCTCAAATAGCCGCCTTGCTGAGACTGTTCCTCACTTTCCTTGCATGATGTTTTTGGGACTTTGAGTCTTTTTAATTTCCCTTTAATATGGTGCCAGCTTTGAGTCTGTATTAATAGATTTATATCATCCTGGCCGAGAGGCTCTTAGCTTTGTCATATCTTTCTGTCCTCTTCTAGATTTTCTTAAGAAGTAGTTGAGGTCATCATTGTTGATCAAAATACAGATGCCAGGAAATGAGAAGGAGATTGAATCAGGATCCAGTGAAATCTCAACAGATCGGAACAAATTCTCCCAAGATGGAAAATTCAAGTCATTTTAAGTCCCTTGTTTTAAGACAAACATATCAATCCCCCCAGAGTGGACTGTGTCTTAGCAAATGTGAAAGGACCTAGAAGGTCACTGTAGGTTCAACATTAGTCAATAGTAAGCATTATGACTTCCACGGAAGGCTACAATGACCCTAGTATGTATTAGGAGGAGAAGAGTTTTGAATATTTGGGAAGCTATGGGCAGCAGCAGTCGTCTGCTTTTATTTAAGTGTGTCTAGGCAATTCAAAAGATTCTGAGAGGCATGCCTGGAAGTACTGGGGAAATAGGCCCCCAGGTCATTTAGGACACCTGGCAGGAGTTAAGAATGTTTGTTCTAGGAAGGTCCAGGGTGCATATCAATTTTTAAAAGTTAAAAGGGTGTTCAGGTAGAATATGAAATCATTGGCCCCAGAAAGTGGAACCTAGACTGTGGATAAGGATTACAAGGTGGCTTTGTGTTTATTTTGGTTGTGAGTCTAGCTAGTCTTTAATGGCTGAGCCATCTGTCCAGCCTGTGTGTGATTATTTTATGGAAGATATTTTCTTGTGTCTATTTGTGTGTCTTTTCTCTTATTTTTTTCTTTTTTTATTTCTATGCTTTTGCTTTGTGAATTTATTTATTACCTCATTTAATTAATTATTTTCATCAGGCAGTGGTGGTGCATGCATGCCTTTATTTCCAGCACTTGGGAAGAAGAGGCAGGTAGGTTTCTGAGTTTAAGGCCAGCCTGATCTACAAATAGAGTTCTAGAACAGCCAGGGCTACACAAAGAAACCTGTCTGGAAACACCAAAAAAAAAATAATCAATTTCAATTTTTCTCATTTTTGTTAGTTCTTTGAAAATTTTATTCAGTATAATTTGACTAACATCACTTCCTTTCCCCAGTCCACCCATCCACTTCTCTTTCCTACCTTCCCAGCCTAGCAACTTTTTACCTATCTATCTGTCTGTCTATCTGAAACATTGCAGTTGCTGCTATCCATTTACACTTGGGCATGGGCCTTCCATTGGAGTGTGGTCAGTACACGAGGAGCTATATCCTTAAAGAAACTGACTCATCCTCTTCCAGCAGCTAACAACTGTCAATAGCTCCTTAGATGGGGTGGGGGATGGCTTCATGCCCACCTCCCCTTTCCATGTTGATTGGGACTTTGTCATCTGAGCTTGTGTAGGCCATGTGCATACTTTCATAATTGCTGTGAATTCATACGTGCAACTGCCATGCCCTGTTCAGGAAACAGTTTTCTTTTACAGTTAGCTACTACCTCTGGCTCTTATACTCCTTGTGTCCCCTCTTCTACAGTGATCCCTGAGCCTTGGGAGGAGCAAGCATAATATAGATGTCCTGTTTAGGGCGGAACATGTCACAGTTCTTGTTCTTTGCATTGTGACATGTTGTAGGTCTCTGTGTTAATCTTTATTTATTGCAAAAAGGAGCTTCTGTGATGAGGGCTGAGAGGTGCCTTATCTACAGGCACAGTAGTAAGTTATCGAGAGTCGGTTTAATACTATGCTTGTTTAACAGAAGTAGTTGCAGTAGGTTCTCCCCATGGCTTTGATCTGTCTGTCTACAAAGAGTTTTGGCCCTGATATTGGAGCCAGATGTGTTTCAACTTGTGGAGTCAACCTTAGATCTGGCCACAGACAGTTTGGTTGCTGTCATGACATTTGTAGAACTATTGCACCAGTGCTCGTGTCGGCTAGGCAATATTTTATCTTCCAGGCTTCACCTCTGGTTGACTTACGATTACTTGTCTTCTCTTTGAGCAGGCATAGCACCTTCCAGCACCATGAAGGCTAACTGGTAGCAATGAAACTTCCAGGTGAGTACAGCTTGGTTTATTTTTGTTCCACGACTCAAGCATAGAGTGTCTTCAGCTATAGGCCTTATTCTCTAGTTCTGAAGGTGAAGGTTGAGCATTGGTAACGGTATGGAGTGTTTGAGGGGCTCTAAGAGACTTCATTGGCTAACAACTCCAAAAGAAAAAAAAAACATTCTTGGCACTCAACTTTATTACCTCTTAGCCTGTTGTGTCTAGTACGGCCATTGTTACTGCATTATAAGGTAACTCTATTTAAAGAGTTTTTATATGTGTTTATGTGTGTATTTTAGGAAGCTTCTATTGAAGTAGGCTTTCTTACCAGCTAGTCTTAAGCTTGACCATTTTAGCAAATGATGAAGTCAAGACTAGCTATAAGATGTCTTGCTGGATATGGGCCCATAGGGCCTTGGAAATTTAAGAGAGGAGTTTGCAAAATAGTGGTCTATAGGTTTATAGTCAGATTTTTTTCTCCCAATACCTTAGTTTCATGATCATGTTGTGTAAGAAACATAGATGGACATGTTAATCTTTCTGCAAATAGATTTATTGTTGGCCTCAATTTGCAAAGTAGTCTCAATTTCTCTGGATAACTGACTGTGAGCAAGTACAGGTTCTATTATTCTGATTTTAATTACTATCATTAATTCTCAGATCACACATTTCTTATCACAGAGTTGATATTTTGGTATATGGATGTTCTCTGTGTGTGTATGTGTGTGTGTGTATGTGTGTAAGAGACAGACTATGTCAACTTTTCTAAACATACTCTCCACGTGTTACTATCAGGTTGTAACCTACTCTAAGTGATGACATGTTATGTAAAAGAGGTTTTCAGGTTGTGTTGTGCTCTGTTTTCCAAAGAGTATTTAACTACATTTTGAATGCAAATGAAGAGACAGGATGACTCTACACATCGTTGTACGTATACCCTACACCACCTGTCCATCACCACCCCTGAGTCATGGGCTGGAAGTAAACATAAATAATTCCTAACAGGTGTCACCCTATAAATTTACCAAAGTTAATTGGGATCATATGAACTTACGGACATATTAAAATCATATCAGCAAACTGAGGCCTGAGAACTTACCAAACACACCACACCCTGACACCCTCACCCATAAAGAGAAGATATTTCACACCGGGGTGTTGATGGCTTCCACCAACATGTTACATGACCAGCCGGTGTGTGTTTGAGGTCCCTGGAGCTCAACTCAGTTCTGTTCTCACTGCTTATGGGGCCCACTCAGCTGACTGCCATCTGCCTTATTATCCATCTAAATCCAGCCATTCAGGTCTCTGCAGCTTGACTTAAAATCTTTGACTCTGTGATTTGGCTCTGTGGCTGAGTCTCCACTAGCTCTTTTTCTACTCTGTATGCCTTGATCTGCTGTGGCCTTTAAAACCTGTTTGTAGCTCTTCTGTAACCTGGAACACCTGTGTGTGTATGAGATTTTTACTTATTTATTCATTTTTGAGACAGGATCTTACTATGTACTCCAGGTTGGTCTCAAATGTGCATTCCTCTGCCTCAGTGAACCAAGCCCTGAGATTGCCGGCATGTAACACTACTTCCAGCTAATTTTCAACATAAACTTTTTTAAAATTGAAGATTCCACAAAATAGGAATTTTCCTGAAAAGCTGGCCAAACTGTCAATCACAGCCTTCTGATTTGGGAGGTGGTAGCAGAGGAAGTGGACTGTTGCTTCTTTGCTGACAGCATGCATTTTCTTTTCAGCAGCCTTCATCCCTGTTCTGTCCACTAAAGAGGCAGTTATTTCCAAACACCACGATAATTATATTTTTACTTTTTTGTGCGTGTGTGTGTGTGTGTGTGTGTGTGTGTGTGTTGCGCCATGAAGCCAAAACGCAACTGTAGGAGTTGGTTCTTTCTTCTTACCAGCAGAGTGAAGGAGCAAGGCATCAGGTTTGACTGCACGTACCTTCCCTGGCTGTGCCACCTCACCAGTCCTCAAACATTATTTTTTAGTAGAGGGAACACCATTCCCATTCACCCACCACACCAAATAAAATCTCACACTGAGTTCCAATTTATAAAGCTCAGTTGAACAGTTATTTTATTTGAACAAGTGAATGACCTTTATCTCACCATGTAAAGTTTCCCCTTGGAGGAGAGATCCATGCCCAGGGCTCTGCTAACCTTGGTTTGAAATGCTATCTAAAAGACAAGGTCCTAGCATGTAAACGGTAGTAGGTCTTCCAAGCAGGTTTCAGTGCCAGTCAGAGGAGACCCTGCGTTCATCAGTGGGAACAAAAACATGCAAAGGAAGGATCGTGAGCTGGTGAGACTATCTGGGGTTCTGTCCTGGCTTTGGCTTCAACCAGTTGGAGAAGCTTCAGAGTTTTAAGGAACCAAAGCCTTAAAGAGCAAAGGGGAGGCTGAGAGACCTCCTGCTCCACAGTCCTCACATAACGCAGATGGGAACTGAAGGTGTGCACTAGTGGCTAACAACAGCTATTCCAACTGGTGTTAGAAGTAGCATCAAACCCCAGAGCAACCTCGGGTCAGACTTCCTCATGCTCCTTTCTCCCCAGATAGACAATTATGTGGGTTTATTTCCTCACAGCTGGCTTTGATTGTTTTGCTCTGCTTTCATTTTCTGATGGGTTTTCTCATGTGGATTTTCTGAGAAGTCTTTACAACTAACACCCATTAAGAAATTCTTTAATACCTGGAGATGGGTCATTCTTCTCTTTCAGGGAACGGAATATTGTTTTGTCTTACCTATTTTCTCTCAGGCAATATGTTTTTTTAATTGCTAAATGAGACATATTTGCCACAGAGAAGATGGAAAATACAACCTTTTCAATACAGATAACGGCAAGCCAATTAGATAAACTTCAGAAGTGGGGCTGTTATTCAGACACGAATATCATTGTCTAGTTGCTGTTTTATTATTTCTGGACCTGATTTCATTCCCTTGTATTCTCCTGAACCCATAAGACTTGCATTTATATAGAAATGGCAGGGATTTGACTGCACTTGCTTTAAAATATTCCCTTGATTGGGATTCACAGTATCCAGCCCTTTTACAGACGAAGAACATGGTCACAAAGATGCCATGGGTTAAAGCAGCTTAGGAACAATAGATGGGAACTCCGAAGACAAAACAAATACCTTTACAAGGAACCACAAATTCAAGCCTATCTTTTTCATCCAAAATATTATTTTAGGAATATTTAGTAGTGGGATAGACTTTTATATACTCGTTCATGTTACCAGTGAGGAACATTCAGTTATTTTCAGCTAAATACTGAATAAAATTCATTACATTTGGAACAGTGACCCCAGTGAGAAATTATTTTCTAGTTAGGGTTTTGAATCTTAACAAAGAAATTATTTTAAGAACGTTGTTTTTCTGAAATCCATATGCTGAGGGGTCCATCATTATAAGCTGGGTCTTCGTTTTCCTTAGTTGGAATTTAACACTTTCCCTCTGCTGGTTTCCAGCAGAACTTATCTTTCCCTTGGCTTTTTCCTTAAAACTAAAAGGAGCCAGTACATGCAGTAGGATCAAAAACCCATTGCCATTGTTCTTGAGTTCTCAGTAGTCCTAATTGTCTGCTATGTTCAGTAAGTCTGGTTTTATCCCATGCTTTTTCAGGCCCAGGCCAGCTGGCCTTGGTGAGTTCCCGATAGAACATCCCCATTGTCTCAGTGTGTGGGTGCACCCCTCGCGGTCCTGAGTTCCTTGCTCGTGCTCTCTCTCCTTCTGCTCCTGATTTGGACCTTGAGATTTCTGTCCGGTGCTCCAATGTGGGTCTCTGTCTCTGTCTCCTTTCATCGCTTGCTGAAGGTTAATATTCAGGAGGATGCTTATATGTTTGTCTTTGGATTCACCTTCTTATTTAGCTTTTCTAGGATCGCGAATTACTGGCTTTGGGGGAGCCTAGGCAGTTTGGATGCTCACCTTACTAGACCTGGATGGAGGTGGGTGGTCCTTGGACTTCCCACAGGTCAGGGAACCATGATTGCTCTTCAAGCTGATGAGGGAGGGGGATTTGATGGGGGTAGAGGGAGGGAAATGGGAGGCGGTGGTGGGGAGGAGGCAGAAATCTTTAATAAATAAATAAATTAAAAAAAATAAAAAAATGTGAAAAAAAATAAAAGGAGCTTCCGGATGTCAATCTCCTCACCACATCAGAGGTTCTTTCTTGGTAACTTTGCCATGCAGTTATGGAATCAGGTCTTCTTCCTAAGGTATTTCTTTGTTTAATTTGAATTCTCTCTGTGAGAGGGCCTGCACATTCCTCTGTGTGTGTGTGTGTCTCTCTCTGTGTGTTGCGCTGTGTTTTGTGTGTAATTGTACATGTGTGTGCAGATATCTGTTTTGGAGTGTGTGTATTGAAGTCAGAGGACAACTTTCTCAGAAAGAGCCATTTCTCACATAATATCTGCCTTCCTTTTTGAGACAATCTCATTGACCTGGGTTCACCATCAGACCAGGCTGGCTGTCCAGCAAACTCAGAGATCACTGTGTACCTGCCTCTCCAGTACTCTGAGTATAACTAGGACTTACCATTCTTAGCTGTTTTTCCCACATGGGTTCTAGGGATGCACCATGGGTCTACATGCTCACTGTTAAACACTTAATGACTGGACCATCTTCTTAGCCCTGACTTGAGCTTGGTGCTTGTCCTTCTCAAACTTCTCAAACGTGACTCCCTGTCTTACTGTTCACTGTCTAACCAACCACAGCAGTGTCCAGCAGATTTCATGCCACCAATTTTATTTCATAAATTTATCTATGCACTATGGATTTCAGTATCATTTGGGGATGATTGAAAAATAGATGAGTGAAAAATGAAATGATATTGACATCTTCAATAATAAATAACCATAGGAAAGGCTAGTTTAGTCTTTCAAATGTGGATGCTTTAGAAAATACTGACTGGATTGTTCTTATTTAACTTCTGCACCTCTGGCTACATGGTTTGCCTTGTTGTTATCTCTTCTGCAGGTCCCCAGTCTTCTTCCCTGGGACCCTACATTTTGCCATTTTCTAAGTCTCATTCTTACTCATCTTCTCTGAGAACATTACTAAAATTTCTCAGGCAATTTCAACTACCATTCTCATGGCATCTAATTCTACCAATAATCAGGTGACTCCCAGGGGATGCCTCACCTGTGACCTCTCTCCTAGATCCTATGGCCATTTGTTCATGTTGCATCTCTACTTGCGTACCTGATAGATGTTAACATGCTTAATATAAACTCACATTGCCTACCCATTGCCATTAACCTGCTCCTGGCCCTGTCTTTGTCAGCTGAGTACTATTTCCACTCCGCAGCAAAGCAGGTCACCATCTTTGGAGTCACATTGCGTTCTCTTTCTCTTCTTATCTAACCCATCAACAAAGGCATTGGAAAATTTGAAGACTCCCTCCATAGAATATGCCTACGTTCGCTTGTTTCTCACCAGTGTTACCACTTCTAGGAACTTAAGCTACCCGCCTTTCTCCTCCTAAAGCATTGCAATCAGTTTGCCTTGCTCTTCTATTCCTCTGTGCTACTTGGTCACTTTTTTTTTTTTTTGGCCCACAGGCTGATACACCCATGGACTTACAGAGTTTCTGACCTTACTGGTTAGTACTGCCCAAGATCTTGCCCCATTTCTCCTATCTGATCACATCTCTTCCTTCTTTGGCTCATTGCTTTGCAGCCTTCCTACCATTCCTAGAGCACACCTTGCTATTTCTAAAACATACTGTGTGTCTCTGGACGCCAGGTCTTTTCTTCTTGCTTGTTCTTCTCCCTGGACCCTCCATCTCCTGATCTACACATAAATCACCTCTTACCAGCTCTGACTCTATTTTAAATGTAACCTTACCATGATACCTAGCCCTAGATGTCTTTTATAGGTAGGAGCATCCCTCCCATGGTGTGCTCCCTTCCTCCTGCTCTACTCGATTCATCCTTATAATACTTGGTCGTCTTTTTTTTCCCCCACCAGTCATGGAGTTTTATGCTTTTCCCTTTCTTCCTCATTAGTACTCAAGCTTTGTGGGAGGAGGGCTTTATTGTATCCACTGTTGTATCTTGGGACCCGAACAGTGCCCAGCACCTATGTAGGGTTCAGTAAATAGGTGCTTCTTTAGCAAGCATCCAGAAAGGAGTTACATGGAGAGTTTAATAAGCATACACAAAATGTTCACTTTTAGAGCATGTAATAGGGGCATTTTTAGGTGTATGAAGACATTTCTTTTTGTGTTTTGGGGACAGACACGGAGAGAACTTGTTAAGGCAAGACAGGAGAAATTTGCTCTCCATTCACTTATGCTTTCTCTTGGGAAATCCTAAAAGTTGACTAGCTCATCTCTGGAAGTCCGTTTTGTGATTTAGAAGGGTGATGCATGTGGCTCAAGCTTACTAATGCACCCCTGTAACCCCAGCACGTGGGAAGCTGAGGCAGAAAGGTAGAGCTTGAGGCTATGCTGGGCCACACAGTGAGTTTGAGGCTAGTTTAAGCTCTATATTATACACCCTTAGATTCCTCCCAGTGAAACTTGCAGCTGCCGAGAGCTGTCTGGATTTTCTCACAGCATCCCCAGAGTGCTCCTGCCCCTTCTCTATGAAGGATAACAGCAAGAATAGCAGCTATCATTTGAAAATGTGCTCACGTCTAGGGAAATAACCAGTCTCACTCACTGGCAGCTTTCCTCTGCCTCTTTGGAGCTGTAGTAAATACTTCTCCCAAGCTCCCCACAAATAGTTAATTATAGTATCAATAGCAGCAGAGCACTGAGGCTGGAAGCCAGGCACATCTGCAATGCCCAGAGGGGAGACTGGAAGTCGCTCCCTGTTGCAAGATAAAACCAGTGGATTTAGGCAGAAGAGCCTTTCCCACCAATGTGGGCACATACGTAGGCACCTAACTTTGATTCTCCCCACCCTCCCATCATGTTCATATCTGGATGCTGCCAAGTCACCCTGAAAACACATCACTTATAAACACCTGCTGGACTCTTGACACCGTGTCTAGGAAATGGATTTGGCTGCCAGATGGGAGGCGAAACCAGGAGCTGCTCCGCTTGAATCTCACAGCTTCAGCATCTGGGCTCAAAATGTGGTCAAGGTCATTAGCCACGGATTCAGGCTTTTCCCCTGAGTTTACAGTGAGCTCTGGAGGAGACTGGTAGGGTGAGGTGAGGGGCTGAGACGAGTAGGGACAGCTTGACTCTGTAGGGCATGCTACTTTTGAGCAAAAGAGACCTTTCTTTGTGAGCTCATCAGCCCTAGATCATTTCAAGGGCATTACTTAGCCTCCCTTGACCTATCCCATGTGAAAATGAGATGGATGGAACTGGGAAAGAATAGGAAATCATAGACTGCACTGGGTCTGAACATGTTTCCTAAAGGGCATGTGGGTGTTGGCTGTGTTTCTGAACGCCAGGCTTATTTGCACAACATTTCTTCTGAGTCCAGCGTGAGCTTCTTCCCTTTTCAGAAGACAATTTGAGCTCATTGGGCACACCAGCTCTGGTGGGCACTGTGGTGCATTCCCAGGTCACTTTGCAGAGCCACCCACATCCCCAGCTGCTGAGGATGGTCCACACTTTGCCTTTGACTCTATATTGCCTTTGGCAGCAGGACGTGAGTCTCTAAGATGCTTTAAGGAATGCCAATCATCTGGTCAACACCGGAGCACACAAGCCTGCTTCCTTATCACAAGTTAAGATCCTCTGAAAGGACATGGCTGCCTTCAGATCTGTAGGATTGATGGAGGTAGCTTCTTACTGGCACATTCCAAGGTCAATGTCTCCCTCTGTTGACCCCTACCCGCCCCATTCCCCAAGAAAACTGTACATGACTCTACTTCTCAGAACATGTTTCTAGGAAATCCAAGTGACGATACCATCTTTGTTTACTTTTTCATCGAGAAATCACACCTCAGGGATTGAATTCTAAAACATGTAAAGTGGAAATTATGCATGGTTAAAATTAACTTTGAAAATTCCTTGGGGGAAGTTAGACATAAATATTGAGACAATATTCTGCAAGTGTGGAAGTTTGGAACCTGGTCATGTCCCATTGCTCCCATAGCAGATGAAGTCAGCTTGTATTCAGGAAATATTTTGTATTTAAAGTATTATCTTCAAATGTTGTAATCTCTCTTCCAGAAACAGTGAGAGTCACTAGGAACTGAGGCCAGCTTCATGCTTAGCTATCTCATTGTTCAGTTTCTGGTCATGGTAGGGCACAGAATAACCCAGCAGCGGAGTGAGCCAAGAACCTGCCATTATCAGTTCCTTCTTCCTTTTCCCATTTCTACATAGCTCAGTCTATTCACTTAATCTAAATTATATAAGACTATGGTATATATTAATATTTTAATGCTATTGCAGTTCCTAAACATTTCTTTGAGCAGAATCTCAAGACAGGAAGCCTCACCATTTTAGAAGCAATACTATGAGGGAAAATAGTCCATTTGTAAAAACATTCTTTTAAGTAGACACTATACTATACTATACTATACTATACTATACTATACTATACTATACTATACTCAATGCTGAGCCTGAGAGACTATTACACATTCTAAGTGATGTTAAGGAGAGAGACCTCGAATTTTGTTAGCCGTCCCCTGGAAGAAAGCTTGGCCAGCACAAAAGTTGGAAAGGAGACTTTCTTTGGTGGTATTGTTTCTGTTTGAATTGATATGAGATGGTGTTTCCTCCTTTCTCCCATTTTTAATTCAAGTAATAAAAATTTTCATCAGTATAATTCCAAGGAATGATTGTGGCTGGACCATAGTGCCTTCCAATGACTTGTCCTTATTTAAAAAAATGATGATAAATTCAATGTCTTTGAAAAGAATTGGGAGCTAATAGTTTAGCCGTTGTGACAAAATTTTATGTAGCTGCTGTGGGAAGGAGGCACATGAATGTCTTGGCTTGCTTTGAATAATGAGGTTCCAACATGTTTTGTTCAGAAGGTGTGTGAATTACGGCTGAATTGCTATATCATGGCTCTGTTATTTTCATGGGCTCCTTCATAGCTCACTTTACTTTTCTGATCCAAGTCTGCACATAGCTGAGTAAGATCTTCACTAATTAAGGTTAAATCACTGCATTCAATTAATCACCAGTACATTAGTGCATCAAGTCAGGAAAGAAGTTGCAGCAATTACAAGGTATTCTCAGTTTTTGTCAGTCTCCCAAGTGTCCATTGTGACTATAAACCCATCTTTAAAAACAATACCAATTATCCTATTGTTTAAATCACATGAACAAAGAAAGTCTGGTCTTTCTATTAGCTCAGACTTTTACAAGCAAGTCACATGAATCATGGCTGGCTCATTTCAAAGAACAGGCATACTCTCTCTTGTTTCCGAGATAAGACTGTGAATGTTTGAAGCGATTCTATCATCAATAGAAACAAACTTTTATGCATTATTAGGATACCAGAATAATGTCACAAACATGTTCAAAAACAGATCGTTAAAAAAGAAGGCTCAGATCATGTGACTGGATGCTAGCCATATGGAAGAGGAAGAATCTAGGAAATTGCCCTATCCATTTCTTGGGACATGAGAAACAGGGGATGTTTTTAATGGACTGGCAGACTGTCCTTTCCTCCCTTCTCCTTTCTTCTTCCTCTCTCCTTCCCTCCTGCTCTCTTTTTTTCTCTCTCCTTTTCTGAAGATCCGGTTCAAGGCTTCATATATTGGGCTAAATGTTCTAATGCTGTGCTCCATTTCTAGTCCTTTCTAGAAGTTTCTCAAGTATAAAACTGAAACAGGTCTAAAATCTAAAAATGAGTTTTGGGGATTAATAGTATGATCTAGTAGATTGCTTAGAAAATAAAATAAACATTGTAATCTTAAGCCAAATATAACTTCTTTCAATAAATAAACCACAGATTATTTCTTTATCAAATCACTTGGCTTCCATTCAATGAGTGTCTTTTGCTCATAAAGGAGCGTGAGTTCCCCATGCGTTTCAGTTATATTTTTTCTTTAAAAATCTATGTACAAGCTAGATAGGGAGATCTGTGAAACAAGCATCATCTTAAAGAAATTGATTCTCCAATAGTTCAAGGTCTTGCAGAATTTATGCGACTTTGATACGTTAACTGGGGACCACAATTAGGTTTGACTTTGAGATTTACTGACGCTGCTCTAAAGAAGTTAGACAAATCTCAGGAAGGTTTGAAAATGGCAGAGAACAGTTCATTAGTTTCTTTTTGAACAAGGTATTGAAAATGCATTTTTATTTTCATTGTTTCATCTCAGAGTTTGATTTATCACATCTTCAAATCCTGTTCACTACCTAAACTTTCCATATGCGTATGTCCATGGTTGTGCCATGATTATCAATATGCTTAGGAATACACTATACAATATTTTAGAAAATAAAAATGGTCCATCATGTGAGTTGTTAGGGGTAAGCTTGGAAGAAATGAAATAACAACTGTCCTCCTTTACCCCTGATTATGAATGCATCAAATGACTCACTAGGTAGAAGACAATACTTCTGTTACCTAGATATATATTTTAGAATAATGATAAAAAATAAGTAGGGAAGGATTTTTATGATTTAAAACGAAGTTGATTATCATTTATTTATTCAGCCATTACTTATGGAAGGTCTACTGTATATTCAGATACACACTACATAAAGACATCAAAGAGACAAACAACACACAAATTTAGTCATGATACTCAATAGTATGCCAATAATTTGACAGAGGAAAAAACTGGAAGAGAGAATAATTTTGAAGTTATATACATGTTTGCATATTAATGGTGTATTAATGGTGGCATGTTAGGGCCCCTTCTTAGCATTTTTATCTAGTTTTCACTCATGCTAAGTGGAGGGGCATTGTGGAAATTTCTATTCTACAGACAAAGCAAGCACAGAGAGAAACCTGCTGCACTCATCCATCTTTATCCTATCAGCTGCTTGTCCTTCTCATGTACTGTTGGGTATGGTAATGGATCCTGGCTTCTTAGGCCAAACAGCTGCCTAGATGAATGCAGCCCCAAGAGCTCATAGTAACTCCGCCCATCTTTTGCTTGCTTGCAGTCCCTTGGGCTTTATGCTACCATTTACAGGTCACAGACAGGGAGTAAAGGGGCCATGAAGGATGGAGCTGAGGTGACATGCACAGATGGAATTGGTTGGTATAGGATGGGACTTCTTAACTTTTTCAACTCATGATCATTTTGTATTCAAGATTTCTTTTTACACGAGTCTGAGTATCAAGAAACATAAAATAGTTACACAAACCCAATATTTAATGATAACAAATCATAAAGACATTTATTTTAAGATAGTTTTTCTGGTACACCTATAATTTTGGCATTTAGTAAACATGAGGGCAAATTTGCATATTGAGCATGGATATTTGCATATTTGGATATATTTGTTTCTGCTTACAGTATTAAATCTTGGCTAAATATTTGATTAAGCATTTTAAATGTTTCTCAGAGTTGATAGATGCTTTTATTTTTTAATTGGCCTCTTTTCATAAACACGTAGTACAAAATAGTGTTTCAGTCTATTAGAGAAATTGTTGGAAATTCTGCCTCAGCCAAAATTCATTCAATATTTTTTTTGAAACTCAAGTCATCAGATCAAACAGCAATTTTTGAAATCAAATATTATAATACAATGCAATCTAATGCTATACTAATTTGATACATGCTGAGGAATGCTGGTAGGAAAATACTGAAAGTCTTTGATTTCCATCATTAAACCATTGTGTTTCTGTATGAGAAGAAAATTTTGTGTACAGCCAAACACAGCATTTCATAACAGGAAATGTGCTTGAATTTGAGCTGAGGTGTGGTGGTCTGAATGGAACTGGACTCCACAATCTGCCTGTGTATGCTTAGTAACCCTGTCTTAGTCAGGGTTACTATTGCTGGATAAAACACCATGACCAAAACAACTCAGGGAGTAAAGGGTTTATTTCACTGGAACTTCCAGTGAAGTCAGGAAAACAAATCAAACTGGGAAGGAACCTGGAGGCAGGAGCTGAGGCAGCCCCATCTTATGGAGACATATTATCAGTTGAGGTTTTCTCCTCTCTGATTACTATAGCTTGCGTCAGCTGTTATAAAACTAGCTCGCACAAATTCTGAAGCTGGCATACCCCCAAGCCACATGTCCTTGCATTACTCCCAAACTATACATGCACACATTTTTGTTTAAGGTTTATAAAGCCTCAGCATGCATTTTCACATTGCAGCTTTTGCAATGCTCACTGATGATTTTGCTTTAAGAACAGTGTCTGACAATCCTGACCTCTGCAGATTCCTAACATTGTGTGGCCATAAGAACATCACACAGAAAAGATCTGATCCTTAATGTAATGTTTTGAAATGAAGCAGTTATAAGAAGACTTTTGTGTTTCAAAAAAAAACAAAGATGAACTTTTTTTTTACATTAAAGATTTATGAGAACTTCATGCTCTATTTATTTTCCTAAAATGAATTCATGATTGACAGCATTCAGGTTATTTAATCTTGACTAGTTTCCCTGATGACTTCTGTGGGCTTTTATGGGTAGGGTAGATGTTTAATTCTACTAGGTGCCGGTAGTTGGCTTCTAGGACACTTAAAATGCATGACGAAAGGGAGCAGATGCCCCTGCTAGTGATCATGGGTAATGTTTTAAGAAGAAAGAAAAATAAATAGAATTATCAAGATGTGAACTCCTTCTTTATTATCAACCCATCTCATTATCTTCCCTCTTGTAAACATCACATGACACCAAGAATCACCATGCTATAAAACATTTCAAATGAAATAATCTCAGTTTAGTGGCCTCACATAATCTCCCTGATCCAAACAATGGCCTTGCAGACATCTTGCTCTTCAGTTCTGCTTTCAGCCAGCCTGGACTTAAAAGCCTCTTTCTGTTTTGGCCTCATTCCTTTTATGTGTTTTTGAGTACGTAGGAGGCAATGCCTTTGAACTACTGAAGGAGAGAAACTAATAGGGCTTCTGTATCATTATATAAGTGAAAGGAAACTGATTGGCCATCATAGGCAAGATTGGGCATAGTTGACATGAGGGAAAACCTGTTTCATAATATATCTGGGTGATCTTTGCCCAGTGGTACTCACATTGGATTAAAAAATGATATCAATAAGATCCCTTCCAACATGTCCAAAGGTGTCCCTGGGCTGTTAGTTACTAAAGCCAAGGACAAGGCTATGAAAGAGAGCTCTTCCCTTGAGTCATGGTGGTGAGGTACACAACAGACTCGGCATTAGACACTTGGTTATTATTGCAAAGGCAATGAATGATAAAATGGCTTCTCCGAATCAAAATTTCCCTCAGGCCACATGGAAAGACCTGTGTTAAGGAGTAAAACAAAATTACCTGTGGCCTATTATCTGGTGACTTGCTTGGAAGCCTTTACTTTCTAGTTAAAGCCCCAATTAAAACTGATGAAATGTTGATCAGTTTCAGAAGAATAAATTCCCAGGTCTACTTACTAAAGAGGGGTCTTTACCAATCCCTAACTCAAACATCTTACCCACTTATTGTAGATGCCTCAAGAGTCATAAGAAAGAGGTTGCACTGCCTTCAAAGCAGAGACTGAAACTTGACCTTAGTGGTACACTGCCTTTAAGAACTTGCCTAAGAGAAACTGGGATATCTCCAATGTACTGAGTGTATAGGTACATGAGGTAGTTGGAGATTCGAGGAGGAAGAAGGCCGTGATGGCTAAAGTTCCTGTTCTGAAGAGAAGAAGTACGAACACTGGAGAGAACTCCTCTTGGCTAAGATCTTACATGTGGTTGGGAAAACAAACTTTACCATTCTGAGGGAGTTGAAAATAAGATCTGGAGTCCAAGAGTGAAATAAAAATCATAGGTAAAAGATGGAGATCATAAACATTAAAAAGACAGCTGAGTTCTCCTTGTAGCAGATGGAGATTCATAACTGTCATAAAGCAGAGAATGACTGATCATGGGGTGGACACACCTGCTGTACAATCCCTGAACTCAAGACTCAGAGAACATCAGGAAAGAAGGGGGCAGGAAGATTATATGAGTCAAAGGACCAGGGAGTCTTCTGTGAGACTGTATCTCCTAGAAATTCCATGGAAGATGTACCCATGAAATCTTAGCAATATGGTTGCCTAAGCAAGACCTGAACAAAGACAGCACCAATAGACATCCAAACATGGAGGAGGTTCATGGTGTTGAATGTCTAGACATAGACCTACAGATATTCCTAGTCATCCACTGATTACTTACAGGCAACTTAGGACTACTGAAGGAGAGAGAACAAATTTCCCCCAGAAATTCATAGTGGGTTATCCAATACCAAGTGGTCTTTCATAAAATTATATATATATATAATTTATATGTGAGACACTAAGTGGACTCACTCACCAGGTTGTATTTATATTTAAGTTTTTTATAAAAATATAGCAATAATTAAAAAAGAGAGGTTATGGAATTTGAGAAGGAGCAAAGGGGAAGGAACAGACTGAAGGCAGGAAAGGGAAGGGGAAAATTTTATAACTATATTTTAATTAAAATATTACTAAATTAAACAAAAAAGATGATGAGGAGTGAGGATCAGATAGGCCAGTAGAAGAAGATACAAGGGAAGAAAGCCGACTGAGGTCTTCAGCCACAGCCATGCATGGATGCTGAGACACCTAGGGCCTGTGGAGAGCTGAGCGTCATCTACTGGTCTGCATACTGTTCTTTTCATAATAGGAAACACAGAAACCTTTTCAAAGCACAAATTTGCCACCAGAAACCTACCATAAGCAACTCAGTAAACCACTGTGTGTCTTTCCATCACCACAGGCCAAAACATGGTTCTAGGCAATCTGCAATCTCCATGTAATAATAAGAAAATAAGAAGAAAAGGGAATGAAGCCCCTGAGTGCCTTCCCCATTCCTATCCTTAGGAATAACCTAGGGTTATTTATTGTGCACTAAACAGGAGCAACGAATCCATGGTGTCTTCCAAAGATCCATTGCTTCTATCAAAACAGACAAAGCTGCAGCATTTCAACATCCCCCGCCTGCCCTCAGTATCCGTGTATCCACCAGGTGAGTTCTGGTGTGGCGGTAGAGATCAAGACGCAGGTTTTTGGGCAAAACTCACCCTGGGGTCTCTCTCCAGCTGCTGCTTGTGGTGTAGGCTGCGTCTTCTTTTGGCCTTTGCAAGGCCATTGTGATAAAAGTGATACAGGCCTTCTGCAAAGGGGAGCTGTGGAAAGCCAAGCAGACAGGAGGGTAGTTAGTTTCTGGATTGGCATAATGATATGTACACAAGCAGGAACTGTGTGAGGACACAGCTCAGATCTCTTGTTAGACTCCAAACCTCTGTGCTCTTGCTTTCCTTACTGCATATCTGGTACCTATTTCTTTCTCTTTCTTCAAATGCTTTTTTTATTCTCCCAAGTTGTAGCTTTTACAACCCTGTCTTTACACTCACACACACACCAAATTCTCCAACCTCCTCTTCCAGAAAGTGCTTATACAGCACATAGTACCCAGATGCCCCAGGGCTGTGCTGTGTCTAAGTACTCTTACAGACCAATTACCTAATCTCTCTTGGGGTCCCCTGTGTCTCTTTGGTACCTCTCATCTGGTTGGGAACAGTGTGGTCCCTTAAATCGGACAAGTGCCTGCTGGGTGCCGGGGAAGGCTCCACACTGCTTTCCTACATTCCAAGGGCACCTGCAATCAAGTGTGAGTGCCAAGACCAGAGAAGAAGCCACAGGAAGGAGAGCTTGTCTTTCTCTACGAGTTACAGAAGCTCTAGCATGCATTGCCATTTGGTCTATGGCCCCAGGCAACTTGAGGGAAGAGCCCTGAGAAAAGCTTGAACTCCTGAATGTTGCCCATGTTTGTTATCATCTAACAGTAGGTTCTTGGGCAAGTTACCTTCTTCTAGGACCCTCTCTCTCTTTCTCCTTTGCATGCATATATATATATATATATATATATATATATATATATATATATATATATATCTCCAAGGTTTCCAAATCTCTGTTACTCTTTCACATGCCTTCATAGTGATGAAAATATGTTGCTTGTAGTACTTATTCTGAACAGTTAATTTAACCAAATGCTTCACAACTAAGAAAATAATGGGCATATGTCCATTTTTATTGGAGAGAAGACACATGGTTTGCATGAGATTTTTGAAGGGGTTCCTGAATTAAAGTGTTCCACCATTCAAAACATTTGATGGTAAACTATAGGTGTGTGTTCCAACCAAGTGCTTAGAAGGAAAGGGAAGAGGAGGTGAATGCTTTGAAAGAAGCTTTTCAAAATTAATTGAGGTTTATTGAGAACTTTCACATCAAGTAGGGACTCAGTGTGGCACAAATATTTCTTAATTAACTATCATCATTATAAAAGGAGAATATAGTAGATTGAGAAAACTAAGGAAAACACAAATAGAATAGACAAAAGAACTGGATTTTTTTTAAAAGTCACCTTTTCTTTATTAGTAGTATTTGGCTTAATGGACATAATGGACAATATTTTTCCTTTTCTTTTCTAAGTCAATCCACTGTCAGGAGAAAACTATTATTTTCTTAAATATATGAGTTAATTTTTGCTCACATATATTGTAACTATTAGGCATTATTATATAAAATAGTTTTTCATCTACCCCTCACATGTTATTACACACTCTTCTTTTACCTCTCTGTTGGTAGCTGTTGCTATGACACAAGAGATACCATGATGTATTTAGACTTTCCATTGCTGATGTATTCTTAGACATTCATTCCTCTCTTTCTTGTTTAATAATTGAAGACGCTTCTGTGTTTGGGGACAGCGAGACCTTCAAGAATGATGAGTTGAGGAGCTTCAAGAATCACTTTCACAGAAGCACTGGAAACAATTGCCAAGCAACCATTTCAGAATTCGGAAAATTAACAGGAAGCTTGAAGCCTCCTGAGGAACATTTAATCAAGCAAGACAGTACTCTGCCAATAATATTAACCAAAGACTTGTGGGGTTTATAACATGTCCCGTTTGCCCACTGATGCCAAATTCTATGGTTTCTTTGAAAGCAGATGGCTTCAAAGTCATCTCAGCCACCATAGTATGTGTGTAAAATAGCAACTTAACAGACACAGGGGGATGTGCCCAAGATTGGAGTCATTCAAGAAGCCCCATTCCCAGATAACAGGAAGATATCCAGAAAGTCCTATTTATAAGGCTAAAGTTTGTTATATGACTCCAACATTGTTCACTGAGAAAGGTTTTATATTTGGAGCATGTGTTGAAGGTAGTTTGTGGCAATTACCTAACACCACAACTTCTTAAACTAGGAACTGTGGTCAATGTATAACTGGCCCGAAAACTGCAAAGAAAAATATGGAGAGAGACACATTCACAGAGGTTTGGCCAGTCACGATGTTTGTAGAGACTTAGAAGGTGTCACATATGAGAGAACTGTTCGAGTAACCAGAAAATACCCAAAACGATCTCAAATGTTCACTTCTGACTGATCTTGAAACTCTACGGAAAAAGAAGTCGAAGGTCAAAACAGACTTGCAAACTTCTGCCTGAGCATAAAAGGTGTGCCCTAAGATGTATCTAAAGCCTGCCAGCAAAGATAAGAAACCCTTACACAGTCACTATCTTTTTTATTTTTTAAAAAACTATCTTTTCTCATTTTACATACCAATCTCAGCTCCTACTCCCTTCCCTCCTCCTGTTCCCTCCATTTTCCCCCTCTACCAAACTCCCCATCCACTCCGCAGAGAGAGAGAGAGAGCGTAAGGCTTCCTAAGGGAAGTCAACGAAGTCTAGAACATTGCTTTGAGGCAGAACCAAGGCCCTCCCCCTATACCTAGGCTGAGAAAGGTATCCCTCCAAAGAGAATGGGTTCCAAAAAGCCAGTTCAAGTGGTAGGGATAAATTTTGATCTCATTGCCAGTGGCCCCGTACTCTGCCCTAGTCACCCACATTCAGCAGGCCTAGTTTGGTGCTATGCTGTCTCCCCCACTATCAGTCTGGTGTCAGTGAGCTCCTACTAGCTCAGGCCAGCTGTTTCTGTGGGTGTCCCCATCATGGTCTTGACCTCTTTGCTCACATTCTCACTCCTCTCACTCTTTACTGGACTCTGGGAGCTCAGCCCAGTGCTCCACCGTAATTCTCTGCCCCTGCTTTTATCAGTTGCTGGATAAAGTTTCTATGGTGACATTTAAGATAGTCATCAGTCTGGCTAGAGGACAAGGCCAGTTCAGGCATCCTCTCCACTGTTGCTTAGGGTCTTAGCTGGGGTCATCCTTGTGGATCCCTGGGAATTTCTCTGGTGCCAGGTTTCTGGCTAGCCCCATAATGGCTCCGTCGATCAATCTATCTCTTTCCTTGCTCTCATCTCTGTTCTGCCCCCATTTCTGTCATCCTATTCCCTCAAGTTGTACCCCCACCTCCACTTCTCTCCTCCTTGTCCCCTTTCTACCTCTCTTCTCCGTTCACTCCCATTCTCCCAGTTTTCTCAGGAGATCTTGTCTACTTCCCCTCCACAGGGGGATCTATGTATGTTTCTCTCAGGGTTCCCCTTGTTACTTAGCTTCTCTGGAGTCATGAACTGTAGGTTTGTTATCCTTTGCTTTACATCCAGTATCCACTTATGAGTGAGTACATACCATGCTCATCTTTCTGAGTCTGGGTTACCTCACTTAGGATGTTTTTTTTTTCCCTAGTTCCATGCACTTGCATACAAATTTCAAGAAGTCATTAATTTTTACCCTTGAGTAAATGTATCACATTTTCTTTATCCATTTTTTGGTTGAGGGACACTTATGTTTTTCCAGGTTCTGGCTATTACAAATAATGCCACTATGAACACAACTGAACACTTCACATCCTTGAGGTAGGTTGATTCCCATTTTTCTGAGAAATTACCATATTGATTTCCAAAGTGGTTGCACAAATTTAAATTCCACCAGCAATGGAAGAGTGTCCCCTTACTCTGCATCCTCTCCAATATAAGTTCTCATTGATATTTTTGTTCTCAGCCATTTTGACTGGTATAAGATGGTATCTCAGAGTCATTTTGATTTGCGTTTCCCTGGTGGCTAAGGATGTTGAATATTTTCTTAAGTGTCTTTGGCCATTTGATATTCTTCTGTTAATTCTCCCATGTTCTTGGATAGGTAGGATCAACATAATAAAAATGGCAGTCCTACCAAAAGCAATCTACAGATTTAATGTAATCCCCCATCAAATCCCAACACAATTCTTTATAGACCTCAAAAGAACAATACTCAACTTCCTATGGAAAAATCAAAAACTCAGGATAGCCAAAACAATCCTGAACAATCAAAGAACTTCCAGAGGCACCACCATCCCTGACATCAAGCTCTATTATAGAGCTACAGTAATGAAAACAACTTGGTATTGGCATAAAAACAGACAGGTTAACCAATGAAATTGAATCGAAGACCCGGATATCAATTCACACACCTATGAACACCTGATTTTTAACAAAGAAGCTAAAATTATACAATGGAAAAAAAAGCATCTTCAGCAAATGGTGCTGGCATAACTGGATGCCAACATGTAGAAGAATGCAAATAGATCCATATCTATACCCACGCATAAAACTCAAGTCCAAATGGATTAAAGACTGCAATATAAATCTGACCACACTGAACCTGATAGAAGAGAAAGTGGAAAGTAGTCTTCAATGCATGGGCACAGGAGATCACTTCCTAAATATAACGCTAGTAGCATAGACACTGAGGATAACAATAAATAAATGGGACCTCCTGAAACTGAGAAGCTTCTGCAAAGCAAAAGACACAGTCAATAAAACAGAAAGGCATCCTACTGAATGGGAAAAGATTTTCACCAACCCCACATCAAAGGACTGATGTACAAAATATATAAAGAACTCAAGAAATTAGACATCAAAATCAAATAATCCAATTAAAAATGGGATACAGATATAAACATTGTCACTATCTTTAAGAAAATGTCAGTCAATATTTGCCTGACTACCAGGCTAAGCAAGGAGAGATCAGAAGAGCACTCAAAAAGTCAGAGTTGAGAGAATTAGTCTAGGAAATACACCAAATGAAAAAGCAAATAAATCAATACAGCAACAATAAGGCCCAGAGCATCAACCTAAACACAGTGGCGTCAATCTCTCTTCCAGATTTTCTGCACAGTGTTTCTTAAAGCAAACGTTTAACTTTCTAAGTAGTTGGTTTCAAGTATTTAATTAGTGATGCAAAACTGAATATATACACATGTAGACGAGAAATAGAAAAAATACATATGTAAATCTTATCATTGTTAGTAAAAAGTTTCAAAATTTCAATCAAAAGCTAAATTGAGAGAATTGATAAGAAAAACGTGCAGCTTGTGATTGTACCATAAGCTACGCACTAGAAGCATATTTTAGATCCAAATACACAGATGGGTTGCAAAAATTAAAGACTGTGAAAAATAAGTTATCTAAGCAGTAGTAAAATAATAGGTGTTGTTCCATAAGTATCAAACTAAACCAATTTTAAGACAAAATTTATTGATAGAAACAAGGAATAACATTTTATGAGGATAAAAATAAATCCATGAGACAGCATGAAGCTATAAAAATATGAAATTTACTTATTAACAAAGTCTCTAAAGATGAAACAAAACCCAGTAGAATTGCAGGAAGAAATGAAGCTATTCGTCTGTCACTGCTGGTTCTGTTGTTTGGATTTGCATGTCTGCTACAGGCCTATGTGCTTAGGAAGACTTCATTTCCAGGGCAGTGCTGTTTTAAGGTAGTGGAGTCTTCAGGAGGAGGGGCCCAGTGATGGTACTTTATTCATAGAGCGGCCCTTTCTTCTTCTTTTCCGTAGTTTGTGATGTAAGTAGATTTTTTCTGTCACCCTCTATACCATGGTATGGGGACAATTCATGACAAATCAGAACCTCTAAAAATATAAGCCAAAATATGTCCTTTCTTTCTACAGGATAACTATCTCCGATATTTTGTTATAGTGACAGAGAGGTGATGAAAACAGAGACTTGAAAGACTTACTTGTATTAGGACGGAAATGCTAGGCTGAGATCAAAGAGTATACTGAAGACATGGACAAAACTATAAACCAAGAAGTATTAACAGATGCACAAAATACTTGTCTAGAAGTAGAAGAAATTACATCTTCTCAAATACGTATGAAATATTCTCCAGGAAAGACCATATGCTAGGTTGCTGAATGGGTGTCAATAAATTTAGAAAGAGTGAAAACACAGAATATGCTGTCTGATCACACTTTATAATGACATTAAGTGAACAACAAAAATCACACAATTCAGGAATACACAAAAATTACAAATATATTACTAAATTATTGATAATTGAAAGAAAATTACAAGAGTCATTAGAAAATATTTTGAGTTGAACAAAACAAATACAAGAATACTAAAACTTAAGAATTTAGGTAAATAATGCTTAGAGGAATATTCGTAGCTATAAAATGCCTATTAGGAGATGTAGCTCAGTGGTAGCATGGTTTCCTAGTTCCCTTAAGGCCCTGGGATCAGTCTCAGTCTCTGGGACACAAGGAGGAGGGTGAAGAGAAGGATGGGGCAGTAGGAAGAGGCAGAGGACGATGACAAGGAGGAGGGAGAGAAGAAAAGGGACAAAAAGAAAGATCTAGAATCAGCAGCCTAGTGTTACATCCCATGAAACTTGAAAAAGCAAGTTGAGTTCAAATGGTCACAGAAATGTAATCCCAGCAAGAGGGAGACTGAGGCAGGAGGATCATGAGTTCCAAGTTACAGTAAAATCCTGCTCCACCCTAATCCCAAGTATAACAAAACTAAAATATTTAATTTAAAATAAATGAAACAGAATATAGAAAAGATATAAAGTTCAACAAAAATTAATCTTTAAAATACATAACAAAAATGATAAAAATGAAATTATTTTTAAGAACAAAAATAAGAGAAAATTCTCAAATAAAACTGGCAATGAAAGAAGGGACTTCTCTACAGTTTACAGAAATAAAGGGGATCTGAGAGGATGCTAGTGCCATAGTTGAGATCTACAATGTCTTCCAGAAGCCTTTGAGTCAACATTTTGGTTCTCACTTTTCACTGTTGGAGGTGGTGGACAGCTGTAAGAGGTAGGGCTAACTGAGAGGTCTTCAGGTCATTGGTCCATGCCATGAAAGGAGCTTCCTCTTTTTTTCTTTCGCTTCTTAGTGATGATGTGAGCAGCTTTAATATGCTACCTTGTCAAAGACCCCAAAACAAAGCCTCCCAAACTGGGAGCCCCTAAATCTCTTTTCTCTTCATAAGTTGGTTATGTTGGTTATTTTGTTACAATATCAGACAATGGTCACTGTATTAGATGAGATTTTCTTATATCCCAGATTGCTCAGTGAGATAAGGAACAGTATGTTCTACAAGTCTCCTCTAAGGGTGTATGTTCCAAAATCGACCAAAACCAGAGGAAGGATGCAAATATCCATTTTTCTGAAGTATCAACAACACGAATTTGGTAGCTATTGATTGGTGTTTAAATATTTGCCAACGTAATAGAAAAATATACCACCTTATTTGGGTTTCTCTGTTCTAAATGTTTGAGTATTTTCATATACTTATTTTGCCATTACAGTTTCTTTTCTGAATTGTCTGAATTTCTAATCCTCAAATGTGGCTATAATGAAATAGTTATTATTTTATACTGCTACATTTAAGGATTTCCTCCCCCCTTAGCAGTAGATAGCAGGAAAGAAATAGCTAAATGAAAAAAAAATGCCTTAATTCCTTGGCTTTTAGGGCAACTAGGAAGTCTGTAATAAGATTAGTTATCTGTCTACTTCTGACATCAGTCCCAGCAGCTCAGATAGGAGCTGTGCTGGCACATTCTTGGCTTGGGAGGAGAGAGCTAGGATCAGGTCTGTGGCTAAAGGGTGGCCTTCAAGAGCACAGCCAAGTCTGTCAGGGGACTGGCATGCAAGAGAAAGTCTTTAGAACACTGTAGCTTTCGTAATTTAGCTCCTGTTCATTAAAAACCAGATTCTCTAGGGCATATTTAACATAAATATTTCATGTGCGTTTTCCAGGCTCAATGGTTCTTGAATACATTTTCTACTTAACCCTATTCATGTGCTTGGGATAATGTTAAAATTTGAGTTTAAAACATGAACCAAGGGAAAGAAAGCATTGCCGTAATGCCTCTGGCTACCCAGAATCCTATGACTTTGACCTCTGCTGGTTGGCACAGACGTAGATTTTTATTTCCTATTAAGTAGGGTACTATAAATCTCAGAATTTTAACACTAGAGAAGAACTTGGGGTTAAGTAGCAGTGAGTTTTGGAAAAATATATTTTATTTTTGTTTTGGCATTTTTTTTTACTGAGTTTTAGAAAGTAAATTTGAATGGAAGCAAAAGGAAATTTTCCTTACAGTGGACTTGTGGAGGTGGTGGTCAAAGTGGTACCTCATCATTTAGGAAGTGTGTCTAGTAGAGTGTTACCAGTGGATGACAAAGTTAATAAGAAAAAATACAACAGCAGGCAAATCAAAGGGACCTAGAAGGTACTGACCGAGTGAACTGAGTGAATTTCCCCATGATGAGATGCCTTAGGCAAGTGCTGAGGTGACCACAGGAAGGACACACTCTGCACTGCGTAAACCTCTGGTGACAAATATATAATGTGTATTCTATCAGATGGAAAGGCCAGACAAACCCATAACTGGCTAAGGGTCCAAGAACTTTTCAAAACTAGAGGAGACAAGGAAGACAGTTAAATAAGCACATTACAAATTCTAGGTTAGAGCCTGCATTAGAGAGAAAGACATTTGTGAGGCCACTGGAAAATTTTGTAAAGGTCTTAATGACTAGAATCAATGCTTCCTTGCTGCTTTTACTAATTGTACTATGATTATGTAAGACATCATTTTGGGGAGGGCTGGTTTAAAGGCAGGACTAAGGGAACAAATTCTCCATGCTATTGTTTATTACTTGTCTTTTGAAAAGAGTTCTGGTAAACATATGCAGTGTGAAAATTTCCATTTCAACCACTTTAACATATGTAGCCTAGTACTGCTAAGTACATCTCACTGTGTACCCTTTGTCAACCTCTCATTGTCAGAACTGCTGTGGGACAATGGTCCTATTCCTTGTAAAGATTTGTCACTTGTATTACTTTAATAAAATGATGATTGGCCAGTAGCCAGGCAGGAAGTATAGGCAGGACAACCAGAATAGGAGAATTCTGGGAAGAGAAAAGGTTCAGTCTTCAGTCGTCACTCAGATGCAGAGGAAGCAAGATGAGAATGCCTCACTGATAAAGGGTACCAAGCCACATGACTAACATAGACAAAATGTATGGGTTAATGTAGGATGTATGAGTTAATAAGAAGTCTTAGTTAATAGACCAACCAGTTTACGATTAATGTAGACCTCTGTGTGTTTCTTTGGGGCTGAATGGCTGTGAGACTGGGCAGGACAGAAACTATTGCCAACAAAACTATTCACCACCTCCAAATAAAACTCTAAGTCAATTGATCTGTTGGGGGTGGGGCTGGCAGTGGCACCAGGACTTATCCTGGGTTCATGAACTGGCTTTTTGGAACCGATCCCCTATGTGGGGGTTACCTTGACTAGTCTTGATACAGGAGAGAGGGGCTTGGTCCTGTGTCAACTTGGTGTACCAGACTTTGTTGACTCCCTAAGGGAGGTTTTGCCTCCTCTGAGCAGTGGATGCAGAGTGAGATGGGGGAATGTGGAGGGGGGTGGAGAAGGGTAGGGAAGGAGAACTGGGGCTAGTATGTAAAATTTAAAAAATTAAGGCACCGGCCTAATGTTCTCAGCAGTCTGAGAGACTGGAGCCGCAGTAGTGAGGCCAACCTGGGCTATACGGTGAGTCCTTACTGCAAAGAACAAGCAAACAAAGCTGAAGGTGAGCTCAGTGGCAGATCACTTGACCTGTGTGGGGCTTTGGGTTGGATAACCACTGCATGAACACACACGCAGAGGAAACACTGCCCTCCACCATCTGCCCCCCAACCAAATATGAACTAAAACATCAAAACCAACTTATAATTGTATGATGGTCAATATCATTTATCAATGTGGTAGAATCAGTATCAATTGGGAGATGGGCCTCCAGGCACTCCTGTGTGAAATGGCCTCGATTTCCTTAGCTGATCTGAGAAGACTGACTTGGCTCTGGGTGGGGCTATTCTCTGTTGTGAGGATCCCATAGTGTATAAAACCAAGGAAAAGTGGAAAATACCATGCATTCATCACTTGATGCTCCTTCCTACAACAACGTGATGTGACCGGCTGCCTCAAACTCCTACTGCCCCACAACTTTCCTGCCCTGATGAACTATACCCCTGAAGTCAGAAAAATTTTTTCCCTTCGCAGTTGCTTTTCTTAGGTATTTTAACACAGCATCGGGCAAAGAAGTTATGACAACCCATTAAACATCCTCCCTTCTCCTAGGCTTGCAACTTTTCCTTCTCTGTCTCTGTGATATCTCTTGTCAGGGGAAGCATGCAACACTTGACCTTTCATGTTTGCCTTATTTCACTTAAACAGAATGTCCTCAAGGCTCTTATGTGTCAGGGTCTCTTTCCTTTTAACAAGGAGCAATAAGTCACTCTGTGTGCTTACATTCTACATTTTGTTTTTCAATTAAGCATTGATGGGCACTTGGGTTGCTTCTTATATTCCCTGTTGTAAAAAGCACAGCCATGAACATGGGTACACCCATGTTGGAGCAACATTTAAAAGTCTAAGATCATTTCTAAATTGTAAATTAAATGTAACGTATTTTAATATTTAATTGTGAATGTCTTGGGGGAGGGTCATAGGCCCTACCGCTTTTGACTGTCATGTACTGAGATAGCTTTCCTTAGCTGTGTTGTCAGAGCTAACTGAGTTATACCCTTTGGCTTGGTCCAGTTGCTTCATTTCATAAGAGCAGACATTAGGGGTTGGGGAGATAGCCCAGTTGCGTAAAATGCTTGCTGTATAAGTATGCGATCATGACCTGGGGTCCACAGCATCTACATAAAAACCAAGAGCAGTGATGTGTGCTTGTAACTCCAGTATTGCAGGGGGCAGGGGCTGGGTGGGGAAAAAAGCAGAAACTCCAGGGCTTTCCCATCAGACAGCCTAGCTGAACCGGTGAGCTTCAGAGTCAGTGAGAGACCCTGCCTCAAAATATCAGCTGGAGAGCAATAGAGGAAGACACTGGAGTTACAGTCCCACACATACAGTGATAGGTGTGCACTCATATATATAACACACACACTCACACACAGAGATTCATGAACGGACAGATGCATCTGTACAGAAGCACAAAAGAACAAAATCCCAGCCATTGGAGGGTGAAGGCTCAGGCCCTCAACATTATTCCTAATTCTGTGTTCTACCCGTCTTTGTAAATATGGACTGGAATTCATGGCAAAGTGAGTGGAACTCAACATGTAACCACACTGTAAGTGACATCCCCACCCTTGGGCCCTTGGGAGCCATGGTGGTGACTTCTTTATGAGCTCTCTGGGCTCTGGAAGCAAATGGCACTAATTGGTCTGACAAGGCTGAGTTCAGAAACTAATGAGCTTCCTCTTGGGCAACATATAAACAGATACGTTGGCCAATCACAAATTAAAGGAATAGTAATCTGCACATCTGTTACTTTACTTCTTATCTTTGGAGGGCAGACTCCAGATCTACTGTCCTCTGACACAGTCAGCTGTTTGAGAACACTGTGCAAGCAGGAGCCCCATCGGGAGGGGAAGAGAGAGGCTGTGTGCGCCTCCCAGTAGGGGAAGACACTTTTCTCCATACAGCTCAGTGATGTGATGCTGAGAAATGCATTCCTTCATTTCTAAGGATAATTCTAGTATTACAAATAGTTGAGACATTAAAAACAGTGATAGGTCCCCAAATACTCAATTGAGTGCCCCAGTAAAAATCTTCTCATATTTAAAGCACTTTATACATGTTTCCCTAGAAACACACACATACTCTCACAACTCACATGTACACATATGTGCATATACATGCACACACATATATACATTCATTCTCACACATACTCATTCACGTGCATGTACATACATTGTTTTTGGTGCTACCACTTTATTCTTTTAAGGCGAAATGTGCACAGCTCCTGAAGGAAAGAGGAAATGAGCAGGCCAAGGATTCAAAGCCATTTGTCAGCTTGCAGACTCAGGCTGGGTACCAGGATCCTAACGCTGCTAACTCAGACTTGCAGAGAGCTGAAAATTCTCAGTATGTTGCAAATTTTTATGGATCCCAGCAAGACTTCCCAATGCCTCTCTCTGTCCCCTCATGCTTCATTTCCCACTTCTGTATGACTCCAAGCTGAAGCACTTATTTGAACCCACACACTTGCTTCTCCCGGCACCAGGGAAGTCCAGATTAAGAGGCATGGCCTTCTGATGCAGCTTGTGCCTGCCTTCTTTGAGGCTCTGGTTCCCTGGATTAGACGATGTGTTGGTGCTCCAGATAGGCTGTATTCACGGCCTCCACCCCAGGTGCTGTGCTTCTGTGTATCCACTTAGAAGTGATGTAGCCATGGATTCTGGGATCCATCCTTCACCAAGTGAAAGCCTCCCTTCTGACCAGAAGCTGTTTCTTCTGACTGCTTCCTTGCATCTGACCACCTTGTTTACTTTGATGACCTTAGCTGGGCTTCTCTGGGAGTCTAGTTTGGGGATGCTCAGGAGTCATTCTACATCTGAATATTCTTACAATTTTGCCCTCTAGAAGCTACTGTCAAGATGTTTCAGGAACAAACTGGGAGATGAAGCAATACAGCCAGGACTGCAAACTGCTTGGCAATTATATTTGAGGGCTTGCATATAAAAAACAATGGGACTTTCATTTGCCTGACCTTTCCCAGAGACCATCCTAGATTTTCTTTAATTGTGCATAATGGTAAGGCGAGCCATGGCACCCTTGGAATAAGAGAGAAAGAACTAGTGATGGTTCTACCTAGTTCCTACACACTGTCTATGTCATATCATCTCTCTCTCCCTATCTACCTTACATCTATCATTAACACTTATTATCTACTATCATATATTATCTCCAATCATTCATGTCTATCATCTACCTACTATCTACAGTTTACCTACTTAGCTTTTATCTATCTATCTATCTATCTATCTATCTATCTATCTATCTATCTATCTATCTATCATCTATCATCTATCTATCTTGATCATCTACCTTTCCAATTTTATATTTTTGAACAATGATATCAGCACAAATTACATATTAAGATATCAACATTAGTCTCAATGGGACAGAAGAGCAGGAAGCATAGAAGTGGTGATGAAAGAAAAGAAAAAGAAGTTTATTGCACTTTAGAAGGTGAGAGCTGGAATGCTATACAGCTTTGAAAGCTCTACTGCCTTTCTCATTGACACAGAGCGACACTCACAATGCACCCTTCTGAGAAAACAAAGTGACATGCGTAAGAAAGGTACCCAGGTCAAAAGATGCATATTAAATATTCACCTGCTAGTGAAAATTGACATCAGGTCTAATATTTCAGCTGATTTAATTGTCCTGTGTTTACTTCTCTATATTTTCCTGAATGCCATTTGTGTGCTTTAGAAAGTTGATATGTATAATAAAATAATTTTATTTTGAAAAATAAAAGCAAGTGGAGCCCATCACCACTTACTTCAGGTCTTATTTCTCAGTACCAGGTCTTACTTTACAGAGACTGAGAGAGTAAGAACTTTCTCACCTCAGCTGCTATCTTGGGAAGGAGAACAGTTTCAGTTTGGGAGAATCCTGGGAGGCCATAGTGGCTTAGGTAAGAAAAAGATCTGCTGTGCTTAGGCAGAACTGAGTATAGCAGGCCAGGGAGGAGCACATGCGAAAGCTGTGAGGATGCTGAGCCCAGGCGGTGAGAGGCTGGACTGGAGGAGTCACTCACCTCCTTTCCAAGAGTCCTTTTCAATGCCATGTCCCAGGAATTCCCATGGGAGTCATTCTGATGACTTTCCAGGGATGCATATTTTAATTCTGTCTGAACTCTTGGTATCATCAGGAAAATGCCTTTGGATTCATGGTGAGGGTTTAGCTATGCAGGCACAGCCAAGGTGATGTCCAAGTTTCATGGTTTCATTGTGGATGTTGGACAGAGATGTGATTTCCTAATCAGAAAGCTTGCATGGAAGCTGGATCCAGAAATGAAATAACGATCTATCCCAGAGTTTGTGTGAATAGTGGAGAAAGCATAGGGCTTTTACAGGGGTGTAATAGGGGTTTGTGTGGGTGTTATTTAGATCCCAGGGGCCCAGGTTTCTAATTTACCTCTGGCTTATATAGCTAAGAAAAGTGAGGTTCAGACAATTATCAGTTTGTGCTACAGCAAAACTTTCTGCCATGGCAGAGGAGGGCAAAGTCTCACTGTGGCAGAGGGAGTTTAAGTGAGTTTATGTTCATAGAGGGAAATAGCAGAGTGTTGGCTTTAAGTCAGTCCACACATTTTTGAAGTAATTTAAAAATTTAAATATAAGAACAAGTATCACATTAAAATAAGAATGCAATAAATAATAATAATAATAATAATAATAATAATAATAATAATAATACTGTCTTATCACTGAAGCCAGGCATAGTGGTAACTCAGCAAGTTGAGGTAGAAAGATAGTCATGACTTTGAGGCCAGTCTTTGGTTGCATAGTAAAACCCTGTCTTGCCACTCCCCCAAATAAAAAAAGAAAAATATTACTGATATTTCAAAATATATAGACATCATCAATATGTTGCCAACCGTCTTAATAATATTTGTTACAAAAAATGAAAAACTTGGAACTGTAGATCAGACCAGGATCGCTCGCTGCACAGAGTTACTGTTTTTCTTTCTTTGCCTATCTCAAGGAGTTCCTTAGAGTGTCTGTCTTTTATTGCTTCCTCAGATTTGAAGAGGCAGGTAGTTATTTTATTCTGCTCCCCAGTAGGGGTTTGTTCTCAGGAGCAGGCTGATGTCAGGTGTTCTGGTAATGGTTTTCAGTGTGCTTCTTGATATAGTACAGTCTTTTAAGTGTGGTGAGCACAAGTTCACAGTCACAGTTATGACCACACCTGCCTCACAGTGAACTTACAAAATGAGGACAAGAGACATCGCTGGACATGCACTGTGCTTATCACTCACTTATGTCTGGACATTCACATACAAAGGTCTATGTCACTAACAAATAACTTATTTCAGTGGACTCCAATTGCTATAATTATTCAAACAGAAAGTAAGGCATTAGGAGCGGAATCTAGAATAAGTTATTCTTGGCATTTGTTTTTTATTTTTTTCTTTCAATTTAGGAGGGGAGCATAGCTGGGCAATGATAAAGCAAGTGGGGGGGGGTGAAGAAATGAATATTTTTGGGTGCATCCAATGATGCTAGAACTCTAAAAGGATGTAGTAATTGAAACCACTCAACAAGAGGACATTCCATTCTCAGCAGAGTGGCATATGGGTGCACATAAAATCATATACTGTCTCATAAAACTCAATCAACGAGAAGCAGCACAAGATAATTTCCCACAGAAGGCGAGCACGCCACATTATTTAGATGAATAAAGTAAATATGATTTTGCTAGAGGACTGAAGGCCTGGCAGCTTCTTTAAACAGATGTCTTTCATGCAGTAAAGCAGCCTCACTACTCAGGGTGTCGCTAGCTCTTGTGTCAACACGAGCCCAGTGGAAGCAGGCTGTTGCTGCTTTGAGCAAGTAGCTACCATGGAGGACAGCATTCAACTGCATTCGTTAGGGGGTTGCATAAGGTTAGTGTGGTCTAAGACGGGTTTCTGCATGTAGAACTTGAGACAGAATGCTATGAGTTTTCCATGTTTTGAAAAGCTAAGTGGCAACATCAGATTAGGTGAATTTACCCAATCCACCCAAAAAACTGATAATAAGCTTTGTATATAAAGTTAAGTTTCTCTTCATTCAGTTGGTAGAATTTATCATTTTAAGTGTCCCTCATCTCCACAGGGCTTAACAAGGATGTGGTAATAAAATAATAATTAATGTTCTTCCCAAATTAGCAGATTTGCTATGCTCAATGTGTAAAGGAGTCATTGGTCCAACCCTTGGAACCTATTACTCTAGCCAACCTTGGCCACTTCTGAACCACACCTAAACATCTGCTCTCCATGAATGATAGCCTCTGAGTCTTAGAACCATACTTCTTTCTAACAGGCAGCACAGCAGGATGAAAAACTGAGTTGTTTTAATACTGAGTATAGACCCTACATGGGATTCAATTTATGAATCCCTATGATTTATGCCTAAGAACTGAACATGGACATATCAAGTCTAGGATAACATCAATCAGGCGGTGACACAGGTAGAGGGAATTTCACTAAAGTCCCACTCACTAGCCTTTCTTTCCATCCACCTAGCATCCCAGAAGGAAAACTTATAGCAGACATTATTTCTCTGGTGTATCAGGGAACCTCCTGCCTCTAAGGTAGGCTGGTACCCCAGTGATGATGCTCTTTGGTTCCCCTGTTCTTTAAAAAGTTTGACTTAGGCATGAGAGTTTGTCCTTTAAAATGTACTTGCATGTATTTTGTTCTTAGCTGGATTAAATTTTATAGATGTAACTGGCTGCTTCCAATAGCTGTTTATTGAGACTCGAGGCTAGTAATTAATCAAAGCATTAACATCATTGATGTCATCGGCCAGTGGTAATGGGCTTAAAGATACAATACCTGACTCCCAGTAATATCATCTATTAAAAGGGAAGTGCTGTCTGCTGCTGAGATATGACTGATTCTGTGGGACAAACGGAACAGGCTGAGATCTAGCCCCTCTCCCTTTCTCTGTTAGCTCATCGATCATCCTAGGATTTCCTGTACATGGCCACTCTGCTGAACTTTCTGAGTATTGAATGCCTCCCTCTATCTAGCTGTAGAATGCAAACTCCTCAGCTTGTGGTGGGAAACTGATGTGGGATTTCTCTCTGTATGCTGTGATTACTATTTAATAAATAAAGAGACTGCTTTGGAACTATAGCAGGGCAGAACTTAGCCAGGTGTGGAAAACTAAACTGAATGCTGGGAGAAAGAAGGGCAAAGTCAGAGAGAAGCCATGTAGCCCTGCTGGAGTCAGATGGAACTTTAGCTGGTAAATCACAGACACGTGGTGATACACAGATGAATAGAAATGGGTTAAATTAATATGTAAGAGTCAGCCAATAAAAAGCTAGAGCTAATGGGCCAAGCAGTGATTTAATTAATATGGTTTCTGTGTGGTTATTTTGGTTCTGAGTGGCCAGGACAAACAAGTGGCCTCCCTCCTACAAGGAAACTTCTCTTAAATTGGCCCTGGCCCACTTCTTTGAGCTCATCTCCCTGTCCCTTAGCATCTAGTCAGAACAACTACTTACAAGTAGTTGCAAAAAGAGTACAGTCTTTTTAAGATCCCTGGGTACTTTTGTATACATCCTGTATCCTCATCTATACATCTTCTTACTTAGAACTGACACTAAGACACTAAGCAAAGGCTCAAAAAGTGTACACTGGGACTTGATCTTTTCTCCATTTTTCAGAACCTTGCTTATACCCAAAGGATTGAACCATGGCTGTTTTTATTTTCTCAAAGTCTATGTTTCCATGGCCTACATCGTCCCTGCTTATTGAATGTGCTCAGTACACACTTACCACATGAACTGAATATTCTACACTCTCTCCTGGTGTGACTACGGCCCTTGTTTACTTCGTTGCTAACTGATTCAAACCTTCCACAATCATTCAATGATTCTTTCCTTTTTTTCCAGTTAACTGTCTGGGATGATGTATTTATAGCTTCCACTGCTGGCTTCAAATTAGGACTCATGCCAAAGCTCCCTGAAGATGTAACCATCCAAAGTACCTCTCTGCTGGTACCTATCCATCCTCTTCATGCCATCCTTCCTCTTCCTCTTATCCTTACTCCTCATGCCATTCTTCCTCTTCCTCCTATCCCTCCTCCTTATCCCATCCTTCTTCTCACCACAAAGTGTGACTTCAAATGATCACTAAGTTCTTAATTAACAACCAAGTCACAGATTCCTGGGCTCTATTTCATCAAAGGTAAATCCAACAGGCTGTTGCGAGAATTCCTGAATCTCTGAGCAGTTTTGTTTAGAAAGCTAGAGTTCATAAACACTTCAGGAGTAAAACTGCACAACAAAGCAGACTGGAGGGCCTGAAGTGAACTGATAGGATCAACTCAATGAATGGAAGTGACTAGTGGCCTTTAAGGCCAGTCACCCACAGGAATGTCACTTGGTCTAGTTTGCAGTCTCCTTCATCCTGAAAGTCTTGCTCAGGTGTTCCAAAGCACAGCTGATAAGCAGAAAAACTCAAGGTTGACTTAAAGTGCTCCAAGTTACTTTCCTGCCACTGTAATGAAACACATGACCAAAGTAACTTAGAAAAGAAAGTGTTTAATTGAGCTTACAGCTTCAGAGGATTAGAGTCCATGATGGTGGAGTAAAGGCATGGTAGCAAGAATAGCTGTGAGTTTACATCTGGATCCATAAGCGGGAGATGAGAGAACACTGGGAATGGTGAAAGCCTTGAAATTTCAAAGTATGCCCCTCCAAGTGACATATTTCCTCCATAAGGACACCCCTCCTAATCCTTCCCAAAGAGTTCCACGGGGGACTAAATATTCAAACATCCAAACCACCAGACAAGTACTCAACTACACAACTATGCACTAGGTATGGTAGCTCATGTCTAGAATTTTAGAAGGCAGGAGGGTTACCATGAGTTTGAGGCCACTCTGAGGTACATAGTGAGTTAGCCACCCTGGATTATATAGGGAACTCATGTTAAAAGCAAAGCAAAACAAAAAAAATACAACAAAGGAAACAAAACAAAACATCCAAATACAAACAAACAAATGAAAAACCCCAGCAAAAGAAACCAGCAAATAACAAATAAAACAGCATAAGTAGCATATTAATCTCCTTTTTTCTCATGTGTAAAATGAAGGGCAAAGCCAATACTTCTCTAAAAGTCTTTTCCTTTCCCGACAGGCTGCAATACTATAATTGCAGTTATTATTTGTGAAAATGTAAATGACTCTGGATAAACCAGCTAGAATAATACAGATTCAATTAGTGAGGAATGTCACAATATTTTGGTGGAGTAGCAATCTGCCAGTGGTGTGACAAGTGTTTAGACATCCTTGTTCAGAAGAGTCATCCCAATCACACCCAACCACTTCCTCCCTCCCTTCAGCACCGTACTTACGGAAGGAACCCCTGGCATTTGGCAACCCCATTCGTTTGACCATTCACAGCTGACCTTCCTTATGAAGGCTGCTGCTCAGAGTCCCGTGGGCTTGACAGTTTAGTGCATATGAAACTCTTCTTCTTTACGTTCTACTCAGAGAATATGCCAGTCCCAGTTCAGAGAAACTACCAGCCATCAATTAGTGTATACGTGAACCTGTCATATAAATACCTCTACAGACAGGACAACATTGAGGTCCCTGCACATCAGAGAACTCTAATTATCGCCAGTGTCAGTATTATTTCTCCACACTCAATCTGAATGTTTCTGTAGAAAACAACTCTATGACGTCAATTGTATGTCTTCCTCGAGAGCTATCCATCACATCCCAGCCTACAAATCATTATTATGTCTTCCCCAGGTCGCTCCACTTCCCATCAGCAGTGTCCAAAATTTTGTCTCCCTTCAAGCCCCATCCCCTTTCCCCGTACTCTAAAAGTTGCCTTTGATTTCCTGTCCTTTGAAATAATGACAGCTCCTAAGTGGATGTTTGTATTGGTTACCTTTCTTGTCACTATGTTAAAATTTGTGACAGAAGCAGCCTAGGGGAGGAAGGGTTCGTTTTGGCTCAGTTTCAGGAAACACAGCTCACTGGCAGCAGGGAGTCTCTGTCTGCCATGGTAGCAACATGAGGCAGCTCCTCTTCACATCATAGAAAATCAGGAAAGAGAAGCTAGAATGGGTTCAAATCCTCTAAGGTCCACCCAGTGGTCCATGTCAACTAGCTGGCACCATGCCCCAAGGGTTTCACAGTCTCTCAAAACTGTGTCACCACCTAGGGACCAGGTGCTCAAAACACAAGTGTGTGGAGACATTGCATATCCAAACTATGGCAATACCATTCCCATGCTCCTCTTTGCAGCTGCATTTCATCATACTTTAATCACAGATTTTTGGTGCGTGTGTGTAAAGACCTCCTTCATCTTGCTACTATTAATTCCTGAATTGGGAACTGTAGGAAAATAGAAGTATGTCAATGGCTCACTTGATGGTTGTCAATTGTCCCTTTCCTGCCTTCAATCCTTCAATCTCAAGTTGAGTCCAATTTCCTTTTGTGTGTATTCTGCCTTCTTTGTTTTTTTTTTTAATGAAGCTGAAATTTTTAATGCGAATGAATAGCTTGGGCTTGAAGAAGTCTGGAAAAATAATTTGTAGTGGAATTAGAAAAGCAATCTATAGATTCAATGCAATCCCCATCAAAATCCCATCAAAATTCTTCACAGATCTGGAGAAGACAATAATCAACTTTATATGGAAAAACAAAAAACCCAGGATAGCCAAAACAATCTTATACAACAAAGGATCGTCTGGAGGCATTACCATCCCTGACTTCAAACTCTACTACAGAGCTACAGTATTGAAAACAGCTTGGTATTGGCATAAAAACAGAGAAGTCGACCAATGGAATCGAATAGAAGACCCTGACATTAACCCACAAACCTATGAACACCTGATTTTCGATAAAGGAGCTAAAAGTATACAATGGAAAAAAGAGAGCATCTTCAACAAATTGTGCTGGCAAAACTGGATGTCAACCTGTAGAAGAATGAAAATAGATCCATATCTATCACCATGCACAAAACTCAAGTCCAAATGGATTAAAGACCTCAATATCAGTTTGAACACAGTGAACCTGATAGAAGAGAAAATGGGAAGTACTCTACAACACATGGGCACAGGAGACCACTTCTTACGTATAACCCCAGCAGCACAGACATTAAGGACCTCATTGAATAAATGGGACCTCCTGAGACTGAGAAGCTTCTGTAAAGCAAAGGACACTGTCACTAAGACACAAAGGCAACCCACCAACTGGGAGAAGATCTTCACCAACCCCGCAACTGACAAAGGTCTGATCTCCAAAATATATAAAGAACTCAAGAAACTAGACCGTAAAAGGCTAATCAACCCAATTATAAAATGGGGCATTGAGCTGAACAGAGAATTCTCAACAGAAGAACTTCAAATGGCCAAAAGACACTTAAGGTCATGCTCAACTTCCTTAGCGATCAGGGAAACGCAAATCAAGACAACTTTAAGATACCATCTTACACCTGTCAGAATGGCTAAAATCAAAAATACCAATGATAGCCTTTGTTGGAGAGGTTGTGGAGAAAGGGGTACACTCATCCATTGCTGGTGGGAATGCAAACTTGTGCAACCACTTTGGAAGGCAGTATGGCGGTTTCTCAGGAAATTCGGGATCAACTTACCCTTGGATCCAGCAATACCACTCTTGGGAATATACCCAAGAGAGGCCTTATCATACAACAAAAGTATATGCTCTACAATGTTCATAGCAGCATTGTTTGTGATAGCCAGAACCTGGAAACAACCTAGATGCCCTTCAATGGAAGAATGGATGAAGAAAGTATGGAATTTATACATATTAGAGTACTACTCAGCAATAAAAAACAAGGACTTCATGAATTTTGCATACAAATGGATGGAAATAGAAAACACTATCCTGAGTGAGGTAAGCCAGACCCAAAAAGAGGAACATGGGATGTACTCACTCATATTTGGTTTCTAGCCATAAACCAAGGACATTGAGCTTATAATTAGTGAACCTAGAGAAGCTAAATAAGGAGAACCCAAAGAAAAACATATAGGCATCCTCCTGAATATTAACCTTCAGCAAGCGATGAAAGGAGACAGAGACAGAGACCCAAATTGGAGCACAGGACTGAAATCTCAAGGTCCAAATCAGGAGCAGAAGGAGAGAGAGCACGAGCATGCAACTCAGGACCGCGAGGGGTGCACCCACACACTGAGACAATGGGGATGTTCTATTGGGAACTCACCAAGGCCAGCTGGCCTGGGTCTGGAAAAGCCTGGGATAAAACCGGACTCTCTGAACATAGCGGACAATGAGGACTACTGAGAACTCAAGAACAATGGCAATGGGTTTCTGATCCTACTGCACGCACTGGCTTTGTGGGAGCCTAGGCAGGTTGGATGCTCAACTTACTAGACCTGGATGGAGGTGGGGGTTCCTTGGACTTCCCACAGGACAGGGAACCCTGATTGCTTTTCGGGCTGGGGGGAGACTTAATTGGGGGAGGGGGAGGGAAATGGGAGGCGGTGGCGGGGAAGAGACAGAAATCTTTAATAAATAAATAAATTTAAAAAAAAAGGAAAAAAAAATAAAAATAAAAAAAAAGTGAATCTCAGATGGAATGAGTGTAAGAAATAACATGCATTATGGTTTTATGTAGAATAGAAAGAAACAATTATATATGACATGATACTGAAATGACATACCTAACAAACACTGATCAGTAGAAGCAGTAAGGTAAGGCGAGGTCCTAGGATCCTAATTTTCCCATTTTGGAAATCACTGAGTCGATACTCATTACAAATTGATATATGCAATTAAATAATTAAGCATGTAACTAAATAGATATTTACATATTCTCCTTTCAATATGTAATAACAAACTCATAAATCTTATATGCAGTATTTTTTCTTAAATTCATGGAAATTTATTTGAAAATATGCTTTATATAGCAAATTTATTTGAGCATAACCATTTTAGTTTCCTCTTTTTCTCCTCTTTTGCTATAGTCTATAATGATTAAATCAGATGATTTAAAACTGAAAGACAGTATGTACAATGTGATTGCCCTTCAATAAGTGCTCATCTCTTTTTTCTCTCCACGGACTCGTACACAGATACCTGCGTTGGCATGATTGGTAATGGTCACCTCTGAGTAACAATACCTGAGAGAATGCTTTAAATGCTTCTTATTGGATTTCTTCTAGTTGGCATTTTTAAAGATAATTAAAATTAGCAAAATAAATGGATGTTTATGGAGCTTAATGTCAACTTTAAAGTGATAAATGCGGAGAGGCCTGGAGCTTGCCTTTTCTTTCTGTTCCTGTCAACTTACCATCAATATCTTGTGAAGCCCTGAGTTCCGTTTCACTCTGTGCCAGAGTTTGTGGCATCATTTCACACACAATGTAAGGGCTCGCTTTATTGGGGTATACTCACCAGAAGATCTAAACACATAACATTCCCCCAAACATTGTAGTCAAATTAGTTTTGGGACAAAAACAATCTGCTAAGTCAGTGTAATTTTTTTATATTAGCTTCACCTGGTCATACACAACAGAGTAGCAGCATTAACTCGATTGTGTTTTCTTGACTCCTTAGCCATTTGCGATCTTGTAAACCAATGATCAGGATTTATAATCAATATTCTTCAAAAAGAAAGTCAAATATAACTCCCGTTCTTGACTATCACATTATTTAGTTTGCAATAAAATTGAAAATGTGCAAGTGAAGGTTTTTTTTAATCCCTTTATTTATTTTTTTATGTTTTCAAATGCATGCTTTAATCTGGTGAAGAAACCACATGTAAGATAACAGATTCCTGGTGTGTACAGTTTGTGTCAAACATTAAGTTCCTGGTTACCGATTATTTAATTTGTGCCATAAAATGTGAATTGATACATGGTATTATGGGAAATATAGGTATTTTTAATCCCTTTAAATGATGGATCTGGGTGCAACTGTGAAATGAAACAAGAGAAAAAATTTAAACCTTACTTTTCTTGTTGTAAAGCCGGGCTTCTCTGAGAAGTTATCGCCGAATTATAGCAAACATAATTGCAGCCTCATTCACCAGCACGTTGAAGATGATCTACAGCTGTAGGACCCCCTGAACTACATCATTCTCTTAAGAAGCACCACCCTCTCTCCTGCTGTGTTTGCACATGCTTTAATCACACACTTTACTTTTTCTGTGCAAAGATCTCCTCCATTTCAGGACTGTTAATTCCAATGTTGGGAATTGTAGGGAAACAGAAGTGTGCCAATGGCTCACTTGATGGTTGTCAATTGCTTTTACTTCCTGGCTGAATTTTTCTTTACAAAGATAAAGATCCTACAGGGGTAGTTTTTGGAACCGCACTTCTTCCAGCACATTCTTTTTGTGTTTATGGCCAAATTATCTTCTGTCCATGAGTCTCATCACTGAAGAAGCACGTATTACGCATCTATTATGAGTAGCTTTATTGGCTGCAGTAGGCGGATGGAGCTTTGAAAGAATTTTATGCTTTTTTCTAGAAAAAGCAAATGAATTTTTTTAGAGAGTTCACTGATAGCATGAGATAACATAAGAGCTCTCAAAGGTTGGAAGATTAATTTTTGTTGTGTTTTGTCTTGGTTTAGTTATAAGGGTAGAGACCGACTATAGCAACATAGAAAGAGGGTATTTATTGATAGCATATTAGCTTGGGTAATTCTGACTGCTCTAAAGAGATAAGCCCACAGATCTCAGTGCTCTTCTGTCACAGTTTATTTCTCACTGTGGAAAGTCTTCCAGGTCAGCATCAGAAATCTGGACTCCCTTCATTTTGTGACTATGTTACTGTCACGATTTGGCTTTCAGAGTTGCTCTTCTTAACATCATACAGTCTCAGAAGAAAAAGAACATGAAGAATCATTTGGTGGGAATTTTTCTTTTGGTGCATCAGGCATGGGCCAAGAATACATTATTTCTGCTTATATGAGACGAATTAGCAATGTTATGTGGTCAAAGTTGTCTATAATGCAGGCTGGGAAATGTGTATTAACAGAAAATCAGGGAAAAGGGGGACATGAGTTTGATGACTAGGGTTTCATCTGCTCCTACAGGTGACTTTAATGAGACTAAATCTATGGTGGCTTGGATTAGCCTCATAGAAATTATTCTCTTCTTTAACATAACCAAGTCAAAATCTAAGAAAGACAGAATGGCTCCCTGAAACAATTACCATGGTCTATGATGAACAAACTTCATGGAAATCCAGGATCTTGGCCATTTCTTGGACTGTTACTAATCCACAGATGGACTGTTATTGGGCTTGGGTCTATTACTTCCATGATCTATTGCAAGTCAGCACATTACTGCTTCCTTATGTAAAAGGGTGTTACTAGGCCACTGTCTGATCATTGCTACTACCAATGAAAGATATCTAAGTCTATGCACACAGCACTGTGCTTAGTTCCCATACACAGTACATTAGCTTTTTGCAAACATATTTTAAATTATTTTCAAATGTTTTAGAATAATAAAAAATATATATAATGAAAGATGATCCTATCTACCCCTACTTCTCCTCTTACAGCTCTCTGAATGTCCTCTGCAAGTCCCCTCTCATCATCATGTCATTTTGTGGTTTTTTTATGATAACCCATGAAATCCAGTTAGTACTGTTCATAAGTGCATGTGGGGGGACCATCCACTGGCAAGCAGGAAACCAACCAGAGGCTACATCTTCAAAAAGAGTAATTCTCTCAATCCCAGAAATGAGCAAAAGCTCCTTAATAAAAACCAAAGATCTGGAGATCATCTACCATGAACTTTGGGCTGGCTTGATCTTTTCTAGGTCTTAAACAAGTAATTACAGCCATTGTGAGTTCCCGATTGTGAGAGCCTTTCACAGTGCTTCTTCCCATCATTTGGGGTTAAGATTCTTCCTACCTCCTCTTTCCTGTATCCCCTGAGCCTTGATGGGGGTAGGGTTAAAGCAGATGTCCCCCTTAGGGCTGAACACTCAGTCTCTTGTTTTCAGCACTCTGACTAGATCTGAATAAAGGCTGAATCAAAGAGAGTATCCAAAGGGCAACGTATTGGGGGACATTTTACTCTAGCTATTCACCCGACAAAACTGCAATGAAAATAGGAAGGTGGTACAGCCACACTCTACCAGAATGGCTAAGAGCAAAGAGGAGTGAATATCAAATGTGGGTAAGAGTGTGGATTAACTGGCATCTGCAGGCACGGTTGGTGGATACATAGCATTTTGTAATTGCTTTGAGAGACTTTGTGGCTGCTTGTCTGTCGTAGGCAGACTTCTGAGAAATACCCCGAGACTTCCGTTTCCCACTGTGGATGTCCTTTATAAGCTCCTACCTCAAATAAGACAACGTGGGGTCGGACCGTAAAGTAGGTGGATTTTTCTTCTGTGATTAAATTTACAAAGTGTTTGAGGCAATAATCAAACATAGTTAGGCTGCCAAATCAGTTTTTCAGGAAAAAAAAATCAGAAAAGAAATTATCTTGGTGGACCTGACCTAATCAGGTTGACCTAAGAAACGGACAGGTCCTTTGCAGAAAGAAGATATTTGAATGGTTACATCATCTGAAGGCCCGTGTGTCGGAGAAGGTGGCCTCTAGGTGCTGAGCCTTGTTCTAAATAGCAGTCACTGAGGATCCCAGGCTTACATCTGAAATCTGGGTGCAGCTGGAGGCAGTTCGTTCACTGTCATGATTCTGGGGAAGGACACTGCTGGCTGGTGTTGTGGTTTTTATCTTTTGAGGACATTATAGCAAAGGACTCTGTTAAGACCTTCTGGATTCAACACAGTTCTACATGACGCGTATTGTAGCGGTTTGTTACCTAGTGTTCTAGCTTCCTCCCGGTCGCTGTGATAAACAGACCAAAAGCAACTCCGGGAAAGAAATGGTTAATTTTGCCAACAATTCTAGGGCACAGACCATCACTGCTGGAAGTTAAGGAAGATGCTCAAGCAGGAATTGAAGCAAAACTCACTGAGAAACACTGCTCCTGTGCTCACACTCAGCAAGCAGCTAGCTTTCTTATATGATTTAGCAACACTTTAGCAAGCACCTTCCACCATGGGCTGGACCCTCCAACATCAATCAACCACCAAGACAAGTCCCTGCAGACTTGGCCAAAGGTCAATTTTATTTAGGCAGCTTTCTCATTTGAGACTCATTCTTTCCAGGTAACTCTTAAGTTTGTGTCAAACTGCTAGTAAAAACTCATCAGGACACATAGTAATAAAAAAAGACCAATACCACTTCCTAACCCCAAATGAATGCATGACTTATGCAACCTATCCTACTAATTTCCGACAGAGAGGCAAGTGTTTTCCTGGTCAAATACAAGCACTGCTGCCTATTAGGATCTACTGGGAGCTGGTGTCAGGATCCCTGGTGCTTACCTAAATCCCAAATACTAGGTCCATTACATAAAACTGTGTCATATTTGCATCTAGCCAACACATATACTCCTGCAAGTACTATAAATAATTTCTACTTACTTACAGCACCTAATTCAGTGTAAATGCTATGTAAATAGTAAGCGAATTGTTTTGGGAAACATAGTGAGGTGAGAAGCATCTTCTCAGGACATATGTCCCTTTGGTTTTAAAACATTTCTACCCTTCTCTGGTTGAGTCTGTAGATATGAAGCCACCTGGGTAGGGAGTGCCTGCTGGACTTGCTATCCCCCAAACCAGTGCTTATATTTGCCTAAACTTAGATGTACCCAATGAAGCAGTGGGGGAGGGCTTAGGGTTTCTGATAGTAATTATTTCTTGATTTCAGTGCTCAATCATAAGTATGCTCATTTGGTGGCAATATTAAATTATGTTCTCTCATAAATTAAATTATATAGTCATAAAGTACAATGATCCAAAATTTATTTTTATTACCTGCCAGAACAATTATTAGTAGCTTGATTTTAGAATTGAAAAAATATTCTTAAACATATAAAAATGGTCATGCAGTGTTACCTGGGCAAGCACGCCAGGGTTAGTCCTCCGTGGGTAAAACCTCCAACACATTACAATAAAACAAAAATGCCCCAAAATGTTTAAAATGTTAACTCTTAGAAAAACATGGCTCTTTCCTTATTTTACACAATATATTTCCGCCCCCCACACTGGCTGAAACTGTTTGATATAGAATGTTATTACTTTGATGAATAATTTTAATTTTCCATTTCAGAATGATCAAGAACACCCAGTGTTCTGAGACGAGGAGGCGTTGTTTGCAGTCAGCTTGGTCACTACCTGATTCTTCAGGCAGAGCATCTCAGATGGACATGCCTCGGGGTGAGGACCAGGTCAAAATAAAGCAGAAAGGAATTCAACATGAATTTTATCCCATTTATTGAAGGAAATATATATTTGCTGATGGTAATCTAGTGATGAAATCATTAAATCACGAACAAAACTCTTGCCAGGATTTCATGCCCAGCACAACCTGAGGCACCAGGGGTAGAAAAGGGCAGGCTATTCAAGTTTTATCTTCTGAAGAGATATGCAGATGTGCACAGTAGTCAATGATACATGTTCAAATATCAACAGCAAACTAATGGCAATTATAGCAAAGGAAGAAAATAGAAGGGATTTTTTTTTTCATATTTTCAAAATGGTACCTCCAAAGCAAAGTTCTTGACAGTCAGGGCTTCCTGGAGGTAGCTTCTGGACAAGTGAAATTGGATTAGTATTTGGGTCATTCCTTTTGCCAACATCAGGTAGTTACTTAATACCTTAGATGAATTTCATCTGAGAACTAATGTTGATGCTGATATTTCTATTCCTTTTGCAAGGTTAGGATGGGATAACCTGTAACACAGAAGGCTACCCTTTCTGCATCGCTGCCTCTTCCTATGTATGAATAACCAACTACTGAGAATCTTTCATACCTAATATTGAACATGAGAAAATTGGGGGGGGGGGAGCTGCTAAAGCTTCGAGCAATCACAGAGAAGGATGTCTTGGGGTTTAAAATGCAAAACAAATGACAAAAATTGGGACAAGCACAGAGCAATGCAATGAGACCAAGAGAGAACAGTGCCTGGGTAACAGGAATAAACCAGGCTAATTACTTCTCTAAGGGCTCTGGAGCACAGCAGTGTGCTGGGTAAGGTGAGGAAGTCAGGAATACAGATGATGTCAGCTCGGAATACTTAACTGCCCAGTGGAAAGCCAAATTGCCTCACTTTCCTCACTTTCATTTATTTACATGAGACATGAGGACTGGACAGAGGGTACTAGATGGCCCTGCCTTGCGGACAGTTGGGAAAGGAAAAGCTCTTCATGGCTGTGGCATCTGTCGAGATTTAGGTCCAGGTCTTGATGGATCAATAGCACAAGGAATCAAAGGAGGAAAAGAGGGCTCACTGGGGGCAGGCACTACACCATGAAGCTTCTCCAGGTGGAGGAACCTTGTCATACACTGGTTAGTTCTTGAATATACATCAGGGCAAAAGTCTCAGAATTTGATTAGGAGGTACTGTATGAGAGGATCAAGAAAGATAATGAAAGAGACAGTAAAATGAAAGCTTGTTTATCACAGATGGGAATTTCAGCTTTATATCGCAATACAAAAATCAGTGGAGTCCTCTCCAAGAAAGAATGGGAAGACATAGTCAACCCTCAAATACCTGTGTTCTTTGATTCAAAGTCTATCCAAATTGTTGAAAAGCAATGAGCTTATCTCTATACTTTGCCTAATGCCAACTTCACCATCACAACCATTAAATTCTTGAGTTATTCATTCACATCAGAAAATATCAACTATATTCGAATATTGAAGAGATGAGCCATTGTCAGACTTAGCTATACCTACATTTAAGTTTTTAGTATTAGATCCTAAAGATGTGTTTTCAAAGGGAAGGAAAGGAGATAGGAAACCACTGCAACAGGATCTACCTTCCCTTGGAGAAGGAGCTGGCACAGAAGGCACCCTCAGGTAGGATTGCATGGGTACTGAAGTATTAGGAATCTTCCTGCCTCATCCCTCCCTAGCATACCCCAGGCCCTCACGTCCTGTTAACACTCAGCAAGGGTCTTCTAACACCCAGCGGGCTAGAAAGAGAACTCAGAATTAAGGGTGCATACAGTTCCCAGGACCCACATGGAACAGTTCACAACGTCTGTAACTCCAGCTCTGGGGTATCTGATGCCTCTGGCCTCTGCTAGCCTGCACACACGCACGCACACAGAATTGATAACAAGATAGATCTTTTTTTTCAAAAAGGAAATTATGCAAGGGCTATGACACATGAAAGTCTCACTGTCAGCTATCAGCTAACCATAATCACTTATATCCAAGGGTGCTAGGACCCTGGATCTTAACATTCTTTTGGGAGGGGGTGAGGTAGGGAGGGTCCACTTGTTTTTGGACTAGGTGTTTTTAGAAACAGCCTCCATGGGTTCTAGTTAGGGAGGCCAGCAGACTGCTCCATCAGCAGGAGTCTGGTTTCCCCGGTTTCACCCACACTTTTTTGGAGCAACTAGTTCTCTGTGTGGTAGACCCGCCCGCGCGCCACCCGCAGACCCGCGCCTCCTCCAGGACCTCTGTGAAACTCGCTGCCAAAACCCAGCTGTGGTGAAGAACGCACTGCTGCGCTGTAAGTGGAGGCGGGAGAGTCCTGTGCTCCTGAAGGAGTTTTCCTGGCGGCTGGGAGACCGGCGAGAGGCATAGGAAGTGCGGTCAGAGGAGACCAGCCTGTGCTGCCCATCCAAGAGAGCCCACTGCTCTCTCGATCCTGTTCCTTTGTCAGAGTAGGAGGGAGGGGATGGAGCCTAAAATCCTAAGGCGTCCTCCCCGTCCATGGGTACCAACCTCATCTTTGACCTTCCGATCCCCTCCCTCTGACTTCTCACATCCCCGCTTCCGCTCCACCCTCGGCAGTGCCAGGTCCCCTGAGGATACTCCAGATCTCGGACACAGATATTTCGCAGGAAGAACAAGAGGGTCACGCATACCCCCCCCCCCCGCCAAGCTCATTTTTCTCCTCTGTTCCCCCTAGAACATGTACCCTAACTTCTCCAGAGGTGGCCAGCTGCACCAGAAGCCCGAAAACCTATCCAAGTGCCCGAACAGTTCAACTTGGACAACTTCTTAGAATGGGGATCCCCGTGCTTTCCGGGGAAAGCCATGCTGGCTGCCCACATATCAGGAGAGGACACCTCGACTTCTCCGTGGGGAATCCCCCTCAGAATCCATTTCGTTTGGCGGCGTGGTGTCCTACAGCAGCGAATTAAGAACTCTGCAAACAGGAGTGCGCTTTGAGGGTGGGAGGTCGTGGGCGGGGGCCAGAGCGCAGAAGTTCTGCACTGGTTTTGGACAGAGAATCCGGTCCATGTTTTCAAGTCAGAAAGCTCTTGTCCGCTGGGAAAAAGATGGGACCAAAGTCGTTGAGAGGAAAGTCCTCTAGGCGTGGGTCGGAAAACTGGGGTGAACTGCAACGCTCAATCTTTGAGCCACTTCGGTGGGAAACTATTCTTCCTCCGGGGTGTGGGGGCGGGGAGACTTCCCTGGCAAAGCAGTCGACGTCAAGCCTAGCTGCTCTGGACTCTATCCCTCTGTCCCCAGGCTGCCTGGAGAACTTGGTACCTCGGACAGCAGCCCGGGCGCACAGCATCCTATGCGAGGTGCGGTCCTATTTTCCTCCCACCAAGTCAAACACCAACAAATTATTTCGCTGACCTTTCTAATACAGATGAAGGGCATTTTAATTACATAACCCATGAAAGATCACCGGAGGCAATGTCGTGTTTGAGAGCCCATGGCAGAATAGCTGCATAGCATGAAAAAAGACAGAAAACTTGCAAATCTGCAACGAGATTGCGCAAGGCTGTCCCTCCTCTGGAAACAACATGTGAAATGCATGGGAGATATCTTACCTTTCGGACTCCAAAGCCGTGGTCTGCTGCAACTTGGCGAGCCTCTTCCTCTCCGTCTTTATGCAACTCCACAAGAAAATGATTCGTGAAGACGGGTCTCTCGGCAGACGCAAAAACCATGACACAGAAAAGGAGCCCAGCCGCCTTCCACTGGGATCCACAACCGCCCTCCATCCTTCTTTGGGAGTGAAAAGTGGGGCTGTGAAGCGCGCAGGCGGGTGGAGCAAGGGGACGAGGAGGGAAGATGCAAATAAAAAATAGGTATGTAGTTTTTGTTTCTGTTTTTCTTTTTAAAAATCTTTTTATAGCAAAAGAGGCAAAAGAGAAGCTTGGCAAGCAGCAAATCTGTGCGCTGTCCACCAGCAGCTGGCTGCCAGGGAAGCCGAGGAGTCGCGCAGCCGGGCTGGCTGGCAGGGGTGCGAATGTGCGGAGCTATGTGTACCCGAGAGAAAGAGCTAGTGTATGTCTGTGCTTGATGCTAAATCTGCATTTTCAGCTCCTCCTCGGCTCCAATTCCACAGGGCTGGAGGCGAGCGCCAGCCCGAGTGACGTCCGCCCGCCAGCGGCCAATAGAGGTTAGAGGAACTGTGGGCCCCGCCCCGGGCCGCCCCGAGCCCGCCCCCGTCCTCCTCAACCCTCCCCCGCCCAGCTGGCTGCCCGGGTCCCCGGGGGCGCCGCTTGTCCGCGCCCCCGCCAGCCCCAGAGAGCCTTTGCTCCGCCCGGCCGCCGCGCGCCTAGGAAAATCCCCCCGCTGCCACCCGCAGCCGGCGCCCGGTGATGTCATTGTTTGTGGAAATCTGCACAGCTCCGGGAAAGGAATTACGGTGCGTGCGGCTGTCAGAAGCCCCGAGGGGAGCAGGGGCCCCGGCCGCTCCCTGTTGCTCTTCCTACTAGTGTTCAGCTGCAAAACAACTCTCCTTTCTTTTCTCTTCTCTTTTCTCTTCTCTCTTACCTCTTCCCACTTCTTTCTCCCTTCCTTTCCCCTCCCACCTCTCTCCCTTTCTCCCAATAACAAAACGAATTTGATCCTTCCCGCCCCCTCCACTTTGGGCAAATCCTAAGCTGGGAAGAGCATCCTTTCAGGGGTGACTCATGGGGGTGGAAAGGAGCTTTTCTCCCGGTTCTTTTCCCCATGCTCCAAGCAGGCCAGAAACTAAACATCTGGCAGTCCAGCGGGAGTCCGGGCTGCTCCCCCCACACCTGTGATAGCTAATAGAAGAGGCTCTTCTAGAGTCAGCGATGCACCTGCATCCAGAGACTGCCGAGAGGGGGAAGGCGTGATGCTCATGCTAGGAGGCAGATTTTCAAACCCTGGGCTTGCAGCTGCGTCAGGACCAAGAGTGAGAGTTTAAGGAGGTGTAGTCACCCATCCAGGCGCTAGGTCAGGATTCCTGCTAGGTGTCTTTGCCTGCAGGACAGCCATGTTGTCCAGGTCCAGTAAACTGCTGAGGTCTGACTTCCCCTTCTTGCTCTAGTGTGAGTGAGGAAGTAGACAGATTCTGTTGTATAAAAATGAAGATCATTGCTCCAAGTAACTTAAATCTTTTGTAGTTATGGAGTATGTTTCCAGTGTTTACCTTTCGGCACCAAAGTTCAAAATCCTTCCATAAATTGGATAATCACGAAGATCAATTTTCTCAGGAAAGAGAGAGGAAAAAGGAGGGAGGAGAAAGGACAGAGAAAAACTGTGAGTTTGTAACATTGATAAACCTTACTACACCCAGCTACACCCTCTCCACTCTCCCCGCTTCTTAGCACAAAAATCACAGTCTAGACAAGAAACACAGGATTGGTGGACATGAACACATGCTTAGCACACAAGCCACACCGTCTTCACTGACATAGCTGTCCCCCCACATTGACAGACACATGTACGCAGGCATTGCAGGATGCTTTTCAGGAGACTGTAAGTCTTCAGCGTACCACATTATCAATTTTGCTGACTTCCCTTTTAAGAAAAACCAAGTAAAACATCAAGAAGGTGGCAGAGAGGATTCCAGAGTGGAAACAGGTTTTGGGGAGATTATTAATGAAATAACAGATCAGTCCGGGAGCCTCAGTTTGGAGCTGCCCACACCAGCTCATTTCTGCCAAGAATGTTTTCCTTTGTCACCATGTCATGCCCCACCGCCCATTGGACCGTAACACAAGGTTACCTGACCCAGAGGCCTCCCATCCTTCCTCTCCTTTTGTCTTCCTTACAGTTCATCCATATTTGGAGCCAAAGTCTCTGTTGAGTGAAGCAAAAACCACATGATTCCTCCTGTCCTGTGCTGTCATTTGAGAAAAAATGACATCAAATGTGAAAACTATATTATATAAATTTACCATGGGGGAGAAAATTTCAAAAGCGGCAACTGAGATACAAATATAAGCCTTTAGAAAACAGACCTGAAGAGCATCAAATAAGTCAATTTAAAAGATTATAGGTGCTTGGAAATAGCAGGACTATTATGGCTAAATCTCTCTGAAATTATCATCTATTTACATTGTGTATTAATTGTTCTGGAACCATTTCCTAAACAAACTCCAAAGACGAAATGCCAGTGTGTGCGCAGTCTACTACCATGGTTAGTGTTCCCTGGAACTCCTATTGAAATTGGATTCCCTTGGTGGTGCTGGTGGGAGGTGGTCAAGTTATTGAAATGTGGTTGGATCATGAAGATTCTTCCCTCATGATGGCTTTAATCTATTTATAAATTAATGAGTTATTGAGTGACAGTGGAAGTGCCATAAAAGCAAACTTTTCTTGGGTAGCTTTTATTATCTTGTCACATGATTCTCTCCATTAGGTTATGATGTAGCAAGTAGCCCTTACCAGATCCCAATGCTATGCTTTTAGATTTCCTAACATCCTAAACTGGAAGCTCAAGAATTCTTTTAGATATCAAAGTTTTGTCTAGTTTGCTACAGCAACAGAAAGTGGACCAAGATGTAAGCGTACATTTTATTAATTGAAGCTATAAAATTAGGTACAGTCTGAATAAAATCTGGATAACTAATTGAAGTCTGTTGTCTTTTCTAAAAAATATTTTATATATTTGAGTGTCTTGCCTGCATGTGTGTATGTGCACCTTGTGTGTGTCTGCTGCCTGTTGAGGTCAGGAAGAGGGCATTAGACCCCCTGAAAATGGAGTGTCAGATAGTTGTGAACCGCCATGTGGGTGCTGAGATGGGAGCCCAGGTCCTCTGCAAGATTGATACGTTCCCCTAGCTGCTGAGAGAGCTTTCCAACCTCCTGAAGTCTGCTGTGGTTTATTTAGTATATAATTTATCATAATACTGTCAGCACAGCAGAATGAAAACAGAATTTTGTGATGCAAATGCTAAATTTTTAATGCACTATGGAACCATAAGCCAGTGGAGGAAATGCACTAAAATATTTGATTGGTATTTGAAATGTAAATACACATTCAAGTGTGCGCAAATTTGCTCTTCTAGAGAAGTATTATTGCTCAAACTCTTTTCTAATATCAATAGATTTAGACAGAGAACATCAACAGGAGAGAGAGAGAGAGAGAGAGAGAGAGAGAGAGAGAGAGAGAGAGAGAGAGAAACAGCAGCAGAGTGACCCAGAAACCACTGTAAGGTCTGCTGTGGTTGTCAATAGATGCCACTTGGGTCAAACCATTGACTTTCTCTAAGCCTGTATCCTGCCATCCTCTAGATCCCAAACTGTGCTTTCAGAGATGCTAAAGCCCATAGTGTGGCATAAAGCATCGCCTGCTCCACGGGTGTTGAGGCTAGGCATGCTTACCCACAAATTGCAATGGCTAAATGATCACTTTCCACACACCTCCCCCAGCCTTCTTACATGTCCCTAAGTTTGTGGAGTTGAGAAAATAACTGACAAGTGTTGACCATCAGAACTGGATAAGAAGCCCATCAAGATCTTTGAGTTCTTTCCATTTATTTTCTCTTGAAGCTGTAGCAACAACAGGGCTAATATGTGCCACCAACGCCCACCTTCTCATTGAGGATATAAGGAGCAGAATTTCACAATGTCTACCCCCTTCACACACATGCTATACCCTCACAAAGGTAGACACACACATTTATGGTTAGAAGAACAAAAACTACCAGAGACAAGATTGGGTTATTTTTCATCCAGGTGTATTCAGATTCTTTTAGGGGGAAGACTTTGGATCCACAGACTATCAGATTAAGGAAACCTTGCTGCCATGCTGGAGATGGGGAAGAGGGCAAACCAGAGTCATCCCTGTGGAGGAATTCTTGACCTGTGCCTGTTGTTTGCACCACTAGAAAAGAGAACCAATTTTCTGTTGATTTCTCTTCCACAGGCTGGAATGTAAACATGCATGTGCCACTTAAGGTCATGATTTAAATAGAGCTCTGATTGAGTCTAGACGGATGGTGCACATCTTTAATCTTGGCATTTGGGACTGCAGGCAGGACAACAATGAGTTTGAAGGCTAACCTGAGTTACAAGATATCTATCTCAAAAAAAGTACACAATCTTGATTAAACCAATTTGTGTTACCATTTTTTGTGGTACCCATCTTGATGCTTCAAATGCGGCATGGACACTTTCTCTTGGCAGCATAGATTTTCTGTTATAATGTGGTGCTGTGTCTTGCTGGTATGTTCTTTCAGCCTTCCCTGCCCTTCCTGTTTTGGATACACCTACCCATACTCAAGATTCCTCAAGCTTTATTTCCTCTCTTCAATTCTGCCACATTTTGATCTCAACACTGAGTTCCCTACCCCCAGTTAATCCTTATATTTCAAGATGGTGCCAAATTTCCCGGTGATATGAATCCTTTTGCACTTGCTGTGGTGCAGGATTCAGGTGCCCGACACATTTAAATCACGTCTTCAGGTTACACTCACTCCTTCACAGTTATTGGGACTTGGTTGCTCTTATCACAAATTCCTATATCTTTTACTAATTTAATGTTTTCCCCTTAAATGATCTGTTGCTTTTTTTTATAAGATGAGAGTATTCAGATTTCTAACTCATCTTTTCTAAATCATCTTAAATTAATACCACGGGGAGTATTCCTGGAGATTTGTCAAGTGTTTTGCTGTTATGGAAGCAGTTTGTCTGGACAGCATAAGGTGGTGTTCACTTTGTGACTTCCAACAAATCATCAGATTTATTCAGACTAATCAGCTCTTCATAAACAAAAAGCATTTCTTGCTTTCTTATTTTCCAGGATGTTGAAAATTTGTTTCCTATGCTAATTTAGCTTCTACTATTTTGATAGGATTTGAAGTAGCTAAACAATGAGGACCAAGGGTTGTTTTAATCTTCCTTGGTAAATTAGAAACACATTGTTAGTCACTGTCTTTAGATTCCTCCCCAGGCCTAGAGGACTAAAGAATAATGTTTGCTCACTTGGAAAAATTAATTAGTTATTTCTTAGGGCTCATTGGAACATTGTTATTGTCTGTAGAAAGTGATTATCTATTCATGAATTCCCCACCTGTGTTTGTTCCCTTTTTTCCCCCTTGATCTTTAAAGAAACGCAGGAGCCGGGTGGTGGTGGCACACGCCTTTAATCCCAGCACTCAGGAGGCAGAGGCAGGCAGATCTCTGTGAGTTCGAGGCCAGCCTGGTCTACAAGAGCTAGTTCCAGGAGAGGCTCCAAAGCTATAGAGAAACCCTGTCTCGAAAAACAAACAAAAAAATAATAATAAAAATGCCGGGCGGTGGTGGCGCATACCTTTATTCCCAGCACTCAGGAGGCAGAGCCAGGCAGATCTCTGTGAGTTCGAGGCCAGCCTGGTCTACAAGAGCTAGTTCCGGGACAGGCACCAAAGCTATAGAGAAACCCTGTCTTGAAAAACCAAAAAAAAAAAAAAAAAAGAAAAAAAGAAAAAAAGAAATGCAGGAAATCTTCCACAATCCACAACTTGAAGGGTTATGGAAATTGCCTTTAATAGGGAACCTTTGCTTGTGACTTTCAAATTACTTATAACAGATAAATATCTCACAGCGAACAAAGTGGCTTGTTAGAAAATTTAAACTGGGATAATAAGAGAAAAATTTTAGATAAAAATAAAAACTCAAACACAAGTAGTAAGATCCACTCTAACATAATGTTTTCTGATGCTCTTGACTCTGGCCTGAATGTTTTAAATGCCCGTACATTGTCCAGAACCAATATGTATGATCAGCCTGAGCACACAGTTGGCACCAAATGTTATTTAACATGTTGAAGGAACAGTTTCAACTTTCTGGCTGTGTGCTCAGGTACACCATTTTTATTCTTTTGATATTATATCCTGTCATGATTTGAAGAAACATGGCATGGTCTATTTTAGGGAAACTATTCTATCTTCTTAGGATTCTGAAGAGAGTGAAGCAAAAGCACATCTTTACAAACAGATATTTCTAGAACTAGCCATCTGACACAATCTATAATAACTTTGTAGGTTTATCTTCTCGTTCATAATTCTGCTCAGGATAGGAGAGTAGCTCAGTGGTAGAGCAATTGCTTACCATACATAATGTCCTAAGTTCATTGCAAGAAAAACAACATTTGTATTAAAAGTCTGTCAATGTACATCCCACTCAGAGTGTATTAATTTCTCTTATCCATCTTCTTATCAAGCCTTAACATGCTTAGTTTCCAAGACTGGACAAAATTAATGCATATTCAAGGTAGAAATTAAATACAGTTAATTTCTAACAGCACACCCCATACACATGAATTTCTGTTGGAAGTCACACATGCAAGTGATTTCCGTGTGGAGGGGTTCCTATGTGGGTGACAAAGATTATGAAAATAGTCATGACCCCTTAAAAGTTGACTATTTCCTGTAAAAATTCAGGGATGGAGCTTCTTTCGGTATAGGCAAAGATTTGGCTGTATTTGCAGTTAGCTAGATTTAGTGGTTCTCGATCTCTCCACTCCATGAAACTGAGTCTGAGTTATGTCGCTACATTACCAATACAATTTGTGTGGTTTAAGTTCCTCACCTGGCTCTTAAGGTCTCCCGAGTCTGTGACTTCTAGTTTGAACAACCTATAAAGTCTTATTTCCTTCTGCCCCATGGATGTTTTTAGAATATGTTTAGCCAATCATATTCAAATGACATGTACATAAAAACATATTCTCTAAATTACTAGAAAAGATATAAAAATATTAATCTCAGACTTCCAGAATACAAACTTTCAAGAAAAGCACATTGACCATGTCTGATAACACAAAATAGTCACTGGTGTCTTGACATCTGTTTCCCAGTTATAGGTAATGCTTTGGGGAAAGAGACAGGTTTTGGTACAGAACTACACAAAAAGGTGTTAACTAAAATCAAGCTCAAACTGCATAAATGGTCAAGTCCTCCAGATTCATATCCTCTATTTGCTGGCCAGAGGGAACAATATTTGATATTGTCGTTCTTTGAGAATATTAAGAAGGACCATCCTGTCCTATGGACTCACCAGCCACTGTAGCCCTCAGTGAGCAGCATTCCACTAACTTATGCTCGTTGACTTGTTGATGGGAGGTTTGCTCAGTTGATTAGGATATTAGTCATACCCAATTCCAGGTTTAATTTTCATGAGAGGAAGCTAATAGTCATTTACTCCTATGTAAAAGCTAGGATTCAAATGATGATAAAAATAATGGCCGGAATATGTCTTCACATTTCTTTCACTGGCAAAGAAAGGAGAAAGGATTCCTGTTCCAAGTTCTACATGAGATGGCAAAGTCATCTCAGCTCTCATCACTGCCCACAGGACTTTGTGCATAATTACATTGTCTCTTCAAGGTGCCCTTATTATTTTTCCTATCATTTTTTTTCCAGGGAGACATGCACAAGGAAGAGTTGGCAACTTTCCTCAGCAAGAACAGATGAATAGAGAAGGAGCATGTGTCTTTTAGCTGCGGTGATCTGTCAAAAAGCCACAGCAGTGTGGCTGTCCTCTGATTTTAGGGATTCTGCTCTACCTCAATTGAGAATAATCTTAAGAGATAAATCATAGAGTGGATTGAAGATGAGGTTTTGGTAGAACATGTAATGACCTATTCACATATGGAGCTGGATATATTCATCTGAAGGCATTTCATTTTCGCCAAAGCAGTAAACAATGGGGAAATTATACTGTTTAATTTTCAGTGTGAGTGGTGTTGAGTGAGGGATCACAGAAAATAATTGTCTTTGATGCTTGAAAGAGGGTACGGTGTCTGAACAAGAGACTGGAGAGTCAACTACTTGCTAGAAGCACCAACTAGTGAATATTTGGCCAATTGGCTTCTGTACTACAATCCAAGTTTACACTCTTTCAATGTTTTTGACATGTATATTATGTGGACCCTAAAAGTATCATATATGTAGAGATGTTTCTGAGATTTCACTCAATTTTGTGCTGTGCCTGGAGATTAACTGTTATGGACCAACCTAATTTAGATTCATTTTTCATGGCTTCCCATTGAATTTAGACAGCAGGGAAAACTGTTTGTAAATGAGAGCTGGGAAAGAGTGGTTCAGGGTTCTCTATTCCACATTTGCCCCTTAGAGGCTCAGCACATGTTTCTTTACCAAATGTTTTATTTTTTTTATCTAAGATTCTTCAGATCTCATTAACCACTATCTTATTTCTTTATTCCTATAAGGTCAATGGAACCAATGCATTACTAGTTTCTGGGAATTCATTGGATTTTCTTGATCCCCCCGATGCTTTTGTCAGTGACTTTATTTATATACATCATTTCTTACTTGCTGGTAGTCTGATTAGGAAATTTCCTGTAAAATGTAAAATATGCTCTACATGTTGAGGATGTAGGATACATAAATATTAAACCTATTATGTTTTTGAATACAGATCTTATTATGAATATAGTTACAACTTTCCAGACATTCTGGAGATTTGCTGGAAGACTGCAGTTGTCAGAATAAACGAAACAGTGACAAATAACACAACATATAAGAATAAATATAGGAGACATTTTCATACAATTTTATTAAGAGGCACGAGGAAATGGGACAGCCAGAATTTATAGGCCACTCCCAGAATCAAACAACTAGAAATCAAATTGGGAAAATTTAGATAATCAGGGCGGGGGAAGGGGTAGAAGGGATTAGCAGAAGAATAAAAAACAAAATAAAACAAAATTCCCAAAGGAAACAAAACAAACCAGGAAAACACCACCTCAACAAATATGGAAGAAGACGGCTTAAGGAGGTGGTGGTTAAGCTTCCTCCTGGAGAGCATGCGCAGTGTGGTGGACTCTGTCCGTGGTACTGACTATCCACAGCCTGGGCTTCCTGTTGTCTGCAGAGCAGGAGCTCAGCCTTCCTGACTGATGTGCCTTCAGACTGGTCTGAGAATTCTTTTATACTAAGGGCAGTTTCCAGAGAAGCCAACTGTGCAAGGCTGAAGAAGTTGGGGAAGCATATCATTTGTCTTTCCTCTCTCACATGTTTGTAAATGATTGATAGCAGCTTCAGTGCCGTCGGCAATTGAGCTGAGCACATTACCATGCTAAAACAATCTGCCACGAAGATAGGCACAAATGGGAGAGCCCAGAGAAGCAGTTTCAAAATAGGAGGTCAGGGGAAATTAGCCCTTATGTCCACAAGATGGAAACAGTCTAAATATCTGAATAAATATATATTAGTAGAACTGAGGTTTCTTTTTCCCCTTTCTTCAATTTCATTATCCTGTACCGAAGAGGGCTATTTCTTGTTTCAAAGATGAAGGAAATTGTTACAAAAGGTAAGAGGAATGCAAATTAGTTGGTACAATAAACTGTATTCGGAGAGTTTTGGAAGAAATCACAACTTAGTCTAAGGTTTTTCTTTTTTTAATTTATTTATTTATTAAGGATTTCTGCCTCCTCCCAGCCACCGCCTCCCATTTCCCTCCCCCTCCCCTGATCAAGTACCCCTTCCTCATCTGCTCGAAGAGCAATCAGGGTTCCCTGACCTGTGGGAAGCCCAAGGACTGCCCACCTCTATCCAGGTCTCCTAAGGTGAGCATCCAAACTGCCTAGGCTCCCCCAAAGCCAGTACGTGCAGTAAGATCAAAAACCCACTGCGATTGTTCTTGAGTTCCCATTCTTCCTCATTGTCCGCTATGTTCAGCTAGTCCAAATTTATCCCATGCTTTTTCAGACCCTTTTAATTATTATAATCATTCTTTATAGCAACAATGACCAAAAGGAATACACAGACCTTTTCTTCAAATTATTTTTGACTTATTATTCTTAATAGAAAGAAATGCAAGTTTTAGAAAATGTCAAATATATAATCACTGAGAAACCTTGACCATCTAGAAGTTTTGCAGTATGTTGCAACTCTGGTATTAAAGATCTTAAGTTTAAAATGTAGCCTCCAGTACAATGATATCATTGCAATAACTTGGAAGGCTTTTCATTGAATTAGGGTGAACTCATGTGAAGGTGAGAACAGGAGCCTAGAGTGGATTGCAGTGATAAGAGAAATGCTACTATTATAATACAATAAAGTAGAACCAGGAATTGACTTGTCAGGTTGATTTGTGATCAAGTTCTTAAAAGGCCACACAAAACATACACAGACAGACAGACAGACAGACAGACACACACACAGAGAGGAAGAGAGAGAGAGGGAGGGAGAGAGAGAGAGAGAGAGAGAGAGAGAGAGAGAGAGAGAGAGAGAGAGAGAGAGAGAATATGTCATGTGCTTAACAATATCACTGGGAAGTGTAAGCACTTGAAAGTCACCCTGTGTTCCATTTCTTGCTTTTTATTTTCTGAGTTTGAAAAGACTCTGGGTATGGTGAGAAAACATTAAAAGACCCAGGACACAGTCTCAGCTTGTCAGATGATGTTGCACAAGGGATTGGTGGTACTCATTTCCCTCTAAATGAATATAATTTCTGCCTCCCAAGGCTGTGTTAGCTTTAGTGTGTGTGTGTGTGTGTGTGTGTGTGTGTGTGTGTGGAGAGAGAGAGAGAGAGAGAGAGAGAGAGAGAGAGAGAGAGAGAAAGAGAGAGAGAGAGTCTTTTCAGTGTCTGCAACCTGAATTTAATTGTCGCAAGCTTCATTTGGACTGAGTGATCCTGACATTTTTCATGTCTGAAAGTCTTGGACATGGCTCACCCATAACTTCCTTTTCTACTGGATTATTGTACCAATTAGGGATGAAGTGAATACTTTTATTATTATATTATATAATGGACCCTGATAATCCAAATCATAAATTCCCATAAGCTTCCTCAAAATGACACAAAAATAAATACTTACTAAACACAGAACGACACTGTGAATACCAACTGCGAAGTTCAAAGTACTAATGGTAGAAAATATTGAACCCTGGTGTAAAACTCATTCCATGTCTACAGTGTCTGTTTATATTAATAGAGGAGACGTGGATGGAACAAAGTGACTAATGGGTAAGATGGTGGATTAGAAGCTTATTGTGTGACTCAGTGAAGAAAAAGCATCAGGGATAAGAGAAAATGATTCTTTCCAAAGAGAAGAACTACAGAAATCCATACGAGTAGTGGTCTAGTACTCACTGTGGTAAAATTATGGGAAAATACAGCAAGGAGGCCAAACCACACACAGTTCTAACCGTGAAGTTTCCCAGTGTAGAGTGGAAAAGCAGACCATTGCCCCAAAAGTCAAGCTTGGAAGCTCTAGTGAAGGAAACTGAATTCCTATTCTTAGGAAAAGTCCACACCCTTCACACGCTTCAAAACACATCTGACACTCTGTATGACATGGAGGGCAGGATCCAGGTGCCATTTTGAGAGGGAATCTATTGTTTAAAACAGAGCTACTTTGAAGTCGGATAATGGAGAAGGGCCAGTCAGAAGGTAGACAACTTTCACTTAATTTGTCATGGCTCCAGGGTGGGAGATGGTCCTGTGAGGCAGTGTGGGAAGTCAGAAGTCCAGACTTTGACAGGCAAACTGTGTAGGCACCAGAACGCTCACAGACAAAGTATGTAGACCAGAGCGGCACCATGGCCTCATATCAGTAGGTGAACCAAGTTCTGGATTCAGTCACCTGGCATTCACCACTGTGGAGACTGAGAACTTTGAAACTCCAGGCACCTATAGGACAACTATAGTTTTATACCCCTAGCAGCCTGATTAATAACTATGAGGTCTGGAAATTATGAAGTTGTTTCCTCTGCCTCTGAAGACCTCAATGTTATAGCTGCCTTCTTTACTCCCAACATATTTGGGCGACTCTCTTCCACCCCTCTGCAACCTAGAACGTTAGCCACACAGGAGAGAACTGGAGTCTTGGGTGGCTGAGCAAACCAGCTCAGCCCAGAGACTGCGGAGCCACGTGTGGCCAGAAGAGGTCCCTAGAATTCAGAGAAGGAGAACTACTGAAATGAAGGTAATTCTGAGCTGTACATAGTGGTGCAGCAGGTGGGAGGGAGAGCAGGTGGGTCTCTGAGTTCGAGGTCCGTGTTCTTTACAGAGCAAGTTCCAGGACAGACAGGGCTACACAGAAAGACTATGTCTCAAAATAAAACAAAACAAACAAACGAACAAAAAACTAACCCCCAAAAGACAACAGAAAGATATCAGACATTTGTACAATATAGGCTCAACACTGGCATTAAAAAAAAAACAAGGAATACAAGAAGTCCAATGGCTCACACATTCACTCTGGGCCTACAATTAGTCATGGACAATTTTCAAGGACATAAAAAGCCTTTTTACTCCCCAGTTGAGCACTCTCCTTCCCTTTTTTTTATTACACATCTACTACTTTTAGCAGTACTCTTACTTTATTGCATTTAAGTCAAGTAAAAATTGGATGTAGTGGTGCTTTCTTGGAATTCAAGTGCCAAGGAGCTTACAATGAACAGATCCCTGGGACTTACTAACCAACTAAGCTAGTCTGGTAGTGTTTCAATGGGAGACTCTGTCTAGAAAACAGGACAGAGAGCTCCTGAGGAAGACTTCTGGCCATATGCACCCCTCACACATGTTAACACTCATCCAGAAATAACAGTATTTTATAACCATCACAAATTAATGCAGTTCAGGACACACAAGATAGAACTGCAGAAAAATATTTGGAGGGACACTATATTCCAAAGAAGAAGAAGAAGAAGTTAAACACAAGAACACAGGAAATAATGAGTTTCATGAGAGAAAAGAATGAACAAGAAATGGTTAGGAAAAAAAGCATCATGTCCAACACAGTGAACTGTCAAATCCCCAATACTAATGGGGGGAGAAAGGAAAAGAACAAAAATAATCTATTCTACCAGCAAAACAACCGACAAAAAAGCACAGGGCCTAGTACACATTTCTCAGTTACAACATGAAACACAAATGGCTTCAGCTTATCAATAAAAACGTTCAGGTTGGGGCTGGGTGGTGGTGGCGCACGCCTTTAATCCAAGCACTCAGGAGGCAGAGGCAGGTGGATCTCCCTGAGTTTGAGGCCAGCTTGGTCTACAGAGTGAATTACAGGATGTCCAGGACTGTTTCACAGAGAAACCCTGTCTCATAAAACAAAACAAAAGACTCCGGTTGGATGACTGTATTAAAAAAACTATTACTAAAATACATACCTTATTGGTAAAGATAGCCACAAACTTATAGTCACAGAATGGATGGCAATCTATCAAGTACATAGAAATTGATAAGGTATATTCCAAGAAAACCTACTTAGAAAGGATCAAGAAGGTCACTGCGTGTTAAGGGAATAAATCACCAAGAAGAAATAACAATAGTATGCTTGAGGTGTTGGGGCTCTAAATTTCCTAAAGCAATCAGTAATGTGTGGAAAAGTCTTATGTCCTGATACAATAGTCATGGATGACTTCAATACCTCAGCCTGATCTCCAAATAGGTCATCCAAAGTAATGCAAGCAAAGAAACTCTTCAGGTTTGATGTAAGTCATAGATTAGAGATGCATGTGACATGTATCTTCAGAATATTTCATCTAAAATCCAGAATATACATGCTTCTCAGCAGCCTGCAGAACCTACTTTAAACTAGAACACATTCTAGGTCACAAAGCAAGTCTTTACAAATATGAAATAGCCAAAATAGTTCCTTTTATCTTGCCAGATCATAGTGAAATAAAACTAGAAACGAATAGTTTAGAAAAGCTACAAAGATAACTGGAGACTTAGCAATTCTTTCTTGAATGACCAATGGGTCATTGACAAAACCAGAAAAGAAAATTAAAAAAAAATGAAATGAAAGACCAGCTTCCCAGAACCTTTGGGAGATAACAGTTCTTAGAGAAAAGAATTGTGACAAAGCAATTCATACAGCTAGGAATGCTGTGTTAAAAAGTTCAGGTACCTCAGATACCCTAATTCTCCTCAAAATCTGAGAAAACCAGAAAACAGTCAGATCTTTAAATGGTAAGCAGTGAGAAACAGTAAAGACCAAAACAGATATCAATATAATGGAAACAAAACCCATCATACATAGAAGCAGTCAAGGAAAATATCATTGGTCTTTTGAAAGTATGAACTGGGTTGATATCCCTATTGAACTGAAACAAAAGCAAGACAGAGAAAATGGAAAATGAAACCCCAGATAAAAGAGCAGATGTTACAAACAGCTCCAATAAATCCAGAATATTACCAGGAATATTTTGAAAACTTTTATCCTAAAAAATGGAAAAATTTAAAGACCTTTTAAAATTAAATCAGGAAGATACAAACAACTTAAGCAGATATATAACAAGCAATAATATTGAAGTAGTAATAAAACTCTCCCAACAAAGGAGAATCCAGGACAGGATGAATTCACTGCTGAATTCTACCAAACACTTAAAAAAGAGTCAACACTAGTTATCCTGAAACTATTTCACTAAAGAAAAAGTGAAGGAACACCACCAAATTCATTTTAAGAAGCCAGTATTATACCAATACTAAAACTAGATAAGAAAACAAAAAACTATAGGCCAATTTCTGTGATGAACATATATACACAGATTCTCAATAAAATTCTTGACAATCTTATTAAAGAATACATTAAGATCATATACCAAACCGAGTTCAATTTATTCCAGAGATGCAAGATTGATTCAAAATGCACAAACAAATAAATGTTATACAAGATGAAAATAGGCAAGCATAGAAATCACATGAACAGATAAAGAAAGAGTCTCTTGTCAAAGTTCAGCATCCTTTCCTGATAAAATCTCTGAAGAAACGAGGAATAGGAAAAATGTATCTTGACTTAATAAAGGCTGCATCCCACAAACCTATGGACAATACTATATTAAATTAAGAAAAACTACAGCTATCTCCTCTGAAAATGAGCATGAGGCAAGAGTGCTCACTTGAACGGTGATACAATAAAGTGCTTAAGGTTTTGAACTGCAGCAGTATGACACAAGAAAAAAACTGGATAAAAAAGAAAGAGGGTCAAACTACCTCTATTTAGATGACACATCTTGGTCTTAAAACATAGCAAAGTACACAATAGAAAACTCTGAGAATTGACAGGCACTTTCAGTAGAATAGCAGAATACAATATAACACACAGAAATTAGTAACCTTTATATATACCAATAATGAACTTGCCTAGGAAGAAATTAGGAAAACAATCCTATTCACAATATTCTAAAAAACCATTTAGGAATAAACTTTATCAAGGATATGAAAGACAAAAAAATTATCTAGGATATGAAAGAAAAAATTAAGACATTGAAAGAAGATATTGTAGAAGATACTAGAAGATGAAAGCAATCCCTCTGTTCATGGATTAGAAGAATCAATACTGTAAAAATGTCTACATTTCTAAATGTGATCTAAGACTGGATGCAACCCCGTCAAAATTCCAGTGATATTCTTCACACGACTAGAAAAAAAATACTGAAATATGGAAGCACAAATGACTTTGAATAGCTAAAGCAATCTTAAGCAGTAAAAAAATTCATCTCAAATCATGTTACAGAGCCATAGTTGATGTGGAATTCCCCTCTGCATGTGTGATTACCATTGATTAATAAAGAAACTGCTTTGGACATATAGCAGGGAAGAACAGAGATGGATGGGGAAAACCAAACGTAATGCTGGGAGAAAGAAGGCAGGGTCAGGGTGATGCCGTGTAGCCACCATCAGAGACAGACATGATGGAACCTTGCCAGTAGGTCACAGCCATGTGGTGATACACAGAGATTAATGGCGATTAGTTTAGGATGCAAGAGCTAGTCAATAAGAAACTAGAGCTATAGGCCAAGCTGTGATTTAAATAATATAGTTTCTGTTGGGTTACTGTGGGATCTGGTGGGACAGAAGCCTCCGCCTGCACATAGAGACAAACACAGCATGGTATTGACAAAAAAGAGAGGAAGAGAATAAGCAGAAATGAACTCACACATTCTCAGCTATGTGAGTTTTGATTGAGAGGTGAAAAAATACAATGGAGAATATATATTGTAACAGCCTCCTCAACAAAATAGTACTGGGGAAACATGATATTTACCCATAGGAGAAGAAATTTGACCCAGATCTTTCATCCTACACAAAACCTAAATTGAATGCACCAAAGTCCTTAAGTCATGACCTGAAACTTTGAAACTTCTTGAAGAAAACTTACATAAAAGGTTTGAAAGATACAGGCATAGACAATAACATTTTGAAAAGGATGCTGATAGCACAGAAAGGAATCCCTAAAACTGACAAAAGAATTATACCAAATTAAAACGTTTTCACATAGGAAGGGAAACAATCACCAGGGTGGTAAGAACCTACAGAGTGTTGAAAAAATTTCAGCCAAGTTCATGTCTGATAGGGTATTACTATCTAAAATACATAAAGAACTGGTAATACACCCCAGCTCTAAATCCTTCAATCAATGAATGGGCTAGTGTGCTGAAAAAATAATTCTCAAAAGTGGAAATAAAAATAAATAATATTTGAAAAAGTGTTCAATATCTTTAGTAATCAGGGAAGTGCCACTTAAAGCTACTTTGTGATTTTATCTCACCCTGGTCAGTATGACTGTCATCAAGAAAACAAATGAAAAATGCTAGCAAGGATGTGGGGAAAGATAAATCCTTCCTTATTCACCGCTGGAAGGAAAGTAAACTGGTGTATCCACTATGGCAATCAGTGCAGAGGCTCTTTAAAACCATAGGAGCCAGCCACACCGTTCTTGAATACACAGCAGAGGGACTCTAGGTCCGTGCACCGCAGAGATATTTGCACACTCATCCTTGTTGCAACACTTGTCAAATAGCCACAGAATGAGATCAGCCTTCATGACCCACAGCAAATGAATGGATAAAGAAAACGTGGTTCATATTCAAAACTGAATTTTATGTAGTCATGTTGTTGTATATTTTTTTATCCTTTTGGCTTTTGGGCTTTTTTGGGGGGACCCTGCCACCCAGATCCCATATAAATACATGCAGGTTTATTATTCCTTCTGAATGCCTGGCCTTAGCTTAATTTGTTTCTAGTCATATTCTCTTAAATTAAATTATCCTCTATATTTTTTGCCTCTGGGTTTTTACCTTTCTCTATTTCTGTATATCTTTCTTTACTTCTTACTCCATAAGAAGTAGCTGTGTGGCTGTGTAGCTGGGTGGCTGGCCCTTGATGTCTTCCTTCTCTTCTTGCTCCTCTATCTCTCATGCTTCCCAATCCTTCTTTTTCTCCTTCTATTTATTCTCTTTGCCTACCAGTCCCACCTATTTCTCTCTCCTGCCTCCCTTTTGGCCATTCAGCTCTTTATTAGATCAATCAGGTGTTTTAGACATGGAAAGCAACACAGCTTCACAGAGTTAAGAAGAACAGAACATAATGCACCACATCTCTGTATCATTAAACAAATGTTCCACAGTATGAACAAACATAACACATCTTAAAATAATATTCTACAACACAGACACAAAGGAAAAATGAAAACACGGCATTTGCAGGAAAATGGATGTGACTGGAGATTATATTGTGAAATGACAATACTCAAAAAAGGTGAATTTTACTTGTCTTTAAATGCGTACTCTAGATTTAAATGATGAGTGTGTGTGTGTGTGTGTGTGTGTGTGTGTGTGTGAAGAAAGTAACAAAAAGACTGATGCAGGAGAAAGAATTCAGGAGAAGAGAGAGGCAGGGGGAAAGAAGAGACTGATGGAATATATGTGACATGAAAGAAAGGAAACAGTATTTAGGGGAAGGGAGGGACCAACAAGAGAATGACAAGGGAAATGGGGAAGGACGATGAATAAGGACAATGTGTAAAGACATATGAATGTATGAAAATGCCAGAATGTTTTTAAATAATAATTATGAAAACTACAAAATTACTTAATTACATAGGAAACACATTTGCAAAAATAAAAAAAAGGTTTTAACCTATGGAGCTCACATTTAATTTTTGACTAAGTCTTCTAGGACCATGGGGATTAAATAAGGTAAAATAAATTCAAGGTTTTGCATAGTTAAAGCCACAGAGAAACTTTGCACGGTTATATGTGTGATTATTGTTACTAAATGGAAGAGTCATTCAGCTCAATGTGGTGCTATCATTTTCTCATTAGAGGTCTCACGGGACAGTATGGCATTGTATTAGTCACTGTTCCTCTAGCATATTGTCAGACGCAGCTTGAGACTCACAGACGAGGGAAGATGACTGGACATTACTGTAGTCCACAGGCTCTGGGTAGGTCAAGCATTAACAGAGGTATTGTGTGGACTTCTGTGTCTTCTGGAAAGCTAGTGTGGGATAATTGGGCTATGACAACAAACTAATTGCTGTCCATCATATCAGATACACAGATAGCAGGAGCAACTTGCAAAGCTAGTCCTTACGAGCCCTTAGCTCACGACTCCTTCTTGTGTATGTCTTCTTGTTTCTGACTGGAGATAGGCCCTGTGCCCCGTGTAGACACTGTGGTCCAGACAAGAGCTTTTGAGAGGTGTTGGGTGAATGGAAGCAGTAAGCATTCCTGTTCTGAAGGTCATTGTGTCCACATCAGAGAGGCAGATGCACAGGTGAGTTTTGGTTTATTTTCCAAATCAGACACTTCTTGACATCTCCCAGCTCCACCGACCTCCAGAAACTCCAGGCTGACAATTGGACCCTTGAGTACCAACCCAAACTTGCTTCTGGTGGGGGTTGGAGATTTCTCCCAGGGACTCCTGTTGGAGGAGCGCTGCTTGTCGGTTCCCAGCTGCTCAGACCCATAATAATCACACAGAAATTAAAACATTGCTTGGCCCATTATCCCTAGCTTCTTACTGGTTAACTGTTACATCTTAATTTATCACATCTCCATTCATCTGTGCATCACCATGAGATTGTGACCTACCAGCAAAGTTTCAGCGTGTCTGTCTCCGTAGGTGGCTCCATGACTTCTCCTTGACTCTGACTTCTTCCTCCCAGCATTAAGTTTAGTTTTCCCTGCCTATCTCTTTTCCCTGCACAGGCCCAATACAGTTTCTTTATTAACCAACGGTATTCACAGCATATAGAGGGGATCCCACATCACCTCCCCTTTTCTGTTTAAATAAAAAGGAAGGTTTTAACTTTAACATAGTAAAATTACATGTAACAAAAGAATTATCAAGCAAGAATTATAGTTACAGTATTTATATCAACTTTATCTTTTATCATAACTAAGGAAAACTATAATAATAACTATTCTTTAACTCCATCAAAGACTCCAGAAGGATATAATATTACCTAAGTAAACAGGAAGTGCATTGTAAACAATTTCTAAAACTCTAGAATTGACAGAGACATATCACTGCCTTGATAGTCACCCAAAGTTCTTCTGTTTCATTGGGGCATCCATATTTAGCCTACTGGCCCATAGTATCCAGCAGACTTTTCCACCAAGCAGGAAATTTCAAAGACAGTTCCACCTATATTGGCAGTTTGTCAGTCACTTTCTTCTGTGTCCTGAAGAATGTCTAGCAGACTCTTTTATGAAGCCAGAACCCCAAAGGATCTTCTCACTTTTAGGTAAGTTTAGCAGTCATTTCTTTGTGGGTCCTGCATGTCCAGTTTATCAAGCAGTCCAGGCAAGAGCAGTTTCTTACCCAAATGGCAAACCAACTCCACAAGGAGCCTCTTCAATGCCCATCTTCCTCTTGAAGTGGATTGGAGCTGCCAGGAGCATGTGTGTCTCACTGTCATGAAGAGTCCTAACTTCTTAAAACATTTAAATGCCATATTCTCTAGTCTTTGTAAGATTTGAAGAATCCCTATCCATCTGAAATATATCTCTATACATCTAGAAAATCTAATACAACTACAAGCTTGACTATTATAGATGACTATCTATTAATCTATATTTCTTAATTGTACATTACATTTTTTTATTTTTAATTAATTTATTTATTAAGGATTTCTGCCTCCTCCCCACAACCGCCTCCCATTTCCCTCCCCCTCCCCCGATCAAGTCACCCTCCCTCATCTGCTCGAAGAGCAATCAGGGTTCCCTGACCTGTGGGAAGCCCAAGGACCGCTCACCACATTACATTTTTAAATGAGCTGCACAAACATAATACCTTATTCAGGAGCAGAAATATACATCTACACAGTATAACAAAATTGACTTTAAATTTGTATCAATAAACCAAAATCCATACCAATGCAAATCTCTATAGCAGACTCCAGTTCCCTTGTCAGACCCAAGTACCACCCATAACTCTGCAAGTTGCATTCCTGCAGCAAGTCTCTTGTTCCATAGACATCAGAACACTTTCATGTTTATAACTTTGCGATCATGTCATGTTTGGTTACTATCAGGCATCATTTTTAAGCCATAAAATCTTAATCCCTCTCAGAATCACTTCAACTCAAACAGATTTGATGTGTCTTTTTTTTCCAGTTTGTTATCCAAACTTCTTATTGAAACATTCAAGTAAAACCTTGACATGTATCTTTGAAGTTAAATTGATTCCAGGAGATATGTCTATCTTGTCAGTCAATGCATTTTTTTTTTGCTGTAGTTCTTAGGAGGCAGAGTAATATGTGATCCAAATTACAGGGTACTTTTAGCTCTCAATGTGTTTATTTATTTATTTGTTTAATTGTACTAACACTGTACAGCTACACTAGTTACTACTGTAACTTGTATCACATTGGAAATGGTTGGAATAAGACAAGAGACTAATAAGATCTGTGTGTTAAGCTTCTACATGGTGTCATCTGGGTGAGATGCTCCATGGCCATCTTCTTTTACTTTTATGCCTTATGATTTGCTTATGAGAAACCAGAGGCCTGTGATATTAGATAGAAGGACCAGAGACAGAAACCAGAGGTGGAAGCATCTGAGCCACGACCACTTCTTTCTCTGTGGTGTAGCACTGTTCTCCAATCTGAAAGTGTTAGTCATCAGCAAAGGAGGACAGTGGTATAAACACCCATCCCTGTTTATAATATTAGAATCAGGACTTGAAGCTGGTTCCTTTCTTGTCTTGAGCAGCGTGTGAATGTAGACTCTACCTGAAAGAAATATATTAGAAAGTGAGAGCTGGAGATGGATAAGATGAAATAAAGATGGTGACTAAGTTGGTGAAGTTGATGATACTAGGTCATTCTAGTAAAACAAAGACTGGGCTGGCTGTCACTGACTGCCGCTTCATTTCATGGTCAAGAGATCCACTGTGGGGCAACTCACACCTAACTTTGGAGATTTTGTTACTGGATGGAATTATCCACCTGACTCTAATGATCTTTACAAAACGGTTAGAATGATTAGCTGAACGACTAGCTGAGAACTCACGACACACAAGCTTTGCTTTGAACTCCTTTTCACAGGTTAGTTCATCTAATGCTTAAAATAACATTGCAAATTACACGCTTTTAAAATTTCTATTTTGCATATGACAAAACGAAGGCACAAAAAGATCAAGTTTCCTCCCTGAGCAAGATCCCAGAGTTCCTAATTGGAGGGAGCAGAATGTCAACCTAGGATGTCTCGCTTTAGAGTTGAAGTTTACCTTTAACACTGTTCCTTAGTCAGGAGAGGAACATGCCCCCTAGAGGTAAACACCATGGGATTCAAAGCTAAATTCCTTAACGTCTTAGCTATGTGAATTGAGTTAGTTCATTCATTTCTTTTATTCTCAGTTTCTCTGACGGTTCTTGTAAGAATAGAATTTTCTTGACAACCATCGGATTCACTCTAAGCCCCTGAACTTAGAACTCAGCTAGGTGCTTTGAAAGAAACCACCTATAGGCAGAGAATTATGCTCCCATTCAGTAGTTTTGTTCACAAAACAGCATAAAGATGCTCAAAAATGCTTGCCTTGTTAGAATACATTTTCTTGCAGCTGGCCCTCAGGCATCCCAGCTTTCCTGATAAAGACAAGAAAAACCGTTATTTTAAAAATCCTGAGATTTTTTACTTTCTCCTTGCACCTCACTTTGTCCATTTCCTAGCAAATTTTCTTTACTCTTCTTTAGTCAATGTAAATCCCTTTGAGAATCTTTCATTTATTGTCACTTCTGCAAATCAGGACTGCTCCACTCCGCAGGATCCTCTCTGGGAAAGAAAGAATGACTATTCAGAGACTTACACGGAGACTGCCGGTGTGGCAGGGCAGGAAGGACGCAGCTCCATGTCCCCTCTGTTGTACCATTATGAAAATAATGCTCTGGCTCTGACTCGGCTGCAATTGTCTCATGGGAGAAGGGTTCCTACAAGGAGAGAGAGGCTAGGCGCTGGCTCAGGGACTAGGAGGAGGTAGCAGTTCCCAGAGACAAACTGTGACTACCCCACCTTCCTTGATTTTGATGGCAGTCGAAGTGTGACGTAGAATCATTCAGTATGACCATGTTTAACCTTTAGGATGTGGGACAACTGTGTATGTATGCTAGGAGGAGAACCCACAGGACAAAGACAGAGATTATTTCCTGAGTCTGAACTCTGCTTCCGTCTGTTACCAAGGCCTTTCTGGTGACAGCAGAGCCAACAAAGGAGAAAGGCTCTAAGACGGCTTCATTCTGCCGCTTCTGAGGTCAAGCCTGCTTGGTAATAGTTAAGCAGCTTGAGGGAGATCAGTTGCTTTTAAGGCTTGGTATCCTTCAGGTATGGCTTCCATCAACACCAGGTGTTTCTTAAACAATAAGCTAATGTTTAATTTATATACTGGTTTCCACTCTGCTTCCCACAGGGAGATTTGAGAACTCAGAGAGTTAGCAGTCCTGTATGTACTGTTTGATGTCCATCCATCTGTCCTGTCACCTTGTCCCCTCCCTCTCCCTGCCCTCTGCTTCTTCTACCTACCTTTATAGATATTTCCATCCCAGTTTAACTGGTGGGAATGGTCTGGGCTACTCTCCCCTTTGAAGATTGTAGTTGGCCACCTCTGTGAATGATTGGCAAGTAGGAAAGGAGGCACTAATTTGTGCTATTCTTTAACCAGAGTGGGAAACTTCCCTCTGGAAAGACACTGTAGAGAGAACTTCAGTTGTCTGGTTTGGGGGAGACAGGAAAGCAAAGACAATGATTCTTAAATTTTGTAGCTGCTTAACAAATGACCGTAGGATTGCTTGTTGTCTTTAAACTTCATTTTGTTTTACTGGAATATAATGGGGATAGATATGGGAGGTAAAAGACTTGCAGTTCGGTTTTCGTGGCAACTGATGGACCATTTGTAAATTGTTCTCTATTTTCTAGAAGCGGGGAGTTTATTCTGATCTTCAGTGCTTGTTAAAGTTTGCTAGCAGAGGGCTTTCAGAGGTCATCACATGTTGGAGGACGGCCACTTGTTGGTTCCTAGCCACTTAGCCCTGACATAATCACACAGAAACTGTATTCATTAAATCACTGCTTGGCCCATTAGCTCTAGCTTCTTATTGGCTAACTTTTATATCTTAATTTAATCCATTTCTAGTAATCTGTGTGTGGCCACATGACTGTGGCTTACTGGATAAAGTTCTGCTGTCCATCTCTGGCTTCTCTCTGACTCCGCCTTCCTTCTCCCAGTTTAGTTTTCCTGCCTACCTCTGTCCCCCTATAGCTCTGCTATAGGCCCAAAGCTGTTCCTTTGTTAACCAATGATATTTACAACATACAGAGGGAAATCCCATATCCAACACAGGTGACAACAAAGCCTGATTAAGCTTATTGTTCTTCTCATTCAGTGTTTACAGATGTTTGTGTTGACATCATCAACTATTGATGAGAAGAGCAAAGCTCGCAGCGGCAGACCGCAAACTCACAATGAAGATTTCAGTCCCCGAACCCTTAGATCTCAATTTCTGCTGGGTGTCGTCGGCAATAGAGAAGTGGGGAATCTGAATGATGAGGCTCGCTATGTCTGCTGTATAAACAAATTGACCTCGAGTTGGGGTATCATGGGTGGGCTGTTGTTCCTGACAGCCTAGTGTTGCCTTCATATGCAAGCTTTGAAGTGTGATTTTGGCAAGCACCCTCCCCACACCCACCCCTGTGTGTACATCTCCAATCCTCTCTGAGCTAAAACAAAAATTTGTTTCGTTTCTAAAAATGTCTTAAAATTCAATTAAAATGTAGCACTTTATTGTTTTGCTGCATATGAAACACGTATTTTTTAATTGGAAAAAAACAGCTCTTAATAAGGCAATCTTGGGAGACATTACTAGGAGCAACCAAGAGATAAGAGTCCTATTGTAAGTGGTTTATGAAGGAGGTCTCTTGGAGACTCTGATGAGGGAGGGGAGGAGGTAGGCAGGGGAGAGGAGGGAGGCTGAGACAACCTGTGTGGCCAGGGACAGCACTTGCTTAGCCTGCTCCTGAAGGGACCAGCCAGGGGAGTGGCCATAATCGGTTCAGGGTTTAACAACTGGAGGCAAAGGAGCTGCTATAGACTAAGGACCAATTGCTGACGTTCATACAAGCATTTACAGTCCCCAGTACAAGGGAAATGGCTCTAATGTTCTGAGGGCAGCCGCTGAAAGGTCAACAGAGCAGCCTTCTTAAGTAAAAGCACACAAAAGAAGGGAAGAGCCAGGAGCGGCAGAAATAGATCCCTGTGGCCGGTGGGCAGAGATTGCAGCCCTGCCCTTGCCATTGTCTCCTGCGCTCTTCAGTTTCTGCACCGCGGTGCAGCTTCGGAGAAGAAACCCAAGTCCTCGCACCTGATGAGTGAATTCTGCACCGCAGCCCCAGGGAGGCTCCAGATGTGACCCTTGTGCACATCCCCACAATGGAACTTAGAGGAGCCTCTGCCATGACAACTTAGTAAAAATGAATCCAGCCTTTTTATTTCAAATTCATAAACAAGAAAGAATCTATAGAGTCTGGCTTTCATGTCTATTCAACTTAATGAGGTACCTCAAGCTGATGCCTGTACCATCAGCCTTCCCATGGGCTGTGCCACTCTGTCTAGTACCTGCCATTGGCTGGGACCTCTCTGTTTCTGGTATAAATTTATCCCTCCATATGACAGGGCTGTGTGATATCAGTGTTCGCTCCTGGTAAATGTCAATGGTAAGAGAACAGAAGCCCTTGAAAAGTGGGAACTGCTCATAAATCTCTCTCAACCTTCATTCTTTGGGGTGAGGGTTTTCACAATGGTAAATGTTGATAGTAATTTGCATTAATTATCAAAGTTATAGGCAGGGAGAGTTCACATTAAACTTTGGCTTCTGGCATCTTTTAAAAAGAAAAATGAACTAGTTGCATGTGGTTTTCCTTACCAATAGCTTGCTTTAGCTCGACAGAACTATGTACTTGAGATATGCTCTTGGATATGCCAGTTCTTACCCATTGCTAGCTATTTCTGTTACCTTCTTGGCTTACGTAGTCATTCGCATTTGCCACTGACTCAATAAGTAAGTTAATGAGAGGAGAGACAAGTGCTTTTGCAAGGCCCTGGCCTTTAGTTAGTACTGTTAATGAACTTGTAATAAGGAATTAATTTATGGACCAGTTTGGAGAAATCTTGTTTCATCAGTGGGCAGTTATTCATGGTAGCATAGTGCTGTCTTCCTATGTGACCGTTGAAGCATGATTCTTGGCAAGCACCCTCCCCACACCCATGCACATCCATAATTCTTCAACAAAAGTCTCTTTCATTTTTTAAAAAACTTCAATTAAAATGTAGCTCTTTATTTTTTGCTGCATATGAGACACACATTACATTTTTCATTGGAAAAAAAATCAATTCTTAATAAAGCCAGCCAATAAACTTTGAATCTTGGGACAGATTCCTAGGAAGGAGCAGAGAAAGAGAGAAGAGTCCTGTCACACAGGGTTTATGAAGGAGGTTTGCTGGAGACTGATGAGGCATGGGAGGAGGTAGGCAGAGGAAATCTTGTTTCCAGATCATGGAAATCTCCCAGGAAATTCTCCATTATGCAAAGGCTAGCTCCTTGCTTTATGCACTGCTTTGTCTTTGGGGTGTGTTTTTCCTGCCATCCCTTCAGGCTGCATGTTCTGTAAGCATTTCATTGCTAGTTAGCATCCTCTAAGAGAGACGGTAGGGAGTCACATAAGAGACATAGGAAAATGCTTTTTTTTTTTCCTAGAAGGAAACCTGAAGTAAAGACTAACTTGAATGTGACGTGATTGAACTGTTTTTTTGTAATTTCGATGCTTCTGCATTTCATAAACACATATAAAGTTTGCCTCAGAAATTGTTGTTGTGGGCAAGCATACACCAGATTGCTTTCACTTTCTATGTTTAATATAAGTATGATCCTCATACTGTCAAATGATGACAAGAGATAGATTAAGTATCTGGAGACCTGTACTTTGTGTTTGAATCTGTGACCATGACTCTGATGTCAAATCACCCAAAGCTTTTTTTAATTATTATTTGATAAGATGAGTAAACTGGGAAGTTGGGCAACGTTCTTAGTTATGTTTTTCCTGGATTTTTCAAACCAGGATTGCTCTATTCTTCCTGGATCAATTGAAAACTGAACACTTGAGCTATGCATGCTCCTAAGTCTTGCCTGTGAGATGCTCAGCTTCCAGTCATCCATCTCCTGGTAGTGTATCTCCTAGTGAAGGTTTTGGGCACTCTGGCACTTGCCTATGGGATAAGAGAAAAGGGGTTACACTTCTTCTCTATTACCGAGCCATGACTGCTATCAGTTCTGAGCATTTGTTCTTGCTACAGTGTCTTCAACCAAGATCCCACTGCACTGAGCTTTTATCCCAGGAAGGAAAATTAAAATGCAGCTTGAATGTGTGTGTCATTCACAACCGTAGGAGTTTTGTCCTAAGATCTTCCTAGTATGTCTTAGGCTCCTGTATATTTTTGCCAGGAAACATCAACACATTCATCATTACAAATTCAGTTAATCAATTTCATTCTACTAGGCCATAAGTGAAAAGAAATAAAGAGGAATAATAGAACGGGAAAAATAATGAATCCGAGACAGATTTTTTAAGTTGGTAACTGAAATCAATTTGGTGTTGCTTTAATTTTTGATGATTTACAGTGGGAGGTTGAAGGCCCAGCAGGTGCCATTTGACATTTTCATCTCTAGTGCTGCGAAGAGATTAGCACTTACTGGTATTGATTTAACTAGGATTTATACCAGGGCTGTCATTTTTATGGAAAGCACAATAAAAGAGATTAGAAAGAAATTGCCAAGCAGCCTAGGTCTAATCAATCGGAGAATGCGTTCACTGGGAATTTGCAATTTTACCAAGCAGAGAAGTTAACACATGTAGGGGAAGCAACAGGAAATGAAATCCACATCTGGATTTGAGAACTGTGGCTGAGCCTCAACCAAGCTGAACTGCACTGAAAGGTCTACGCGTCACTCCGCCACCTTCTCATGATGTATCTATGGTTGTGGTTCCCAACTTTCCTAATGCTGCGACCTTCGAATGCAGTTGATTGTAGAGACCCACAATCATAAAATTATTTTGTTGCTACTTAATAAGTGTAATTTGGAATGCTCTTATGAATCGTAATGTAAATACCTGACATGCAGGATATCTAATATGCAACCTCCAAAGGAGTCATGACCAACTGGTTGAGAAACATTGTTCTAAGGGGCAATATTATGATTGACAACATAGAGACCCTACCAGCGTGGGCCAGGTTCCTTGAAAGAACTAAAGAGAAAATGTGATGTACTTTAGAACAGAAGAGTTAAGGCTGCATTGTGAGGTTTTTTCTTTTGTTTTATTTTTCTTTTTTTAATGTCAAAAAGATTTAACAATGGCCTGTCACTTCTATTTGGTTTTTCTTGGAGACAGGAGAGCATCTAAGACTGGTTTTCTATCAACACCAGAAAGCACACCCTTAACTGCTTCAGCTCAACACAGTGGCTATTCAGGAGACTGAAACAGAAGGATCACAGGTTCAAGGCCTGTTTATTCTACACAGTGGGTTAAAGATACCTTGGGAAACTTAGTGAGACCTTGTGTTTAAAAAAAGTTAAAATAAAAATAACTGGGGATATAGCTCAGTGTAGAGTGTTTGTTCAGCTTACACAAGGCCTTAGGTAAATTCTTTAGTCACACTCTCTCCTGCCCCTCCAACCCCACACTCTCCCAAAGAAGACCAACAGCAGGGAGAGAAACAACGTGAGGAACCGTGACTGCTAACCTCTGCATCTGGCTCACGTGCAGCATCCCGTGGAAACACTGGGATGTCAATTAATAGGACTGTGAGTGAAGATTCTTCACATCTTAGCAAAGATACCTCAGCGAAGTCAAGTAACCAGCTTTCCTAGAAAGTCACTCAGAAAGAAGACTCCAGGGGACGGGAGAGATGGCTCCATGTGTGAAGTACCTGCCACACGAATGTGAGGACCTAAGTTCAAATCCAAAATCCATGTAGACGGTAGTGAGTACCTGTAATCTCAGTGCTCCTGAAGTTGGGGTAGGAGTGAGAAACCACAGAAGTTTGTGGGCCAGCTAGTTTGGTATGTATATATAGCTGCTAACAATAAAAAGACCTGGTCTCAAATGAGGGGGAAGGTAAGGACCAACAAAGACCAAGATTATATATGAGTGTTCACACACACACACACACACACACACACACACACACACACACACACACACGTACATGCACACATTGCATCATGAGCATATGAAAAATATAAAAAGATTCTATTTTCTATTTCAATCAATTAATTATGAATTATTATTTGCCATGCCCACCAATGTGTAAGAAGACCTAAAACTTAGTAAAGTATGGGAACAATGGACACCAGTGGCTTGCAATGTGCAGAATGAAAACCTTGAAGGTGTTTCAGTACAGAACAGGGACAAATTTTAATCATGTCGTCATGACATGAGAGTTGGCAGCTCAGGGGAGAAGGTAGCTGCATTTTGGGGGAAGGCAGAGACAAGGGAATCAAGGGTGCATCAAAGGGGAATTTATATAGCAGCAGTTCTGAAGAACCGATGGAATGTCAATGGGGGGGAGAACATTCCAGAAGGGAAGGTAGCAGGTATAGAGGGACTGTAGGTAGGTTATGGGCTGCGAATAGAATTTGGGCTTTATTCTGTGAGTGACAGGCAAAGCATTGGCTGGTGTTGTGGGTCTGTGGATGCTGTGTATTTTGTGTATGGACCAACAGGGGACCACTGCTCATAAGCTTCTGTGTGTCTAGTGTCCACTGCCTGGACTCATGGGATGTTCTTCCTGTTCTTCCTGGTTTATGCTTCAGTCCTTCCTCAAATGAGGTACTGTAAGAATGTCACTGTCTGCTCAAACTTATCAGTACCCACCATAAAACTCAGAGAGGGTTGGGGACATGGTTCAGCCTGTGATGAGAGGTTAATGAAATCTATTTCCTCAGAATTCTGACTTCTGACTGGTTCTCAATGCAGTTACCTAAGCAGCTTGGTGCAAAGCATTTCTCTTCCTAGATTGATCTTCCAGGGAGGGTGAGTGTTCAGTGCTGCAGTAGATCATATGCCTGAAAGTCACTTTTTCAGTCTTCCCAGTTCCTCCTATATGTGCAATATACTCACAAGTGAGTGTGCAAATAGAGAGTGAGGGAAGAGGAGACAATGGAAGTGAGCATCCTGTATGTACAATATACTCACAAGTGAGTGTGCAAATAGAGGGTGAAGGAAGGATATGATGAAATTGAGCATCCTATATGTACAATATAATCACAAGTGAGTGTGCAAACGGACGGTGAGGGAAGAGGAGACAATGGAAGTGAGCAGCCCACAGTGCCTGGGAAAACAAGAGAAGATAAGGTAGGAGAGACTAGGATAATAGACGTTGCTTAGTAACTGCTTGGAATGGTAATGATGGAAGTTGGATCCTGGCATTGGGAGAGGTAGAGGACCCCTGGCTGTCTGGACTGGAGGATGCAGGAGGAGAGATTTGTTTGGAAGGGAAGCAGGAATGGTCGTAGATAGTTAGAGCAGAAGCTGGTAGCTATAGGGACATTATTGTCAGGACTGTGCTCTTGTTATAGTAATCCACCTAATTCTCTATGGTCGATGGTTACGCCTATCATCATCATTTATTCTAGTTGTAGAATGTGAGGCTCCAAGGACACAATGCAGATTTCCCAAGACTGCAAGACTAGTAAGAATGAGCTCCCGGCTTAGTTCTGTCTGACACTGTTTACAGGAATTGAATGATGTTGGCCCTGTCATTTAATTGTGAGAATCAACTCTGCTGATGTATATGGAAGTTTATAAGGTATAGAAAATAGACAGGGCCTTACATCATGAACAGAATTTGAGTATACTGCTCCTACTAGTATTTTGGAAAATTTTTACGGCAAAAAAACCGAAATTCATTTATGACTTAATTGAAATCTTTTGTTGCGATATATTTAATCTCTCTTTTTCCCTGAGACCCAAAGGAAACTGAATAATGTATTTACATGGTGCCAGGCAAGCTGCCACATAATGGATTCAGTCTGGGTTCTGCCCTGCCCAGCTGTAGGCAATGAGACTGCCTCTCCTGCCTCCACGTTGCCTGGAAGTTGCACCGTACAGTAGTGCTAAGATTCTTATGACACGTGTTCTAAAACTGTCATTCACTGTCGTTATCACTTGTCAGTTCAGTAACGGTAAGAAGAATATTTTCAGAAGGAAAAGGAACGAGGAAGAAAATAGGACCTTGAGATCCACGGGGAAAACTGAGTTCTGTTAGAGGATGTGATAAAAATGTCCCCGTGCAGAGATCACCCTAGGGAAGACACACTGTTAGCACATTGCCAGGTGTGGTGGGTGACCACAGCTGGGGAACAGAAAGCCAAAGCAATTCTCATCAATATTTTATCCCCAGCAAGAACAATGACCTTTCCTTCCAGCCAAGTCCTTTATAAACATATAAATAGGCAATCATTTCCTATGAAATTGCCTACTGACTCGAGGGGCGATTGAAAATACTGCTTAGGATTTTTTCCAATTTAGACTATAAACATCAGTCTTGCCTAGAAGAGGAAATTTTAATCCATTTCTCCTCCCCTTTCTTCCTCCTATCTTTTCTTCCTCTTCCTTTCTCCCTCCTTCTTTGTCTCCCCTTTCTGTTGATTTTTATACATTTAGTCTCTTAAACATCTTCCCCACAAAATAGAAAGCAAGCAAGCTGGTTCTGGTAGCTCATGCCTGTAATCCAGCACTCAAGAGGGTGAGGCAGGAGGATTGCTTGGAGTTTAAAACAAGGCCATATTTCACAGTTACAGAACAACCTGACCTACAGAATGAGACATTGTCTCACCCTCCAAATAGAATGCACATACAGAACATACGTAAAACATATCAGTACATTTAAACATATTGCTGCAAACATTTTCATAGCAAGATCCGACAAGAAGCAAACGCATTCACTTTTAAGCGTAGTCTCCGTCTTCCCCTCTCCTTCTTTCCCATGAGTCCTTTTTCTATAGTTTTACCATCGTGGGTTTGGACTCCCATGGGAGCTTTGACATTTGATCTCGCTGGTTTTGTGTCAGCCATATGAGCAATGATGTCACACCCTGAGCTTCACTGAACTTCCTTCATTTCCCTTTCTCCAACGAGTGGTCAGACATTCTCCGGAATGGATCCCAGAGGAAACGCTGGTGTTTATAGGCCATTGAAGTTTCATCTAGTCACTTCTGTTTCTTTCCTTTTTTTTTTTTTATAAAATAAACATTTAGAAATGTAAAAATCTCTTAGCTCACTTGTCAAATAAAACTAACACCGAAACCAAATGAAACCTATCATGGGACACGCTGGACTCCTGGGCCGTGCTTTGCTGATCCCTGCTGTATAGAATGCTACCAGGTGCACAGTTAGTAACTTGAAACAATATCGATTATCCTCAATTTCTTTCTTGTTTATTAACAATAGTATTTATAATTTCTTATTATATAAATTGCCCGTGTATTTATAGCTTTCTTAGATTGTCACAAATCTTTATGAATTCCTCTGTATTGCTTTGACAGATTCATGTCTCTCTGGGTGCTTGCCTCTCTGCTTGCTTTGTATTGGACATTGTGTTCAAGTTTAGTTGTAGAAATAATGTTTAGGGAAGGGCAACTCTTTTTCCTTCAAAGGATGTTTCCTGGCACCTGGGTATCAGTAGTGAAGGTCACAAAAGGCAGTTCTAGGGTTTGGAATTCTACAAGCTCCAGAGCAAGCATAGGAGTGTGTGTCCCATCCCAGAAACAGCAGGGTTGATTTACCAAGAAGTTGATACTCTTCTGAAGACTGTGTAGCAGCTGGTCTTCTGTCACTGTGCTGGACTCCTGGGATCTTAGGCTCCAATGGGTCTGGTTTATTTTAGGAGACCTAGGACTCTGGCAAGGACTGGATCCTGAAAAGGCCGTCTGAAATGTAACTCAGAATGCCGGTACTGTTGTCAGGATGGCAGTGGCTGAAGGGTTCAGTGTGTCCTCTGGGACAGTCATCACCTCTCTGGAACTCATCTTCATTTCTTGCCTTCGTAATTTCTACTTTCATGGTACTTTTTGATGTGTTAAAAGAAAATGCTCTACGCGTTTTTTTTTTTTTTTTGTTGCTGTACTTTAAATTTAGGGAATGGAGTACCATTATTTCTGAATTGAGGTTTTTCTATTTGTACTTAGTTTTTAAAGGGCAAATTATAAATTGGTTTTTCACAGAAGAGAGTATTGTAAGACACCTGGAAAGTCAATTCTGATTGAAATAAACATCCTACCCCATGCAGAATTCTGTAATCCCAAACCTTTTCCATCCCCACTGCCTAGTCTAGAAAATAGACAAACGGTAGCTTTATTTTATAATAAATCAAAATACACTCTTACAGATATTTTAAAGTTAAAGTTTTATTACAAATAGAATCGGGTGCATGCCACTTACTTGCATTCTGTTTGCTAGACTTGTGAATTTCTCCCTTGTTTTGTTTACGAGTTCAAGGCCAGAATTCATCCTGTTCAGGCATTTACTCCACAGTAATGAACATGAACATCACTGAAGTTTGCTTTGATTTCTTTCTCCACAGAATTAAACTTCAAACTGAACCAGGAGACCAGCTGAGAACAAAGGGATTTCAGAGCTATCACAAGATTGAGCAGTGGAAAAGCAAAATTTTCAATTTTGAAAAAAAAGAATCTGAAAATCAAACCGAACTTGATTCTCAAAGTGGGCTCTGGGGTATTTGTCTTTGCTGTGACAGAATGAAAATCATTACATGTGTCAAGTCAACAGCTTTGAATATTGTATTCATAGGGATACTATGATACAGGTATATTATATATGCACATGTATATATTCACATATATAGGATGTGTATATATTCGTGTTTGCAAAATCACAAAAATTTTACAGCATCTAGGTTGAAATACCACAATGTATGAGTTTCTTCCTTTTTTACTTTTTTAAATTTCATTTGCCTTTATGTCACCCTGGATATCAGTGGTCTTTGGCATATAAAGGAGATAGCCAGCAAGTGCACGCTTCATCCCCACATTTGGGCCTTTAATGCACCCAGACCAAACCAGTTCCACAGCTTAAAGTGCCTATTTGTTGCTCCTCATGGCTTTCACTGTGTGTGTGTGTGTGTGTGTGTGCGTGTGCGTGTGAGTGTGTGTGTGTGCGTGTGAGTGTGTGTGTGTGCGTGTGAGTGTGTGTGTGTGCGTGTGAGTGTGTGTATGTGTGTGTGTGTGTGAGTGTGTGTGTGTGTGTGTGTGTGAGTATGTGTGTGAGTGTGTGTGTGTGTGTGGGTGTGTGTTATGCTGCTATGTCAAGGGTTGGGAGACACGGAGAGCTTAGGAAATACTGCTGTGAAACAGACATGAAACTGTGCCAAGCTCATCCTTGTCATCCCCGTAAACAGCAGAAGCACTGAAAAGAAACAGACCAGAGAACCCCACGGTGGGAGTTTCTGAATACAATGTGCTCAGAACTCTACTGGACACAGGCATCGCCTCAGCCTAGCCCAGGCAAGATCACTCCTTTTCAGCTGTGGAGTGGAAGACAGATCACAGCCTGTTGTCCTGTGTCAGGTTCTGTGTTCTACCACTCCCAGACCAGGAAGTTTCTGCAGACCTGTTCCCTCATCTTTAGAGTGGAGATGAGTCCTGCCTTAAAGGACTTCTTTTTAGAATGAGGCTGTAGTCTGACTTAGGTAAGCCAGGATGGATACTCTTTCCTTAACTGTTATGACTTCTATTATTATTTAGACACATGGACCAGAAATAGCATGAAGAAAATAAGACCACAGGTATGCTTTGGCATGAATCTTAAATGGCCCCACAGACTCATGTTTTGAATGCATGCCTGCTCACTACTGGTGCTATTTTGGAGGCCATGGAAGCTTTAGCAGGTGAAGCCTAGCTCGTTGGAAGCAGGTTGCTAAGGATGTCCTTGCTGAATGTGCTCTCACAGGTTATATCCAGACTCTGTTTCTTGTTGTAGTATCTCTTTCTGGTCACCTATGGCATGAGCAGCTTCTACCACATGCTCCTACCACCATAATCAGAGTGGCATCACCATGCCTTCCCTGTGATAATGGTAGAATCCCCTGAACTATAGCCCAAATAAGCCTTTCCTCTCTACCCTGCCTTCCCATCCCCATCCCAGTTTAATCTTTTCTATTCTACTTTTCCCAATTTATCCCTTTATACCACTGGGCTTTATCTTCCCTTCCTTGAAAGACCCTACCCATGGCCCTGTAATTTCCCAACCTCTATGGTATTCTAAATGGAATATGTATATTTTCGGAGCTACCATTCACAATTGTTGGAGGAAGCCCGCTTGTTCATTCTGGCTGCCCAGAACTGAAAAAAGTCACACAGAAATTGTATTAATTAAAACATTGCTTGGCCCATTAGCTCTAACTTCTTATTGGCCAACTCTTACATCTTAATTTAACTCATTTCTATTAATCTGTGAATTGCCACATGGCAGTGGCTTACTGGGTAGAATGCCAGCATCTGTCTCTGGCATCCCTCTGACTCTGCCTCCTTTCTCCCAGCATGCCATTTAGTTTTCCCCGCCTAGCTCTGTTCCCCTACAGCTCTGTTATAGGCCCAAAGCCGTTCCTTTATTAACCAATGAAAACAACACATAGACAGAAGGATCTCCTACACCACACAATGAGAGAAAACATGTAGCATTTGCTTTCTGGGTTTGGGTTTATTAATTCTTTAAAAACTTTGGCTATTATTAAGGATATAGCTCATACCTGGCTATATTTCATAACTGTTTATGACTAGAATGCATGGCTTCCTCAAAACTGGCCTTTGTAAACATCAAGTGCAGAGTGGACATGCAGGGTTTCTGAGGTATGCCCCTGCCTGCCTCTAGCTCCTAGATGTTGATGCGTGGTGCCATCTTCTTGGAGACCCAGTTCTTTAACTACTATTGTTTTTTTTCCAGGGTGAGGCTGAGATATGCTGGACTGAATTATGTCTTTCTTGAGTTTTGGAATTTGACAGGAGGGAGAGTCGCCAGCGTTTCCTGTATAGGGATGGAGACAGGAGACTTTGGTCAGACCTCCTGTCAGTGGGGCATAAAATCATGACACTGGAAAGTGACCGATGGAAGTCCATACATCCAAGAGTATATGAGTAGCACAAACTGAACTTCACAATTGTAAAAAGAAGGAGGAGGAGGGGTGGAGGAGAAGGAGAAAAAAGAAGAGAATATAGACATAGTTGGGTGAGTAGAGTAGTAGGATTGGATCTGGGAGGAGTTGGGGTGAATATGATCCAAACCTATTGAAAACATTCTGAAATGCCAATAAAATACCAGGAAGTTTGATCATTGCTATACCAAGGTATTTTCTGTCTTCTATCTCCAGTTTTGGGTGATTCCTGCAAGCTAGGCCAATTCCTGACAAAATGGAGAGGCTTTGTATTTCCTTCATCAGTGGATTTTTACCCTACACTTCCTCACATTGCACCCCCAAACATGAAAACTTCATGTACGGATCTTACAAGTTTAAAAATAGATGCATATAATTGTCGTACAAGCCAGGTCTTAGGATAGTGATAGAATTCTGTCGTTGTATCTTAGGCAAAAGCAGAGTAGGTTAACAAATTCAGATGTTTTTAGACTGGCAGCCAGGCTGAGGGCTGAGCATTAGACTGAAACTTGGTGCTTAACATGATCCCTCTCCCCGCTCCCTTTCTCTCTATCCTTCACTATCTCCTCTTTCTCCTACAAACACACGCACACACACAGAAAGAGAGAGATGGACACTTTTGCCAATATCAACCATTCTGTTTCATTACCACCTGTACAACTGCTTCTGAATCACTACTCACACATCTGTCCATAACACTTCATCCATGTTCCTATAAATAATCTCCTTAGATTCAATGATTTACAAAGCTACATTTAGGTGGAATCCTTTCTTTAGTCTGTTGTTAGTGCTTTCTGTGGGATAAGTAGATGTTTGATCATGTCTCCTAGGAAAAATGAAATAAAGCATCAACACCAAAACATGTACCCACAGAGTCAAAGATAAGTTGTAGAGGAGAAGTCACATCATCCTTGTAATGAGTGATAGGACATGTAGCTGAGGCTGATCTAAGGGTGACTTGTCTATGAGCGCAACCATAAAATGGGTATCTTTATGTATTATGGTATGGAGTGCCTCCAAATGGCTGTTGCATGGTTACTTCTATTGTGATAAGACATGTAACCAAAACCAAGCCATATGAGAAGAGTGGCATGCCTCTATTGGCCAAATCAGCCTCTTTATTAACCAAGGAGAATAAGACATAGTCACAGTATACAGAATGGCATCACACATCATTTTATAAGCAAGTTCAAGGGAGAATTCAAAGTGCCACATATTTTAGGTAGATGAGCAATAATAAGGCAAATTTATAACTAAATGCAAAATGTGGCCAATATCCATAGGGTAATAGCTGATTGCCTTTCACAGGCTCGATTTGCATTTAGATGAGAACGATTTTCACTTCTTTCAGTTTTCCATAACTTGAGTGTTGTGTTATAACTCAAGGTGTGAAAGATGAAGATACAGTGATGAATACTCAAGATTCTACTACCCTCTCCTCTCTCTTTGTAAAGTCTCCAATCTGCCATCTATTCACAAGGAACATTCATTGCAAAAAACCAGAAATACTGAGTAAAGTAGAAAGAGGGGAGACCTCATCAATCCAATGAAAGGTGTTTGTAATAGGCTCACAGCAGTCATATTATCTAGGGGAAGACTAGAACTTCTCTCTGAGACAATGTGCAACCATGGGCAACTTTTCTATGAACTTTCTTGTCATGGCGATAAAAGAACCAACAAAAACGAATCCTAGAGATGAAATGCTTAATTTGACTCATGGTATTACAGTATCCAATCTTTGGTTTCTTGGTCCCATGCACTTGGGAAGAACATCATGTCAGTGGGAACATCTGGCCATGATCATCTTTGGTTCCTGGTGGGCAGGAAGCAATGGGACAAGTGGAAGACAGGGACCTGGAACAAGGACAGGTTCTTTGTGGCTGACCTTCCACCATAAGACCTGGCCTACTAAAGTTTCCAAAACTTCTCAAAATGGTTGCACTAGCTGGGGAAAACCTTTTCATACATGAATCCCTTTGAGGGACATTTTATTTCCAAACCGTAATATGACTGCTCGTTTGTACTCTGACCACGACTGTGCCACCACAGTTTTTCGTCTTATTGCTGCTGTTTCCACTTATTAATGTAGTACAGGACGTATAAATGGAAAATAGCACAAAAGACAATAAAAGAAAAGCGAAAAGTAATCAAGCCTTGCTCCATGAAACAGCTTGGCTTCACTGCAAATGCATTATGCTAAGTAGAAAAGACTAGGTTAAAAAGCACCATAATATATGACTCTATTTATACAACACTCTGGAAAAGCAAGGCTATTAAGGACAGAAACTAGATGTGTAGTGTCAGGGAAGGGGCAGGAAAAGATTTGACTACAGATGGCATGAGAGAATTTGTGGTGTCATGAAGCTTTTGTTTATCTCAATTGTCGTGATGGTTATGCAATGCTATACATTTGTGAAAATTCATAAAACACTGCACAGGCCAAGAAGTCGATTTTACTGTATTGAAATTGTATCTCTACAGACTCGCTGAAAGTAAGTGCCTAACCAGAGAAGCACACACATGTTCTGTGAATTAGAATGAGTGTAGGAAGTATGTAATGCGTGTGGCCAGATAACATCAGAGAGGTAGGTGCAGGGTTAATTGGATTCCTTAGAACCAGGAAGAAGGTGAGAGATCAGATGCTATATTAATTATTATTCCCATTGCTGGGGTAAAATGCCATCATAAACACAACTTAAAGGGGAAAAGGTTTATTTTATCTCATAGTTTGGGGTCACAGCTATCATAATGGGGAAGCCACAGAAGCAAGAACTGTGGCAGCTGTTTCTTCAGCTCCGTCATATTGACAGTCAAGAAGCAGATAGCAATGGATGTGCTTTGTTTACTTTCTCCTTTGGATACAGTCTAGGATCCAAGTATAGGGAATGGTACCCCTAAAGTGGGCAATTTTCCCACCCCACTTAACCTAATCAAGATAATCAATCCTCTGGGACATGCCCAAAGTATCCCAGGTGATTCTAGATTCTATCAAGGTGACAGTATTAACCATAAAATACTTCATCACTACCAATTTAGGCCAACAGATATGTCTGTGGCCAGGAAACTGGAGAAATGATTCTGTTACAATAAAATAATTCTTCAAAATATTTAGAACATTAAACAAAACCAACCAACCAACAAAACCAACCAAGCAAACAAAATGGAGAAGGGGGAGGAAACTTTTCAGCCCAGAGCAGAAGCAAATGTAGAATGGAGAGAACTTGGGAGGTAAGTTCTTTAACATAGATAACTTATAATAGACCTTTAAAACAATGGCTTTTATTTTAAAGTTAAGTTTAATTTATTGCATATATAGGAAGGGAAACACTGACTTCAATAAAAGTCTCAGTGTGGCTACTGATTTATTTAAAAGAATGCAAAAGCCTTATCTCTGTACTAAAGTAAATTTCAGGCACAGTGTAAATGTTTCCTGTACTAACAATGATCTCTAAAGGTTTCAGGAAATATATTTTAATGTCTATACAGATTCTGATCTGGGAAAAACCCAACAAGTATTACATAAGCATAACACCAAGGGAAGAAAAGGTACAGAAAAGATTAACAAATTTTGCTAAACAAAACTTCACATTTTAAATGTTTGATATGGTAAGTAATAAGGAAACTGGAAAATCCCCTTTACTATATTATGAGCACATAATTATTTTAACGTTATTTAATTTGTTTCTCTTTGTAGTACTGTTGATTGATGGTCAGGGCCTTGTGCACATTACGCAACTTCTCTGATTCTGAACTACACTGTGGCTTGATAGTCTTCATGTTCAATTTATTTTTTAAATGTTTAGTTATTTTTCATTTTACGTCTATGAGTACTCGCCTGCATGTGTGTCTATGTATCACATATGTGACTAATGTCTGAAGAGGCCAGAAGATGGTGTCAGATTCCTTGGAACTGGAATGAGCTACCCCGTGGGTTCTGGAAACTCAACCTGGGTTCTCTACAAGGGCAGCAAGTGCCCTTGACCACTGAACTGTTTCTTCAGCTCCTAATTCATGATTTTTAAATTGGTTTTTATTGAGCTTTACACTTCTCTCTGCTCCCCTCCCTGCCTCTCCCCTCCCCTTCAATTTTCTCCCAAGGTCCCCATGCTCCCAATTTACTCAGGAGATCATGTCTTTTTCTACTTCCCATGAAGATTAGATCTATGTATGTTTCTCTTAGGGTCCTCATTGTCATCTAGGTTCTCTGGGATTGTGATTTGTGGGCTCGTTTTCTTTGCTTTATGTTTAAAAACACTAATGAGTGAGTACATGTGATAATTGTCTTTCTGGGTCTAGGTTACCTCACTCAATATGATGTTTTCTAGCTTCAAATTTCAAGATGTCGTTATTTTTTTCTGCTGTGCAGCACTCCATTGTGTAAATGTAGCACATTTTCCTTATCCAATCTTCGGTGGAGGAGCATTTAGGTTGTTTCCAGGTTCTGGCTATGACAAACAATGCTGCTATGAACATAGTTGAGCACTGGTCCTTGTGGCATGATTGAGCATCCTTTGGATATATACCAAACGTGGTATTACTGAGTCTTGAGGAAGGTTGTTAATTCATGTTTTAAGACTGACAGATAACATCACACTTTTACATTTATTTCTGACTACTTTACTGAAGTGTAATTTTCATTTCATAAACCCTTTAAAAAGTAAAATTCCATAACTGTGTTCCTGTGAGTGATGAGATTTTGAATCTGGCTGATGGTTAGTAACACTGTTATTCTTTTTTCCATGTCCTCAGGAAATTTCATGTATGTGATCAGTCAGTACTTTGCTCAGTACTTGAGTGGGCCTCTCTGTAGATCTTCCCTTCTTGGAAATGGGCCCTGAGAACCCTGTGTCCTTGGTCTTCTTGGCACGTAATTACACTTTTTGAATTGAGACTCTGGTGTCTCCACCCTGGTTCCCTGGTATTGAGACATATGTTGACAGTCTCTCAAGTCAGTAAGATAAGGCCTAAATAATGGCATACCTTTTTTTTTTTTCGAAACAGGGGTTCTCTGTAACTTTGGTGCCTGTCCTGGAACTAAACTCTGTAGACGAGTCTGGCCTCGAACTCACAGAGATCTGCCTGCTTCTGCCTCCCAAGTGCTGGGATCAGGAGCAGAAGGAGACGGAGCACGAGCAAGGAACTCAGGACCGCGAGGGGTGCACCCACTCACTGAGACAATGGGGATGTTCTATCGGGAACTCACCAAGGCCAGCTGGCCTGGGTCTGAAAAAGCATGGGATAAATCCGGACTAGCTGAACATAGAGGGCAATGAGGAATACTGAGAACTCAAGAACAATCGCAGTGGGTTTTTGATCCTACTGCACGTACTGGCTTTGGGGGAGCCTAGGCAGTTTGGATGCTCACCTTAGGAGACCTGGATAGAGGTGGGCGGTCCTTGGGCTTCCCACAAGTCAGGGAACCCCGATTGCTCTTCGAGCAGATGAGGGAGGGTGACTTGATCGGGGGAGGGGGAGGGAAATGGGAGGCGGTTGCGGGGAGGAGGCAGAAATCCTTAATAAATAAATATATTTAAAAAAAAAGATAAGGCGATTGTGGAGTGGCTTTAATTGTTAACCATCACTCAGGGTCATTGCCCTCCAAAGACTGATATCTTGAATCTTGAAATTTATTGGTCCATAAGCTTTACTTCTTATTGGTGATATGATCAAATAAATTCTATTTATTCTATCTTGATCTTGTGCTACTTCGAAGTCTAATACTCAAGAGATTACTGTGACTTGGTCTGTAATGTCCTCAACAGAATCTTGTTTGCAATGCTGGCTCCCCACACTATGAGGCTATTTTTAAGAGACTGTGGAGCCTTTAGCAGGTGGAGCCTGGCTGGTGGATTTGGGCCTTGGGGTGAGTCTTTGAAAGTCATATCTACCTCCCTGTGCCTGTGGCACTGTCTGCTAGGTGATTTGCCATGATGTGAGCAGTCTCTGCCACCTGTGCCCAGCACCCCCTGAGAGACTCACCTCAATTTTCTTCTATAAAGGATTCAGTCTGTGAAAAAAATAAATGTTTTCTCCATTAATTTGTTTTGTTAGGTATTTTACCATCACTGCACTAACGCATGCATGCACGCTTGCGCGCGCGCGCGCACACACACACACGCACACACACACACACACACTTGACAGTGTATGAACCAAAAGTCTCGAAAGCAAAACATGCTGTGTCAATGTGCCAAGAAACCCAGCCAGAGAAGAGAATCTGTGCGTGTGTGAAACATTTTGTAGCTTTAAGAAAATGAGAATCTTTTAACAGACACAGGTCTTTGTGCTGCCTTCTTGCTTTTATATTATTGTTGATCCCCTTTCCCTAATAATCAGATTTGGAAGAGCAAATGTTTTTGTAGACACATCAGCACTTTGGACATTATTATGACGTTTTGATATCCCTGCCCTCTTTCTTTCCTCTGAAAGGATATTTCTCCTCTTGCCCCAACAGAAAGAAGGCAGAAAGACATGACAATCCTAAGAGGAAATGGCAATCAGAGGAAAAGTATTCTTCAAACTTAACCTGTTCCCGATTATTTCAGACACAGAATGCAGTGTGTGTGTGTATGTGTGTGTGTGTGTGGTGTGCCTCTGTGTGTGTGCATGTATGCACAGGTGTACATGCTTCCATGTGTTGATTTGTGTGTGCCTCTGTGTGTGTGTGTGTGTGCGTGTGCCTCTGCTCTGTGTATGCTACAAGAACAGATCATTAGGAGCATGTATTTTCAGAGAATTTCCTTCCTTATCTCACACTGTTATTCCAAACACCCATAGTCCTTAAGAACATACTTCACATAGGTTTATGAAAATACATATTGACTCCTTAAGGAAGAGTCTTCTATATAAAAAGACTATCAGGGGTAAGAAGATGTTGCTGTGGGAACTCATGGTGACTAGGTCTTAGAGTTAACTGGGTGTACCTAACCCGCCATATCTACGGCTTAGGCCTATTCTCCTGTCACCGTCTTCTCCCAGGAATTAGGGCAGACCTTTCTTTTACATGATTCTCTAGACGCTGTGCAAGAAGCCCAGTGGATAATCTATTCTACTTGAAACACCAAGAAGGAGGACACGTTTATCTTTTTTCTTTTCTTACCTAATTTTAATTTTAATAGATCCCTTTGCTGTGGTGGCTCCCACTGTGCTGGCAGTCTCTGTAGAATAATTGGACGGGGGGGGGGGGGGGAGATTCCTCTCTGCTCATATGTCTGAAGGCTTATCTCTGAGCCCGTCCAGGTCTTGTAACATATTGGTAGCTTTGTGCGCACCCTTCTGTCTCTGGGTGGAGGCAGCTGATGCTACGATGGAGTTGATTGACTGGAGTTTGTTCCGCTCTTAATACATAAGAAGTAAGTCTGCCTCTCCTTTCTGCACTCACCAGGCACTCGTTCTACTTAACTGTTCTTTAGAACAAAAAGACCTGAATGCATCAAGTTATGTTGTATATGCCTGACCTTAAACAAATTAATAACAACCAAAAGCGATCCTTTAAAAAGTCGTGCACAACACAAAAATGTACAGCAACTGTAAACCATCACATAGAGGGTCACACTGGAGGAAAGCACACCCACGCTGCCCTGGGGTTTATGGGAAGCAGAGGTCAGTGAGTCCTGCTGTTCTTTTAAACTGTTATTTTCTTTGATGCTAGGCATTGGAGACTTTGTTTAAATGTATAATTTCTTTTCTTTCATTTTTTTTAAAAAAGAAAAAGAAGCTATCTTTTCTTATTATACATACCAATCCCAGTTCCTACTCCCTCCCCTCCTCCCACACTCTCCACCTAGCCCCTCATCCCACCCAAACCCTTATCCACTCCTCAGAGAGGTTAAGGCACATTGTTTTGGGGGAGAGTCCAAGGCCTTTCCTCCTATATCCATCCAAAGAGAATAGGTTTCCAAAAGCCAGTACAAGCAGTAGGGATAAATCCTGGTGCCACTGCCAGTTGTCCCCCTGTCTGCCCCAGCCATACAACTGTCAGCCACATTAAGAAGGACTAGTTTGGACCTATGCTGGTTTCTTCCCTGTCCAGATGGAGTTGGTGAGTTCCCATTAGCTCAGGTAGACTGGTTCAGTGGGTGAACCCATCATGGTCTTGACCTCTTTGCTCATATTCTCACTCCTCCCACTCTTCAACTGGACTTTGGGAGCTCAGCCCAGTGCTCTGCTGCAGGTCTCTGCCTCTGTTTCCATCAGTTGCTGGATGAAGGTTCTATGATGAATTTAAGATATTCATCAATCTGACTACAGGACAAGGCCAGTTGGGGCCCCCTCTCCTCTATTTCTTATGGTCTTAGATGGGGTCATCCTTGTGGATGCCTGAGAATTTCTCTAATGTCAGGTTTCTTGCTAGCCCCATAATGGCTCCCTCAATCTAAATCTCTCTTTCCTTGCACTCATCTCTGGCCTTCCTTCATCTCTACTATCCCATTTCCTCGAGTTCTTCCCCCTTTCTCTTTCCCTTCCACCCCCCCTCCCCCAGCTCCCAATTTTGTCAGATAATCTTGTCTATTTCCCCTGGAGACTCTTAAGTGCCAATTTACTTTTCATTTCCGGGACAAGCTTTAGAGATTTCATGGTAACTGTGGCAGGGAGCTTAGAGGATCCTTGTGATATCCTGTGGCTATGTTTGGACATGTCACCAGCCCCAAACATAATTTTGCAGTTTTGCGAAACCACTGAAATGATTTCCCAATTGTCCCACAAATGTCCTAACCTGCTTTCTTTCTGTTCCCTTCAATGGAAGATTCTCTTCCTTCACTCTGAGGGGCTCTTTTATAGCTTCCCTTTGTCAGGCACCTGTGATAATGTGTAACCTCACAGGGGGATGGGCAAGTTCCCATAGTGACCGCTAGACCACAGTGTGAGGCTTGTTTGTGGGGGTTCAGGGACCTATAGCATCTTTTGTATACAGTTTCAAACGAAGGGATCCAAAGGATGTAAGAACTAGAATTCACATTTTACAGATTATTTTGTTTTTAAAAAGTGGTAGGCAGAAAGATGCATGCAGTAAGAGAGAAATTCCAGAAGCAGACCCGAATCCACACAGACATTTGAAATATGAAATATAAAAAAAGATGGAATATTTGTAGTATTACGACACCTGGATAGGCATGTAGAAAACTAGCATCTCCTATGTGCCATATCAATATAATTTTTAAATACCTCATAGGTATAAATATGAAAACTGAGATAGTAATAGGAAATACCTAAAGAAAATAATCTTTGAATTAATTATTTTTCCATCTCTATCACAGTCTTCCCATGTTTGCTCCTCTTCTCCCAGTCCCTCCACACAACCTCTCTCTACCTCCACTCCTTTCTCTTCAGGAAAGGCGGGCCTCCCATATATATCTGCCAACCATGGTATGTCAAGTTGCCTTTAAGTCTAGGCACCTCCTCTCCTATTAAGGCTAGAAGAGGCAACTCAGTAGGAGGAAATGATTCCGAAAGCAGGTAACAAATCAGAGACAGCCCCTGATCCCACTGTTAGGAGTCCCACAAGAAGACCAAACTACACAACTGTGCCGTATACACATAGTGCCTGGGCCAGTTTCATGCCAGCTCTCTGATTGTTGGTTAAGTCTCTATGAGTCCCTATGAACCCAGGTTATTTGATTCTGTCGGTTTTCTTAAAGTTGTTTTTTTTTTTCCTCCAACACATGGTTTCTCTGAGTAGCCCTGGCCGTCTTTGAACTGCACACCAGGCTGGCCTTGAACACAGAGACTCACCTGCCTCTGCCTCTAAGTGTTGGGATTAAAGGTGTGTGCCACTACTGCCTGGCCTTAAAGAAAATAATCTTAACGTGGGGAAAGGTGCTCAAAATATGGCCAAGAGCCAGTTACCATACAATACCAGTTTTTTGTGTGTGGTGTGCACAGGTGTGCGCAGGTATGGATAAACATGTATGGTGTATGTTTAGGCCAGAGGTGGATATCGAATGTTCTTCTATCATGTTCACCTTATTAATTTTTCGAAAAGAGTTCCCTTCCATTTATGACAAACAGTTATTTATTTACATGTGCACGTGTGTGGGCAAACCAGGGCTACATGTGCAGTATGCACTTGGAGATAAGGGAACAACGTGAAGTAGCCAGTTCTCTCCTTTAACCCTATGACTCCTGGAGATTGAACCCAAGTCATCAGGCCTGAAGTAGTTACCTTTAACCTAGTCACGCAGGCTCTCCACTGTAATATTGCCAAAGGATATCTTTCCAAACCCAGAGCTTGCCAGTTCAGAAAGACCGCTGGTTCAACATGCCGCGGGAATCCATTTGCCTCTGCTTCCGTACCATTTGACTTACAAGCACACACTATGCCTGGCATTTTTTTTTTATGGGCACAGGGGATCCAAACTCAAGTCCTCATGCTTAATAAGTACTCTAACAACGCAAGCATCATCTCAGCCCCCAAAGATGATTTTTGCCACATAACGTTGAAAAATCTTGATGGGTAAAAAATTATAAAAAGCAAAGTCAAAAAGCTTTTGCTAAATAAAAACACAATTGTGTGGGCTGAAGTTCCAGCTCAGTGGTAGAGTGCTGGCGGAGCCTGCATGAGTTTGAGGCACAGCACCAGGAACAAACCAGACCAGAAAACTGATGGACGTCTCCGAAAGTTCATTAGCTAAAATACAAACACCACAGTAGAAAATTAGCCACAGATGAAAGCAGATGTTCCAGAAAAAAACCCAATACAGTTGACTAAAAAACAAATCCATCTCACTCCTATAACCAAAATTCAAATTAAATCAGCAATTAGAAAAGTACATGAAACTTTATAGTCAAAACCTTTATTAGCTTTGTACTGGGACATATCGGAACAAAGGAACTTTTACCCTTTGTTTCCGGGAGTGTTAAACATCACACTCACCATGTGGGACAATCAGGAAGATCTATGGCAACCATTCTCAAGGATCTTCCTAACGCCACGGCCCTTCGATATAGTCCCTCATGTTGTGGTGACCTCCAACATAAATTTTTTTGTTGTCGCTTTATAACTGTAATTTTGCTAGTGTTATGAATCATAATATAATTATCTGATATGCAGGATATCTAATATAAGACCCTTATAAAAAGGTCATTTGACCTCCCAAGGGGTCGCAACCCTTATGTATTGAGAACCACTGACTTAGAGAGATCATAAACACACATCTTTAGGCATCTGTCCTTGGGGAATTTATTATGGAGTTTTACCCATACTTAGGAACACCTAAAAATGTCTTCATATGTTAGTACCCTGTGGCTACGAAAACAAATTATGGCAGTCTTGGGGGCTTAGAACAACACCAGTGTATTTTCTTATAAAGTGAAATATAGCAGTCTGAAGTCTGTGGCACTGAGTCACACTCAAGAGCCACAGGGCTGTGCTTCGTTAGGGGAGAGCCTCTCCCAAACTGGGGTTTGACTACATGAGTGGCTTCTCTATGTTCTTGGCATAATTCTTTGTGCTTCTTTAAGGATCCATGTGATAACACTGAGAACCAAGCTGGGTAGTATAAAATCGTCTCACTTTAAGACTTAATTCATACCTGCAATTTACTTTTCTCATATATGGTAATATTGGTTCTGGGAATTAAGACTGGTGGTCCTTTTTTTCAGGGGAGGAGGGAACAATTTTTAGCCTAAGTGATTGCTATGGTAATGTTGTCAGTCATAATTCAAGACTGGAAATATCCAAAATGTCCACTGATGATGAACCAGTTGAATAGATTATGTTATATCCGTCAAATGGGATTTGTATATATTCTAATATGGTAGGTTTGCCAAGATATTAGCAGTGAAATTATAAGAAACTGGATATCTGTGACATATGCCAACAGACCCTTCTACTGATGCATATTCATGTATATTCTACATACAATTGAATGTATTAAACATATCTAGAGAGAAATATAAGATAATAGTGACAATATTTGCCTATTGGAAATGACTTGTGAAAACGGTTGGGCATAGAGGTACAAGGCAGGACTAATTTTTTACATTGTCTTATTAGAACGTTTTGACTTTTGAAGCACGTGGATTTGCTACTTTAAGGCAAAGGACTTGAAAATTTGATTTCTAAAGAAAGATGCATATTCATGGCAAAATATTCTGTTGTAAGTGCTGATTGGTTCTCATTGTCAATGATGTGGCATACCTTTCCTTGAATGCCTTTTCTGTCACATGACACTCTGAGCTTGATTTGGTCTTACAGATTTACTTAGACCTTGCCACTGGTGTCTGTGCCCTGCCTCAGCCTGTGTAAATGGAGACTGTGCTTTTGTTTCCCAGATGCCCAGACCCAAATAATCACATAGAAACTAAATTAATTACAACACTGCTTTCCGATGGCTCAGGCATATTTCTAACTAGCTCTTACATCTTAAATTAGCCCATTTCTATTAATCTGTGTATTGCCATGAGGTTGTGGCTTACCAGTAATATTCTGGCATCTTTCTCCTTCAGTACCTATATGGTGTCTGCCTGACTCTGCCTTCTTTCTCCCTGCATTCAGTTTAGTTTTCCCACCCACCTATATTCTGCCCTGCCATACATCAAATCAGCTCCTTTACTAACCAATGGTAATAAAGCATAGTCATAGCCTACAGAGGGGAACCCCACATCAAGCCTATCACCTTGGAAGCAACTTATAGGTAGGAAGGTCAGTTAATTTTTTTCCTTGCCTTTTGACTCATCAGTGGTTTAGAAGATATCATGGGAAGCTTAAATGATGCCAAGTATTTAACTTGAGAGCAATACAGAGTTGACCATGCTGGTCACACCGTGTCATACCCATGGTGATTGAGAAGTGTGACAGAATGGTCACACTAGTCTTGAGTGATAACACTTCCAGGGAGCTTGTGCTTAAAGTCTGCTGTTAAATTGTCATAGGCACTTGCATGGATATCCTTGCTGCCTAAGTGTTTCTTTCCCATACACTTCTGATCTTAATCTCAAGATAAGGGCAATTTGTTTATTTTTTATCACGTTATAAATAATACCAATCAAAATTCCCACTTCCTCCCCTCCTCCTACTTCCCTCCCACTCCAGCACAAATCCTCCACCACCCCCTCCAGTCCTAAGAGAGGGCAAGGCACCCTTCCCTGTGGGAAGTCCAAGACCCACCCCCCTATATCCAGGCTTAGGAAGGTATGCATTCAAAAAGAATAGGATCCCCAAAAGCCAGTACATGCAGTAGAAACAAATCCCAGTGCCATTTTCATTGGCCCCTCAGTCTGCTCCAATTGTCAACCACATTCAGAGGGTCTAGTTTTATCCCACGCTCATTCATTCCCAGTCCAGCTGGAGTTGGTGAGCTCCCATTAGCTCAGGCACACTGTCTCAGTGGGTGAACCAACCCCTCGTGGTCCTGACTTCCTTGCTCTTTTTCTCCCTAAGACAAGGTCAATTTAAACACTGGGTTTTGCCTAGTGTTAGAAGAGAAGCAAGACAGTTTGATTTCACAACTATCTTTTGAATCTTGGCCCAGAATTTCCTATATAAGGGAGCTTGGTTTTGTAGAAGAGCTATGAGGGTCAAGGACTTCAAAGCCAGATGTCATTCTACAGGTTTCCTGTGTCGACCTTGGTAATATCATCATGAGTCTGAAACTGTATTTGTAAAAAGTTAGACTGTATATGTGGTCCTCTTTAACATCAGGGTGTGTGGTCTCTTCCCCAAGTGTGAACAGGTGATGGAAAGAAAGATGGAACTGTAAAGCTGTCTCCATCTAGATGCTGGACAGCTACTTTGTGCAGTTGAGATTGGTCTTCTAGGTAGGAATCTGGGATGAGGAGTGGCTGTGATTCAGGAAGGCTCAAAGAGATAGCAGATGGTAAAGAAACTCCACATTCCAAAGATGCCTGTGACGCATGGCTTCAGTGTTCTGTCCATATTCCTTTATTTGAATTATATCAGGTGAATTTCTTCCTTGTAGCCCAAAGAGATTTGGCCAGAACATTGGTGTACTTGTGAATATTCCTTTTCCAAATGACAAGGATGCGTGTTGAATAATCTGAAATGAATATTTGTAGCACCTAGATGTGGTAACTACATGGTTATACAAACTTGTGACTTTAATGATATAAATTGCCAAGCAGTAATAGGGGAGTGTAAGGCAGAAAAAGAAACCAATTTAGACGCAGGCTCACCTGTGTTTTTACATGGAGTTTGAATAAATAATCTTTGGAGACTGATTTTATCATCTGAATGTGGAGTAAATACCTATTGTGCCGGTTTGCTGAGAAAATTAGAGATAATTTATGTGCAGTATTGAATAATGAGATGAGTGCCTAGAAAATGCTGGAAAGAATGCCTGATGCTCAATGGAACCATATGTACATGGGGAGTGAATTAGTTGACCAATTGTGACCATCTGGGTGAAGTAAAAAAGATGTCCATGTGAATAGACTAATCTGAAACTGAGAAATACAGAACTCACAGACAAGGTATGGAAGGACTGCAAGGTATTTGGAGTTGCAGGCATATTATGGTTGAATGAGGAATCTGTTCACAAAGAGCAAGGGAAAAAAGCAAGGCCCTACAAAAGGCACTTTTTGTTTTTTACGTGGCAAATCTGTGAATAACCTCAACAGTGTAGCAGATCATGCCAGCGGACAAAGACAGAGCTGTGAAATACAAATTTCTACACGCTGGATATGGGAAGATTAAACTTGGTTTCTACAGTAACTGCTGCCATTTTTATGGATGTGTACAAAGAGATGGGTTAAGCTCCCAATGTACACGGGCACTATCAGAACTCCTGAGCGTGAGAATCCCATGCCTTCTATGCCCATGGGATGCTGAATCTCAGGGGTCGCGTTTCCCTTGAAAAAGTTGAAGTGTGTTTCTCGGAACTTTAAAGTATATGAGATTCACCTGGGGATCATTGCTCAGCAAGTAGATTAGTTAATTGCTGTGGCTAATATTGGATGAAGGCAATTTAGGGGAGAAAGGATTTATTCTGACACAGGATTTGAGAGGGTGAAGTTCATTGTGGTAGAGAAGGCATGAAAGCTGAGACTAATTTGGTCTAGGATTCTGGGAACTTGGTGTAGTTTCCATATCCCAAAGTATACAAATAAATGTAGAGATGGGCCAAAAAGAGAACATGCGTGTCCTAGTGATCCACTTCCTCCAGCCAGGCCCCAACTCTGAAGTTCCTGTAACCTTCTCACACAGCACCTCCAGCTTGGGCTCATGTGCTCAAATCCTGTGGAGTGCTATTTCACTTTAAGTTATAATAGTAGGTCTGGGTGAAGCCTTGAGATTCTGCAGGCCTGAATATATGCCAAGGTAGTTTAGATGCTACCGGTTCACTGAACATAATGTAGAGGAGTGAAACCTCACTTAACAGGAAAAAATTGTTAATGAAAAGTGTTTTGAACTGTTCATGTATTTTTCTACTTCATTAGAGTGGTATTTACACGAAGAAGTTAAGAATGAGATGGTACCCTATGGTGGTTTGAAAGAGAATGGCCATTAGTAGGTGTGACTTTGTTGGAGTAGGTGTGGTCTCGTTGAAGGAAATGTGTCACTGTGGGGATGGGCTTTGAGGTCTTTTTTGATCAAGTGTGACACTGAGTCCACTTCCTATTGCCTTCTGATCAAGATGTAGCCAGCACCATGACTGCCTGCCGAGTTTGTTCCTTGCCATAAACTGAACCTATGAGTTTAAGTGAGTCACTCCAAATGAATGTTTTCCTTTATAAGACTTGCCATGGTCATGGTGTCTTTTCACAGCAATAGAAACCCTAAGACAGAAATTGGTACCAGGGGTGTGGGAGGTCCTTCTGTCTATGTGTTGCTTTAATTGATTAATGAATAAAGAAACTGCCTTGGCCTGTTGATAAGACAGAACTTAGGTAGGCAGGAAAACTAAATGGCATGCCGGGAGAAAGGAGGCAGAGTCAGAGAGATGCCATGGAGCCACCAGAGTCAGAAATACTGAAACTTTGCCAGTAAGCCATTGTCACGTGGTGATGTACAGATTAATAGAAATGGGTTAAATTAATATAAGAATTACCCAATAAGAAGCTAGAGTTAATGATCCAAACAGTGATTTAATTAATACAGTTTCTGTGTGATTATTTTGGGTCTAAGCTGGCAGTGCATCCAGGAACCAACAAGTGTCTCTCTCCTCCAGCATACCAGGGACTGGGGTGATGGGCCTGACCATGCTTCCATTTGCAAGAATATGGACTTTGGGCCTGTAGATTAGAAAAGCAGTTGAACAATTTAATGGACCAAGCTTAATGGACCAAGGTAATAGAAGCATGTAAGACCGTGGCACTAAGAGTTTATCTTTACCTTTGTCCAAAGAGTCTGTCTAAGGGTAAAGTGAAGAGTTTTGGGTTAATTTGTTTGTCAGAGGAAAGCTCAAAACAGTCTAGTATAGATTCTGTTCTGTTGTTATTACTGTTAACTCTACTGAAGATTTATAATGAAAAGGAGCAATCTGAACAAGTAAAATTATAAAATGTACAGATTAAGGAGAAAAGGGGCACCAGGACATGGAATCGAGCTAAATCCCATGTCCAAAGAGATAAATGAATATGGGATAAAGGAAGTGATGACCTCAGGCCAAGATCCCACCCAGCTAAGCTTCCAGTTTGTGAAAAGGTACTAAAGAAAATCTTAGAGCCAGGTGTGGTAGTGAATACCTTTAATCCCAGCATTGGAAAGGCAGAGGCTGGTGGATCTCTGGGTTTGAGGCCAACCTGGTCTACAGACAGTTTCAGGACAGCCAACCTTAGGCAGTGAAGGTAACAATCAAAACCAGAAATTGGTGAAGATGTAATTCAATGAAAGGGTTATGTTCCAGCCCCAGCAAGCAGCAGAACTTGGCAGTTTCTGCCTCATGGTTCTGGCTTTAGAGTAAAGGATAGAAGGAATGGGCTATGGAATTTGCCCCTGCACCTAAGGCAAGCCGCTGAGACAAGACATGTATCAGGGTGTCCCAGAATGGTGGTCTAGTAGAGAGGTCATTGAATGAAGCTGTGGGTTGAGGACTGGATTGATTGCCTTGGAGAAGCCAAGGTGCTAGAGATACCAGAGTTGTGGGATGCTTGGCAAGGAGGGCTGCTAACAGGGAACAGAGCCAGACCAAGAGAAAGAAGCGTGTTGCAGTCAGCAAGGCTGAACAGAGTTGGCTGAGGTCTGAAGAGTGTGTGGGTATCAGACATGGAGATGCAAAGTCTGGAGTTTGCCCTGATGGCTTTCAGTCTTTCCCTGGTCCAGTATTTCCTCACTATGCTCATTTCCCTGAGTTTTGGAATGATAATGTATATCCTATGCCACTATACATTAAAAGTATGTGATCTGCTTTTTAAATTTTGATTTTACAGGGGGATTGCAATTAAGAGATTGCCATGAGTCTTTAGAAGAGACTTTGAAAACAATTGAGACTGTTACTATGAGGAAGGGTCATTATTAGGAGGTGTAGTTCATTGGAGTAGGTGTGGTTTTGTTAGAGGAAATGTGTCACTGTGGAGGTGGGCTTTGGGGTCTCTTTTGCTAAAGCTTCTTCCTCAGTGTCACACTGAGTCCATTTCCTGTTGCCTCATGACCAAGATGTAGCTGCCATGTCTGCCTGAATACTACATCCTCCCTGCCATGATGATAATGGACTGAATCTCTGAGCTCGACGTGAGCCACCCAAATAAACGTTTTCCTTTATAAGAATTGTCATGGTCATGGTGTCTCTTCACAGCAATAGAAGCCCTAACTAAGACAAATCCCAACAATGTATTCTTCATATTCAGTTACAGAACCCTGGACTTTGAACAGCTTTGAACTTAAAATGCCTAGGCATCTGTCTCAGTTTTCCACATGGTATCAAACCTGAAGGCCAGTCTTTGTTTCCTTTGCTACATATCTGGATTCGTATTCTGCTCCTAAATGTCTGTGCCAGAGGTGGGAAGGGGGTGGATATGATTTGGGGGCAATGGTAGTAAGGAGCCTATGAAATCATGTCACACGAGGGTCTGTAATTCACTTGACTGTGACAGTTCATTGTCATTTAGCAGAAATTGCTGGTTATGAATATTTAACAAATTTGCAATTAGCTCATCTACCAACATAATTACTGAAATGGAATAAGCCACTGGATAAAGCCACCAGGATGATGTGCATAAGCCTCTCTAATTATGCATGTTTACACATCTGTTTTTGTTTCTACTCTCTCCTCCGGCACCGATTTGACTAATTTTTATAAAACCACGTGCCATGCCGCATTACCTTATACTGGCTCACTTTGTGCTATGACGAAAACATTTCTCAGCTTCTAGTGGACAATTTAGTCTTAAACTTCTGGGGATACACACTTGATGCAGATATCTTGAGGCCAGAATGTTTAGAATCTGTCTCCAATTCTTCATCAATTTTGTCTATGTTCCAACTGTCAAATTGCCTCAGTTTGCATCTGTTCCCAAGTAGACATGAAATATCATCTTGATTCATTCTAATTAGCTTGTAATTCAGAGTGATTATAAAACCACACAAAGGACGCATTCAAGTCCAGAAATCTTACAACTGGACACACGATCATGAGCCTAGTCTTGCCTTTCCGTGTTAGATTCTGTAGATGACCAATCTGTAAATAGCCAAGACTTATTGGAATTTCACTGTTAAGATGATGGTTTGCTCTTTCATTTTGTAAGAATTAGTCTTTCAGAGAACTACAGGCAAAACCACACTGGAGGAGATGCTATCTAATATTAAGTAGGGGAGTGGGGAAGAGAATCTTTGCTCCTCTGTGGGGTAGAAATTTTACCTCTGTTGGCGATGACTCAGAGCAGCAATGTAAAGGCACCTGTGCTTAATCTGGGACGCAAAAAGACAGACACTACACACACTTTCTGGGTATTAATCGGTTCTGTTGAGAAAAGGTTTTATTTTCCTCAGATGAGCCGTGTTTTCCTCAAGCTGCCATCAAGGTGGGGTTGATTATTATCTCTGTTCCTTTTTGTTGAAATGCGCTGTCTCCTTTGTTGGCAGACCATGTGCCCTGTCTTTTTGGTGTTTTAGGGAAAAACCTAAATCTTTATTATCACTCACATGCAGTGTGGATGTTTAAAAACCTAATGTTGTAGAAATGCAAAAAAGACCATGAGGAACACCTTTAGAGGTCCCAGAGACTCTAAGAATAATTATTTACTGCACATAGGGCTGTGATATTTGCAAAATTGCTTCCACCACATCAGGGCACACCCTCTTCTGTTATTATTGTACTCTTCCTAGGGAGACTTGAATAAATAGTATCTATTCACCGTCTATGGGGCACTTGGAGAAAAGTAAAAGAAGAAGAGAAAAAAGAAAATTGAGTTCAGTTTAGTTTGTTGAACCAATGAGATTACTGAAGTTACCTATGGGACCAAAGGAAAGGGATTGCTTTTGAGAATGTGTGTGGCTGTTTAGGGAAACTGTATATCTGGAACTCCCTGCCCATCTTCCAGGCAGCTCCACAAAAGGGTCTAATTTCTGTTAGTGACTGATCACTGCTTATAAATCATGAAATCTTTTCTCCTAAGATGTGTTAGCTTCTTGGGTCTTAATCTTGCTTCTCCCTCCAGTAGAGAACATTACAGTTTGGAAGCAATATCTACACAACACTCCACCTATAGAGAGACTCTGCCAGTTAGTACTCCGTGTGCGTGTGTGTGTGTGTATGCATGTGTGTGTTGTGTGTGCTTGGTTATATGTGTATGGGTGCACATGTATTTATAGGTGTTCAAGAATGTTTGTGCCTGTATGTGGATACCACTGGATAGTCTCAAGGCTCTCTGCTTTCATTTGAACCAAGATCTCCCAGAATTAACTTACTTTGGTAACCACCTTGCTCCAGGGATCCACACCACATCTCCAGAGTGTTGTGATTCAGGTGCTCACCACTCCCACCTGGTAAGTACATGGGTGCTGAGGATCTGAGGTTGTTTTCATGTTTTCTCAGCAAACACTTTACTGCTGAATCACCTCTGCAACCCTCGATGAGCCTTTCCCAGCTCTTCTGAGGCTACCAAGGTCTTAGTGTATGGGATCACCTTCATACTGGCTACTCTCTGAGGACTCCACTCATGATTCAGCAAGAGCATGCTAATTGCCTTCCCATTTCTATCCCATTGTTTATCACGGATCCTAAAAGAACATTTAATTCATTTACACCAATAGTGATGAGATAATACCTACTTGCGTTTTTGCTAGAATACAGAAACTAGAAGAAAACAGGAGTCTGGCCTTACTTTTAGGGAGCTCAAAGCAAAGATAATGTCAAGACAGGATTATCCAAACATGATCTGCTGAAGTTGAGCCTTGTTAGAGAGTGGGCATGAAGAAAGGGCACTCAGCAATTCCATGTGACAATGGTCAGTCAATACTTAAACCATAGGAAAACTTATGAGAGATGAATTATCTCAGCCAATATATGGTGGATGAAAAGTAGATGGTTTCAAAGAGAGGACAGAAAAGTAAAACTTTGGAGGCCACAAACAGCATGGCCTGAATGCAGATGTGACATGGAAACACTTTTGGCTTCTTGCCCCCGCACAACTAACTCTTCATTATAGAAAACAACAAATATAGAGCTATAATGTGGTTATTAAGGCTTATCTCCAACCAACTGTGTTTCTATTGTGTTATTAAAGAAAAATTAAACTCATATCTGCTGTCGACTTTGTGACTTCAAGAAATTGCACAGCTGAAGATGGACTTGATTTTGGAGGCCTGGGTGGAAAGGACAGGATAGTGGTACTATAGTTACTACAAGAGAGACAAACTTGTATTCCTCTTCTAGAATCTGATTGTAAATTCCAGGTCACATTAAAGATCTGAATGCAAAAGGCAAGTCAATAAATCCTTCTATACAAACTGAGGGAGGACATTGTTATAGACTGTAGGCATGGATTCCTTAGGGTTAAAAATCAGAATGATGGAAGAAAAAACATAAATATAATTTTACTAAGACAAACCCCCCTTTCTTTTCTTGTAAAGCACAGGCTAAATAAAAATTCAAAGAAACGTATATGACCAATGTATGTATGTGATCAGGACACTATTCTAGACCGTGTGAAGAAGACAACAGGACAAGACAGTGAGAAAGCTGGCTGAGGGCATGTACAGTCAGTGTTTAAAATGTGAATGGTTGAGGAATATATAACATTGCACTCTACCTTATAAGAAATCAGGAAATTCTACTTAAAACCTTAGCATCATGGGGGTTGCATAGGAAGACTCACTGTACATAGTTTGTGTCTTAAGCTGGTTTGTCAGTATATGGTATTTCCTCTAGTACTGTAGAATTGTTTGTCTAAAGCTCCATATACATATTCACATATGTATACATAGACACATATACATAAATTTTATGTAAACTGGATTTCATTTAATAAATTAGCACACAGTTTTTTTTGCAGAGCTTATTCATTAATCATAAGCACCTCAGGAATTGCACTGTATGGGCACAAAAAAAATTGAATTTGATTCTTTTTTAGAAACTGACATAAATCGGTGGACAGCCTAATGGGAAATGTAAAAGAGGAAACATGCTGTGCCATGATTGCCTGTCATTTAGCCTCTCTCCATCTTGTCAGTGGAAGGAGATAGGCAATAAAGACTCTTCAGAGCTGCCTCTTGCCTTCCAATCCCACACATGGGCAACATTTCTGACAGGGCGGAGGGAAGAGTCTGTGAGATGCTGATCAGGAATCTTTGAGATAGAGCTCTGTTGTCAAGCAAGTTGGCAATTACTTAGCTTTCTAATACACTGTCCTTTTAGGAGTGTTGCTGTGGGGACTGGGGTGGGGAAGGAACAGAGGCACCTGTTCAGTGGGAAGAGAACAAAGTTCAAGGATTTAAGCATCCTAGGCATGTTCCTTTCTGTTGGATCACTTTTGGTTTTAGGGTGTCATTTATTGGACAGATGGTGATTTGACTCCTTTGTGTAGCCAAAGACAATGAAAGCAGAGAAAAGGATAGAAGACTTTCCATCCTCTGCTTCTTTGCCTCTTTTAGGGGGAAGCATGTTTTGGTCAAGGTGATCTGATGCTTTGGTTGGTAGGAAACCAAAGCCAGCTGTCTGCATCTGGTTCCCATCTAGTTTTCCGGATGTTTTTGAGATCAGCCAAGACTCACAAGCAGCTCCAGCTGGGTCCTTTATTTTCCACCCCAGGCAGCTGTGCACCAAATAACCATGCGTTTGTGGGCACTCCACTAACCCAGCCTGGGCTTCAGATTGCAGCTTTGAAAAGAAGTCATATAAGAGTACTTCTGAAGCTTCTTCTGCTCATACCTTTCCTCGGAAATGTATAGTTTTCATGCTTCAGAGCCCCTCAGGCCTCACTAGAGTGAAAACCGAGTAGAAGTATCCCGACAGCATATAGCTTAGCACAGCATGGGAGTCTTCGAGGACCTCGCCTGCAGTCAATGCTAGGAAATAGCAGTGCAGACACAAGAGTTCTTTCTTCGCTAAATGTTAAAGCTTAGTGGAAGGTGAGAGTCAATAGACAAAGCTATCTAAAATCAGGTAACAAGTACATAGGAAAATTTAAAATCAGTCCACATAGAAAAAGGATATCAGTAAGGGATATCATTGATGAAGTCTGTTTAGGTTATATTTGGGCAGAAACTTATATAAGGTGAGGAAGAGACATTCTCAGAGGAAAAGTATTTTAGGTAACCATGCACACAGCAACCCTGAGCCAGGGTTGCACCTGGCATTTACATAGAACACCGTGGTGGCAGAAGGAGCAGAAGGAATAGCCAGGCATGAACTGAGCAAGAAGAAAAGGGTACAGATTCTGAATTTCACCCAGACCGAAAAGAGGAATGGAATGGGAAAAAGAATTGATGGCATCTGATTAAGTCTTAGAGAAAGGATTTCTCTGTTAGAAATGGGGAGTGGGGGGAGGAGAGAGTGAGATCCTTTGGAGGCTGTAAAAGAAATGGTCTACGAAACTGGCCATGGTGGTTTGCAAAAAGTTCTGTCATGAATTTTGGGAAATCCCAGGGAAGAGCTCAGATTGGCTCAGCCTTGGCCAGAATGGAAGAAATTTACAACCACTCCCTGAGACACAGAATGGAGGAAGCAGTGCTCCTCGGGGAGGGAGCCAAAAGTGGACAGGGACTAGAGCATCATAGGAGTAAAATATGCCAACTCTGAGACAAAATATAAAAAAAAACCCACAGATGAACAAAAATCCACCATGGGAACAAGGCTGGCCAAGAACCTATGACTGGGGAGGTCAAATGCCCTAGGGGAGAACCTACTACTGTTGTTTTCACAAGTGAATTTAGCATCAAACTGCCTTCTAAATACTTATCTTTAAACCCATAGAGTAACACAGTTCTTATCCATCATCAGAGATGCGTCTTGGTAGTGGATGGCAATTAAGACAGACTCACAACTAGTCAAAGTGCAGAAAACAGGTAACTATGGGATCCTAAGTATGAAATGGGTCATCTACACTGTTGTGTGATAAGATTTTGTCTGAGAGGATACAATACACATATCTACTCACCCTGGATAGGGACTCCACAAAAGATCAAAGTATGGATACTACCAATTTCCAACTTGATGAACCAATGAGTGTCTTTGGGGTTACTTACAGGATCAGAAGTGACTCAAAGGCAGCTACATTACCAAAGCCTACTCTAGCGTTGGCAACAGCTCACAAAAACTGGAAATCTGAGGCAGAGCGTATAACCTGCAAGTAGCTCAGATTATAGAGTGTCCTTTCTTAGTGACTCAATTGGTCTAAACACCTTCCAGGGAGCTTGGCTGTTTTCTGCTTCTTTCATGCAGCTGGCCTGGTCGGAGAGTCTTCTTTGCAGGCTTGACCTCTCTGAGGATGATTCTAAGTCATATTTATTGCTTACTCAAGCAGGGAGGGTCCTAGTGTACCTGCCAAGTTTTAGGGACTTCCTGAAGTTATTTTGAGTTGTTTACCTTTAGTCTAAAGTAGTCTTCCAGGGAGAGGGAGTGTTTCAATCTCAGAGGGAACTGCTACTGGCAGGATTGTTGTGAAATAGTGTCTTTTGGACATCAGAAAACCATTGTACTCATGTGGTCACAGCATCTGTGGTTGCAAGAGACCTGCCTAGGATCAAGCCAATAATGATGCAGCATGTGTGAATAAAAAGCTCACGAGACCCTACATTTAGTTAAAAATTGTTGGCAATTGATGGCTGCTGGGTAAAAGGGTATCAGTTTTCTTCCTGAGTACAGTCCTTGGGAGGTTGACCAAGCTCTAATCCAAGCTCTAATGGATGACCATATACCCACATGCATATGGGTAGCATCATCTGGACTCAGTAGGTCATAAAAAATACAAAGATGAGTATTTAGTGATGGAGGCAGATATTGGGGTTGTGTCTTAGAGAAGATGAAAGGAGAGCCTGGGTAGACATGATCAAATATATTGCATATTGTATAAAATTCTCTAAGAATAGATAAATAAATAAGATTGTAAAATGTAGCAATAAGAAAATAAATAACCCAATTTAAAAAAAAACCAAGTGTCTTGCTCAGCTAAAAAGATGTACACTTGGTAAATAAGCTCATGAAAATATAATATGAATGGAATGGTATTACAGGAATGTAAATTAAAACCACAATGAGATGATACTACATTCCTGTTAGAGTAGGGAAAATCCAGAGCAATGACAGTGACAAATGCTGATGAGGACACAGAGCAACGGGGAACTTTCTCTGCTGGAGAAAATGCAAAATGCTATCATGTGATAGCTTCCTACAAAGTTAAGCATACTTCTATGTGATGCAACAGTCGTGATTCTTAGTCTGTACCTAAATGAATCAAAAACTTATATCCATGCAAAAACTTATGGTTTGGAGACATGTTATCTGAGTGCAAGCAGCCAATCTCCATAGGCTACATAGTGTTATGACTCTAACTGTAGAAAATTCTGGAAAGGGTACTCTGCTTCAGGAAAAGACTGCAATCCTCAAAGGTGATTCATGACCTATACTAGATTTTGACTTGTAAATGAGTTGAATTCTAAGACTCAAAGGTGTAAAACAGCAGTTTAGAAGAATGTCTCCTTACTTATATTTAGATTCGAAACACCTGCATTTGGAGAAGGATCAACAAACAGCAGGTGCTTCCTTGTTTTCTGAAAACAAAATGCTAACGGAGCTGGCATTTATTAGATACCTCTGCAGATTCACCTCTGCACCTGCTTCGACTGACAGCAATGCTCTGTCACCAAAACACTCTCCTTTACTCACCAGCGCGCCATCTCAAAGACACTCTTGATGATCTTTCAGACACACTAAGTCCCACAATTGATACTCCTTGAATTCAAACAGATTTGAATCTAGTCATTGAGACAAAATGAAGAGAAGGAAACAAGATTCACTACACTTCATCTGTTTTCACGTGTCTGGCCTTCAAGGCAGGCAGATTGGTGGCAGGGATATTCTGTAAGTAGAAAAAGAACTATTGCAGAAGCCTATTTTTACATTTTTACCCTCAAGAAAAACAACTGGTATAGTATCTTTACATGTGGCACTTGAGGTTTTCAGCAAAGTCCCTCTCCTCACACAGTCATTCCTCATATCTGTTTGTACATTAGAATTACCTAGGAAGATTCAGAACCCTACAGTGGAATACTAATACTGCTTGGGCAATAATCCGATGTTGACTTACTATTTGTTTCTCAAGGAAAGAGATCCAATCAGGTTATATGAAAATAGGTAGAGAGGATCTATGCAGGCTTCTGTTGGTAGCAGTCATCAACAACCGGTTGTGGGCACTATGTATTACATGATCAATCAGTCCATGCAAGATACGTGTACTGGTGCAATATGGTTATGGCTCTATAGTGAAACCAATTACTTTATGGCTGGATTTGAGGCTTGTTCTATAAGAGGGAAACCTGGTCAAAAGCCTGTGGCTTCTAGGGCTGGGGAAGTCCTAAACTAATGACAAACTACTGCTGCCTTTTCCCCCAATCGAAGGGTAAGTCATTTCTATATTCCTCCAAATAATCCATCAGCCATGTTTCTGTAAGAAAGTGCAGCTAAACTCACTGGGTCCTCAAGAAAGAAAAACATGAAAGAAGAAATGGAACTTGTTTGGGCATTGTATCAATGAGTGTAGATGAGGAACAAGAAAAGATTGAGGCAAATACGATAAATATCCACTGCATACATGCATAAATATTATGATAAATCCCATTCTTAGTTATAATTAATGCATGATAAGACAAGTCTCCAGGCAATTTCAATGTCTGTGGTGGTGAGCATTACAGCCCTACACAAGGTTGGTATTAGTAATTATATTGTTTATTTGTATCTCTGTGGTCAAGTACCCGATAGAAGTAACTTAAGGTAAGAGAGACTTATCTTGACTTTCAGTCCAGGGATGACAAAGGAAAAGTGTTTGGAATGGCTCACAGCGTGGGTGGTAGGTTTGTGAGGCAACTGCTCACATTGTGGGGAACAACCCAAACTCAGAGGGTCAAGGCCTGGACCAGAAGTGGGCCACACTCTCAAGGCCTATCCCTATTAATCCCATCATTTGAGTTACAAAACAGTTGCCAAGGCGCCATAGACTCCTGGAGCAGCACTACCCATTGTCTTCAATGCATGCACCTGCCAGGCACATCTTACATCTAAACCAGAATATTGATCATTATTGACTATAAATTAAATGTTCATTTAATATTTTGAATTTAGGAAATATATTAAAAATTGTTTGGAGGGATTTTGGGGGTAACCGGATATTAACTTCTAGCCAATGTAGGAAGTTCTTCATGTTGTATTGAATAAAAATGTCTCCCATTCAAACACTTGGTCCTTAGTTGTTGTTGGTGTTTGGGAAGAATTAGGTGGTACTACCTTACTGGAGAGAGTATGCTACTGGGGATGGGCTTTGGCATTAGAAAGCTTGAACCATTCCCCATGCCTAATACCCACTGCCAAACTGTCCCTGGCATTAGGGTCTCTAACCCTCTGGAACAATAAGCTGAAATAAACTCCTTCTATGTTCCTGTGTTGTGGAATATTATTTTAACTAGGTAAAGTTGTGTTACATTTGTTTATGCTGTGGAATATTACTTTAGCTATGTGAAGGTGTGCTACATTTGTTTCTGCTGCCTTTGTTAATGATACAAAAATGTGTTACATTTGTTTGTGCTGAATTCATTTAACTATGTAAAGATGTGTTGCATTTGTTTTACCTTGCCTGCCTAAGGCACTTGATTGGTCTAATAAAAAGCTGAATGGCCAATAGCTAGGCAGGAGAGGGATAGGCAGGGCTGGCAGACAGAGAGAATAAGTAGGAGGAGAAATCTAGGCTCTAGAGTTAATCTAGAGAGAAGGAGAAAAGAATGGAAGGGGAGAAAGAAAGGGACACACATGGGGCCAGAACCCAGGCAGCCACCAGATGGACAGACATGAGAAGCAATGAAAATAAGATATACAAAAGGAAAGAAAGGTAAAAAGCCCCAAAGCAAAACATAGATGAAGAATATAGATTAAGTTATAACATCTAGTGGTACAAGCATAAGATAAGGCCAAGTATTCATACCTAACAAGAAGTATTCATGTCATGATTTCCTAAAAAGCCTGTTACATTCTGTGTTGTGTTTTATGACAACGGCAGAAAGACATTGTATAGCAGGTACAACAGTGTATATTTGCTCTATTTTAGATAATGCCCAGCTAAAACTCTCATCTTTCTTATTGACCAAGGTTCCACAGTGACAATCAGCCATGGAGGTATCGTTCCTTGGACCTAAAGCTCAATGTTTTTGTCTTAGTAGTAAAAGTTAGTACCTTATACAGCATCTCATGGGATGGAGCCACTGCCTGGCCATTACTGGTGATGTAGCTGGGCTTTCCTTTTGTCCATATTTTGGTTTTGATGTTTTTGATTGATCTTTTTGTCTTTTCTTTTTCCACTATGTAGCTCAAGATGCCCCTGCCCCAATCCCAATCCTCTGACCCTGCATACCTTGCAGTGGAGTTGACTATAATGTAATTAAACATTTTTTCCTTTGAGTCACCTATCCTGCTCCTGTTCTGGTAAAGATAATATTTCAATTTATATATAAATTTTGATGAAAAGAGAAGAATTGCAGATACATATGAGATTTTACTTTGTGACATCCAGCAAAATTGAAAAAAAAAAGATAAGCTTCGGAAGCAAGTAGGGCTTCCTTCCCAGAAATGTTATCATCCAGGAGTTACATTTGACCCTGAGTTTTAGAACATCAAATGTGGCAGAAAGGCTGTGAGCATTTGAGTTTTCAAAAAGCTTATTTTGTCAGTAAAATCTGAGGATGAAGTTTTTTTGTTTTCTTTTATTTTGTTTAGTTTTTTTGTGTGTGTATGTGTGTGTTTACAAGAGATCAAATTTAGAATTCAGTTCCTAAGAGGATTTTTTCTTAATATCAGTGGAATATTATAAAATAGAGAAAAAGCACAAAAGTGGCTCCTTTATCAAAGCTGTCAACCCTGCAGCTTTGCAATAACGGAACTAGAGAGAAACTGAGGGCTTCCCCCCTCAGTCCCCTCACTTGCAGGTTCCTGATGCACTCCCGGGAGAAAAGAGTGAAACTACAAACTCACAAAGCTGATGTCCTATATTAAACAAAGTGGTGACACACTGGTCAGCTTATTTCTTTACGGCAAACCTATTTTTATTGATAAGCTACGTTATGATTTGTAGTTGTCCAAAGTGTAGGTGCCAGGAGCTCAGTACATGGTTAAAGCTGCTAAACTCCACACACGAAATGAGAAACCATATTTCTATAAACAATTTTCCCAATTCCTTTTTTAGTTTCATAATTATCCCTCTCATATTAATAAGAAAAACAAATAGATAGAATAACATTGCATGCGTGAACAACTGATGGAAATGAAATCCACTGCTAATTAGTTTACCCCTCTGTCTTCATTTTGCTTAAATGCAATTGTAATTAAATATTTTTGTCTGTGAAAAAGCTTCATCCATAATTATGCCTCTAATATCCCTAAGTAGGTTGCTTTTTAATGAAACAGCCAGATATTTGCCCTCTTCCTTAATACAATGAATTTGAATTTTACCTTAATATTCATAAATCTTTTTTTCCAATATACTTTTATTAATTATTTGGGAGTTTCATAAAATGCACCCCAATCTCATTTGCTTCCTATTACTCCCAGGTCCACTTTCCCACCCTTGTGCCCTCCCCCTAGAAATACAATGCACCAAGTCCAGTTTGTTTTGCCTATGTACTCATTGGAGCTTGGTCTAACTTCTAGTGGCCAGCTCCTCAAAGATAACTGAGTTCCTCCCCCCTGCCCTCACTTGAATCCGTCAACTCTGAAGAGCTACATTTCAGCACCTTTATCACAGTTTTAAGGACTCCCTTCAATCGCTTCCTGTCTGAACTGCTTCTTTCTTTTCTTTTTCTCTTTTTTGGGGGAGGGAGGAGTTGTTGCAGAAGCCCTCAATGTCTTCTAGTCTCAATTATGAGCCTGCCGTCATCAATACCACTACCGAAGAAGCTTCCTTGCTTGTTACAGTTAGTGGGCAGCAGTTAGGAGGTCACGGACCTCCACATGGTATCCAGGGGCTGCATGGACCATGGCCATCTACATGGCCTCTGGCGGCATCACAGTCCATAGACATCAGCATGGTCTCAGGGGGCAACACAGACCACAGAGGTCATTCGAGGAGGCTTAATCGGGAAACGGAATCTTTCTTTATATTGGATATCCTTTCGTTGTGCAGATCAGGATGATCATGGGGTTGGGTGGTATGTTCATGGGTAGAATCTGTGCAAGTTCTAGGCTGGTGTACTCCATTCTGCAAGCCCTACTCAGCAACAATATGATCCTCTGTCTGCTGCAGCCACGCTCACATAGCTGTTACTGCTACCATGTCTCTATTTTTGCCTCTACCTCACACACACTGCTCCATTCTGTCATCTTTCCCATCTCTCTATTGAACATTCATTTATTTATATGACATTGCAAACTGCTGTGTCACAGTGTGTGTGTATGTGTGTGTGTGTGTGTATGTACGTGTATGTGAGTGTGAGTATGTATACATATGTACATACACATACACACACATACACATTTGCCCAAACCTCTTTACATGCAAGTACTTATCGCCTTGAACCTGCTCTGGTTCAAGGTCTCTGAAGCACCATAAATACTAGACTTTGTCTAAGACTCATTTCTGATATCCTGCTGTTACCAAGAATCAGGGTAGTCTCATGGCTGGGCCGTGAATGGGAGGTGGGCAGGATTGGTGTGAGTTCTAGGACACAGCACACCTTCCTACCCCCTAACTCTAGCCACCCCAATAACTCCCTGGATGCAACTATTATGCTTGTGGGCTCTTGGGCAGCGCTGTGGCCTCAAGTACTCTGCTCACCAGCAGGGGAGACAGAGCAGCTCCCGCAGCGGAGTCTCCATGCTGGGCCTGAGGGCTGATTGGTGCCACTGGTCCAGCAGTGCAAGCAGACCTGGTGATGGCCCAACCCTTCAAGCAGGCAACGACAGGCTCCTTTGTCTGATGCGATGTCACTCCGATACCTGTCACGGCTGCTACATTGCTAGTTCCGCCTCTCTCAACACTCGTGGCTGCACTCTGCCGTCTATTTTAACAGTTCCATGAAAGCACTTTTCAAACGCATCTTCGTATAAGAGCTATCTTTTCTTAGTTGTTCCAGAGCTACTGCACTCCCTGTGGGCTCATCTTCTGCTGTCTCATTGCCCCTCCGTGGGTTTTTCAGACTTCTGGGACGGGCTCCACTGCCCCTCAGGTGCTGGACGCCACCGCCATCTTGAATCTCCTCCTCTCATAATTCTGTGTATCTATTCAGCGATGGACAGCTAGAAATTCTGCACTGCTTACATCTGTAGTTTTCTCGTTCATTTCAATTATGCCTACCATTCTTATTTTACTACAATGACTGCAAATTATAAGTGTGGATTTCTAGCATCCTTAAATTACATATAACAGCCTCAGATTTAACAGTTCAATTATCCTGGAAGCCTGATATTGAAGTCATAATAGATGATATAAAAACCATCTGATTGTATCAGTTATCTATTGCTGCAAAACAAACTGCCACAGATACAATGATGCGCTGTAGCCACTTTATTATGATTGTGGGTGCTGTGCTTAGCAATTTGGGTACTGAGGGTGGGGCTGGTTTGTGTCTGTGTCAGGATATCTACAACTTGAACTATAAAGTCTGAAGCAATGATTAGCTGGCTTGGGGCTGGAGCCATCTGCAGGTATTCTAACGAGGAATCTCACAGTCCAAGGTCAGTGCTGGCTGATGGGTGACCTCATATGTATGTCATGTCCATGAGGGTTCTCTCATTTGACAAGTTGAGGTCTAGATTTCAATGGGAGCATGCAATAGAACCTTCGGGGGCTGTGCCTTATAAAACATATAGTGGCCTTGCTGTCATAGTGACCCAGCCCACCCAGAGTCAAGAACACAAAACCTAACTCCTGTGCTTGCTGGAGTGGCTTGTGGGAGGCAGGTACTGTTGTGGCCACTTTTGGAAAATACATATTCTACCTACTTTTTAAATTATTTGTCTAATTATTATTATTGTTGTCTTTGAAATAAGAAGTTTTCAAACTTGGAGAATCCTAGTTTGTTTTGTAGGCAGTCTTTGTAAGTAGTGGAGGGGGAACAATTGGGTTAGTGGTAAAAACCCAAAGTACTAGGAATACATATGGATTTTAGGGGATAAATTGCAGTTTTGTTTTAGAGGTTTTGAAAATAATGTGTTTCTTGGAAGAAGCCCTAATCACACTGCCTTAAAAGAGGTTGGGAGTCTGTGTAAGAGATAAATCAGACATGAACAATGAGGCCAATCCAAGCTAGTCAATTGTTCATCAGTGTGAAGAACCAAGTGTACCTGGCTAGATTCATGTTCTGAACTCTGTATGAACTTGGGCAAATGTCTTAAGACCTTTGAATCTTGGTTTCCACATGCATTAAAGATAAATAACTGTAGGTTATTGTGTTCTTAGTTATGAGATTCAAATCATATAATCTGTAGGAATATGTTTGGAAAACTGTGAACTATGGATACAGGATAGTCTGGAATTCATGACTGTATTTCTTACAGTTTTGCAGGAGTTTCAGTGGTAGAACAGGGTTGACGAGGAGACTGTAAATGGAGAATTTTCATTGTCTTACCCAGTCCCACAGGACCAGTTTCTCTCTGCCTATCAGTCCCCACAGTGACTTATAAGATAACCACTCAGAGGCTTAATAGTACTTGTAATTGTTCGGCCAGTGGCTTAGGCATATTATTGACTAGCTCTCACAATTAAATTAGCCCATTTCTACTAATCTGTACATAGCAACATGGGCATGGCTTACCAGTGATGTCCTGACATGTTACTCCTTCGGTGGCTACATGGTATCTCCCTGACTCTGCCTTCTTTCTCTCTTGGCTCTATTCTGCCTGACCATTTGCCAAAACAGCTTTATTCATCAACCAATGAGAGAAACATATCCACAGCATACAGAAGGACATCCTACATCAGGAGGCTCAGTGGGCAATGAATTGAGTAGAGATAAAATGCTTAGGCTGTGATAAAGACTACAGATAAGATGTTTTTTTCCCTAGAGGTTTGTGCTGGGAACCGGAATCCATCCACTGCACACTGACTTTTATCCCTTGAACACCCCGCTGTGTTTATATATTTGTTTTCCTCCTTTCATCTTCCTTCTTCCTCCCGTCTATCACCACTGCCCCAATCAGTGCTCCTCTCACAACCACCATCTTTTGAAACAGGGTTTTGATCTGCGCTCCGGGATGCTGTTTTTAAGCCCTCAATGTCTCAGCCTCCTGAGCAGTGTGATGACAGATGCACACCACCATGTGCTGCTTTAGTTCTTTGATGAATTCCACACTTGTGCACCACCTCTTCATGTGAAACTTGGTTATAAGTTCAGTCCAGTCTTTGGGAGACTTATGCAAAGTTCAGCATTTCCAATTTTTGATATGGAATTTGATATTTAAGCTATTCTTTGTGTCAACAACGGCCCTCTCTCGGAAATGTTAGCTTTCTGCTATGCCAGGCCCCTCAGCATGTACAGTCATGAACATCCAGTCAGATAGAACCTGTTACAAACCAGCACTCTTCAGGGGTTGGTGTCTGATTTCCAGTTCACATGCTGTCTTACAGGTCCTGAACTTGAGCATGGAGGATTAGTGTGAATAAAATAAACATATGGGCTTAGATATCAAGTGACCAACCTGCACTCATGTGAGACTGATAGGACAGGTCTATTCAAGGGGACCCTCAAACATCATACTAATTTACAAGTCAAAGGGAGGGATCAGAGAAGCACTGTGGGTTGGAAGGCAGGACCATCTTTGAGTACATATTTGATATATGGTTACTCAAACTGTGCTTACTGGACTGCCAGCATCACCTAGGGGCTTGTTAGAAGTGCAGAACACTTCCCAAAAGATCATGAGGTACCGTTCCAGCTCTCTGGGAGCTCAAAGAGAAAGACACACAGGGTAGCTGATCTCATCTGCAATAGTGGGGTATGCTCGTCTCCTGACTCAGGCTTCAAAAATTTAGGTTTTTTTCACCTCCAAAACACCTACACCAATAGCACGTTCCTGGATTCCTAGATTTTTGTCTTGACTTCAGAGAGTTACAAAGTCACTTGACTTATATGGAGCCATGATCTCAGCTTCCCAGTGTCTCCAGCCTGTAGTAGCCTGTCCTAGGACTTCTCAGGTGTCATAAATATGTGATCTATCTTATATTCGATATCAAAAATTCAGAATCCTGGGCCTCATTGCTGAAGACTTAGAGAATTATCATCTGCATTTTACCAAGACATATTCTTAGATGTGTAGAGTAGCATTTGAGAAGCAATATTATATAGTAATTCTCAAATCAAATTAAAATTTTTCATGTAATATAAAAATTCAGTTGTTCTTATTTTGCCCACTTGGGTTAGGATCTCTATGAATAGGACCAGAAAGGACTTGGAAAGAGAGTTTGTTCTCAGCATTTACAGGCTGGTGGCCACTTGGTGTATCTTGCAAAGAACTGCTCTCTGAAGCAGCTGTGGTTTCTAATTTCTGTGTGAGACAGGGTCTCACCACGCAGAACAGCTTGGCTTTGGGTTGTCAGTGCTCTGAAGCCATCTCCTAAGTACTGGCTGTCAGGATACCCGATTTTCTTGAACTTCTTTGAGAACAACACTGCCTTCAGTCTTGTCTTCATGGCAAGCTGATTGTGCTTTCTTCCAGTTTGCAACAGCAACAAAAGAAGTAGCGAGAAAATGACCCAAACACAGAATTTTCTACTTTTAACACTCTCTGAATTATTTCTATAGTCAGTTTTCATTTGGAGTAAAAAATTTTTAAATTCATTCACCTATACAAAGACTTTTCCCTAGTAGCAATTGAATTCAATTTAAAAAAGTAACTTTGCATGCATATTTCATTAGTTTTACGCAGCATTTAAAGAGCTTGCATAATTTCATAAATTAGGCAACTAGCATAAGACAAGTTTGGGAACAAACACAACTGGCTTTTAACAAGGTGTCGTAGCTTGCACCTGGAATGTCCCCTAAAAGACCTATGTGTTAGAGTAGTTATTCTCAGCCTGTGGGTGGTGGCCCTTTGGGAGCCAAATGACCTGTTTTGGCTAAGATCATTGAAAAACACAAATATTTACATTATGATTCATAACAATAGAAAAATTAAAGTTATGAAATAGCAATAAAAATAATTTTATGGTTGGGGTCACCACAACAGGAGGAACTCTGTAAGAGTCACAGTGTTATGAAGATTGAGAACCACTGTGTTAAAGCCTTTGTGCTTAGCTTGGTGTGATTGGGAGGTGGTGGTACATTTAAGAAGTGAGCCTTAGGCTCACTTTCAGGTGATAGAGGTTCTGTGTGTAGTAATATGGGTGGCGGGGCTGCGTCCCCAACACCCCAGCCGCCTGCTCGGCTAGCTTATGCCCTGAAATAATTACACGGACACTGTATTCTTTTAATCTCTGCTTGGTCCTTTTGGCTCTAGCCCTTACTGGCTAATTCTGATATACCAATCAACCCATCTCTAATAATCTGTGAGCACCGGTCTTACCGGGAAGATTCTAGGTCGGAGCTTCATCGCGTGTGTCTGCCTGGGAGCGGGGCATAGCGTCTCTCTCTGAGGCGTCTGCTCCCAAGAGGAGAGCTGTCGAGTCTGAGCTCACTTCCTCTTCCTCCCAGCGTTCTGTTCTGTTTACTCCACCTACCTATGTCCTAACCAATAAAATGGGCCAACGCAGTTCCTTTATTAGCCAATGACCTTCCTCCATCATTTCTCCTTTTTCGGTTTAAAAAAAAAGGCTTTAACTTTAACATAGCAAAATTACATATAACGAAACAGTTATCAAGTAAAAGTTACAATAATCTTTATCATAACTAAGGAAAACTATAACTATAACTAACTATTTTTAACTCCATCAAAGACTCCAGAAAGATACAATATTACCTAAGCAAACAAGAAAAAAGCAACTTTTAAACTCTAGAAATGACAGAGACATCTCACTGCCTGGACAGTCACCCAAAGTTCCTCTGTACCGTTGGGGCATCCATCTTCAGCCTTCAGGCCCATGGTATCCAGCAGACATTTCCATAAAGCAGGAAAATTCAAAGTCAGTTCAGTCACTATCTGTTGTGTCCTGCAGAATGTCTCGCAGACTCTTTCATGAATCAGGAACCCCGAAAGATCATCTCACCTTAGGCAAGTTCAGTAGTCCTCTCTCTGTGGGTTCTCTGTGTCCAGTTGATGCAATAGTCCAGGCAAGAGCAGTTTCTTGCCCAAATGGCTATCAAACTCCATAACGAGCCTCTTCGATGCCCATCTTCCTCTTGAAGTAGATTGGTGCTGCCAGGAGCAGAGTGTCTCATTGTCATGAAAAGTCCTCAGTTATTAAAACATTAAATGTCCTATTCTGTAATCTTTGAAAGACATAAAGAATGTCTATCTAAAATATATCTCTATAGATCTAGAAAATCTAACTAACAAGACTACAAGCTTTACTATTATCAATGATTATCCATTAACAACCTATATTTCTCTAATTATACAGTACATATTTAAATGAACTACACGATCACAATACCTTAATCAATATCAAAAATACATATATATGTAACAAAATTGACCATAAATCTCTATCAATAAAGCAAAATCTATACTAATGCAAATTATTCATACCTATACCATATCCCCCTTTAAATGTGAAAGAACATTTATAAACCATATTTGGGAACATGGGCGCAGTTTTTTCTCTCCAAACTGCTTCCTGCTGAATGGGGGCGTCGTTAATTAGGTCTTTCATGGTATAACCTGTGTGCTAGTTTCATCTCAGTTGGCAGTTGAGAGAAGCAATTTTCTGAAGGTGTTCACACCAACCCTTCAGGAGGGCGTGGTCTATCATACCATATCAGGATAAATGCAATCCACAAGGTCTGATCCTCTGTGAAAACAAAAGAAGAATCTCTTTTCCAAAGTATCATATCCTTAGATCCAAATTCTGAAATCATACCCTCATGATATCCGTTCTGGTTCCACTTGTCAGCCCATATATTGAAATGTCTCTCTGTACTTAGCTCCTTCACAGTCAAAAATTTTAAAGAAAATACAATAATACAAAGAATCCAGACTCTTTGTGAATTTGTGAATTTTCCATTTTTATGTGGCTTATTTTTACTCTATCACTTTACTTTATGCTGTCTCTTTAAAGACTTTACCTTTTTCTTTTTAACATTAACTTTATTTTCTATATTCTTTTTCTTCTCTCCCCCAAGCCTACGTACGTTCATCCAACAGTGTGACTCATTTAGTGGTCTGAATCTGTCCTATTGTGAATCTGCAATTTTTTACTATCCAGGAGCACTTTTGATTTGCGCCTTTAAATCACTAGGCGCTTAAGAATCTAAGCTGTGACATTCCTAGGTTAACTTTTTGCTTTTTGAGTGTATATCTTTGACCTGGAATAATTCTGTAGACCAGGCTGTCTTTGAACTCTCAGAGATCCGCCTGTCTCTGCCTCCCAGGCATTGGGATTAAAGGTGTTTGCTACTACACCTTGAACTCACAGAGATCTGTGTCTCTGCCTTTTAGGCACTGGGATTAAAGGCGTGTGCTACCACACCTTGAAGTCACAGAGGTCTATCTCCCTCTGCCTCCCAAGTGTTGGGATTAAAGGTGTGTACTGCCACACACAACAACTCTCTTCCTTTTTTTTTTTACTTTACGAACTTCAACTTTTAGTCTGCATATATTTTTTAACACACTTTAAACCATTCAAAAATTTTCTCTGTCTTTGAATCTCTCTTTACTGTATATCTCTCTTTTTCTGACTACATGTGTCTTTAATTTACCAAGCAATCTAAGTAGGACTAAAGGCGTGGCTTTGCCGGCTAGATGTAGCCCATTCCTTAGCTTTCTGCCATTCCAACCTTCTGGCTGAGGTACCGGCCAGAGCGGCGTTCAGTGCCACAAGTCTACAGTGTTTCAATGTCCCTGCCAGCAAGCGAGCTTCAGCAGCTTGCAAACCGCATGAACCGCCTGCATAAAAGAGACAGAGTTTGCCCTGGCAGGACAGCCCAGAAAGCTGGCATTTTAAACTGCGCAGCTTTTTTCCTGCTACGGCTGAAAACCGAAAAGCATATGTTCAGCTTTTCATCAACACTGTTTAAGTGTTTTGTGGCAGGACCTCTTAATGAGCTGCAGGGATTTGCAGCTGAAGCTGAGTCAGGAAGCCTCTCTTAGATGAGGCGCTTGCTTGCCTCCAGCAAGCAGAGTAGACCCGAGAAATTGTCACTATCAAGAAAACACGCTTTACTCTTTCCCAAGCTTTCTCAGGCTTTCAGTGGGTTCAGTTGTCCACACGTCTGGGCGCCATTTGTAGTAATATGGGCGGCGGGGCTGCGTCCCCAACACCCCAGCCGCCTGCTCGGCTAGCTTATGCCCTGAAATAATTACACGGACACTGTATTCTTTTAATCTCTGCTTGGTCCTTTTGGCTCTAGCCCTTACTGGCTAATTCTGATATACCAATCAACCCATCTCTAATAATCTGTGAGCACCGGTCTTACCGGGAAGATTCTAGGTCGGAGCTTCATCGCGTGTGTCTGCCTGGGAGCGGGGCATGGCGTCTCTCTCTGAGGCGTCTGCTCCCAAGAGGAGAGCTGTCGAGTCTGAGCTCACTTCCTCTTCCTCCCAGCGTTCTGTTCTGTTTACTCCACCTACCTATGTCCTAACCAATAACATGGGCCAAGGCAGTTCCTTTATTAGCCAATGACCTTCCTCCATCATCTGTGCTTGAATGGGACCCTGGGACTGGGTGGTTTTATTTCCTCATATGTGCCTGCCATGATGCACAAGCACTGACTGAATGAAGCCTCTAAAATCAAGAGCCAAGTAAGCCTTTTCTTTTTATGAGTTGCTTGTCTTTGGTAGTTGCTGTGATAGTAGAAGGCTAACTAATGTATGGACAGAACTTAATTCTTGGGAACACAAAGCCACTTTTTCTCCAGTTGTTCATGTAGATTCAGGTAGAGCAGGTATCCACATAGTTGGTTCCCTAGGCTAGGAAGACTCAATGTGTTCCACTTTCATCTGTGAACCGACTCTAATGGCAAGAATTATCAGAAAAATATCTCTGCTATGTAAGGACACAGTTGCCTGTTCACATTTCATGTTCTAATGGGCTAATGGTTTCGGTCATTAGCTCTCGGAAAACACAAGGCTTCAAGTTTCTATTCTCCTCATTTGCTGGTTATAGGAAAATATACTTTTCAGCTTATGAAAAACTAACCTTCAGCTAGAAGTGAGAGGGATAGGGAGAGATGCTGCGGAGGGACGAGTCTTTCAGGTGTTGCTCAGATGCAAGGGCTCCTGGAATCTGGATGAATGCAGCTATCTGTCTTTCAGATGTAATGTGTTACCCATGCAAAATCGAGGCACAATTCTAAATTCATCTCCAAGTCTCTTTGCAAACAAAACACTTGCATGTGTCCTTTGTGTACTGTCCAAATCAACAACGATGCCTCTGCCAGTTGCTGCGGGTTAAGCTATTATGCGAGCAAATGAAACAGTGACAGAAATAGAAACTCCAATTAAAAGATAATGCTACACCAGATCATTCTTTCTCCACATTTGCTCTGCACACATATGCTCTGTCACACCCTAAGAACACTAGCTGAGGATGCACAGCACATTTTAAGGTGGATGCATCTCTTCTCACTCTCTGCAATGCATCGAAGCAACAGCGCAGCCCACTTTCCTCCCTGGGCTCTCATAAGACTCAATATAATGAAGCATGTAACTATACTATGGGGAACGGGGATATTTGTTTAAATAAACACGCATCCTGCAAATCTATGCATACTCGTGGAAATTTTAGACACTGCATATCAAATATTGATGGCAAACTCTTTTATTAGGAACCTAAGCTGCTCACCAGTTGAAGATGCTTTTCCTATGTGTGGTAGCAAATATTTGTAAATTTTAATTTTGTAGCTATACATTTGTCTACCATAAATTTACAACCACTGAGTAAAAGAACTATACATTAACTTGTGAAGATACAAATAGATTCATTTGCATGCAGAATAGCCCCTTATTATGTTAAAAAAATGTCATAGATGGGCTAGCAAAATGGCAGGTAAGGACTTGTTTGCCTTATCTCAAGTAAGAGTCACCGTTTGAGTTTGGTTCCCAGGACCTACGTGGTACAAGGAGAGAGCTGACTCCTGTATGTTGTCCTCTGACCTCCACACTCAGTTCTACTACCTGTTCCAAAATAAACAAGTAAATGTAATTTAAACAATATTATGGGCATTTTTATATACAAAACTGCATAATTCAGACTGAGATGGAATTGCCGACACCCTGAAAAACCCTTGTTCAATTTCATAATAATAAACTCAAGGATAATTATGTGGAATAAAAGATCTCATACTTGGAAGAGAAATGCATTTTTATTTCAGTGAAAACATCTTTCTTTGTTTATTGTCTCACTATAAAATGCTAAAATACACAATGTAAAAATCAGAGACTATAGAAAAATTTAAACACTAACATCAAGCTGTAATCCTACTATGCAGAAATGGTTCCTTTTACCACATTGATGCTTATCATGTTTTTATTGTAGTGCTGGGGTTAAACCTGGGCCTCATGTATACAAAGCTACATTCAGAAATTGAGTGACACTCCTAGTCCCTAGGTTTCTTTTCATGAACATATTGTCATCTACACATTTCATCTAAGATGATTTACATACAAAATATTTGATTAACTTTTAAATTTTGCAGCATAATAAGAACATGTTGTTTTGTCTAATAAATTTATATATCTGGATCTTCATTTGAAATTAATACACAGACTGTATTGACTTGCTCAATGTGTCGTTTACCTTTTGACATCTTGATTGTTACTCAAAGTAAATTCAAAAGCTAATTATTCTGGAATGTTTTGTCTCCAAAAATGTTTTGGAATTTTCACTCTTTAAAACTACAAAGAAGCACTTAAAATTCAGCTTTGCTATCCCTTTAGCTCTGGGTCATGATTTATTTTCACATTTGGGAACCCCCCCTTATTACATACATGTGGAGAATTAAGTCAGCATATCTTCGAAGGATTAGACCACATGTTCTAGTCCTATTCAAAATTGTTTTCCTTCTTAAAAAGAGTATTCTAGCACCAACCATGGACTTCTTTCCTAAAGGAAGTATGTGTTAGCATGTCCCCCTCCAGTATGTCCCCCTCCAGCATGTCCCCCTCCAGCATTTCCCCCCAGTATGTCCCCCCCAGTATGTTCCCCTCCAGTATGTTCCTCTCCAGCATGTGCCCCTCCAGTATGTCCCCCTCCAGCATGTGCCCCTCCAGTATGCCTCCCTCCAGTATGAGTCTTCTTGTTACAGGATACTGGAATGGAAACTTTCAATAATGACAAAAGTACAATGGGAAGGAATCTCATAATTGAGGTGCCAAGTCACTGTAGATGGCATTTATTAAGAAAATACATTTTAAAATTTTGGGGGGCACAGAAAGTGCAGGTGCAGTGGTGCTTTTAAAGTAAGCAGTGCTGTCAGGGGACATGGAGCCATCACCTACTTCCTCATTTCAAGACTGGTTTCAAAGGGGGAAGTAATCAGAGGGGCCTCTCAGAAACTCAAGATGTGTCCCCCTAAGTCAGGAGACCCACAGGACCTTGAGGGCAGGGAAGAGCTGTTCCATCTATAGTGTGATCTGCAAGTAGTTGCTCCATGACCTTGGAGTCAGCCCCCAGGGAAAGACCCAGCCTCAAAGGAGTGATAAGGCTCCCAACACCATCTTAGCCATGCATGGAGACAGTCACCACTGAAATATAAGCATGGTCTTAGTTCCAAGACTCAAGTCTGAAACAACCTACACGAGGTATTCCCAAAGAGATAGGATGGGCAATTGTTCACCTGGAACTGGTGAGTCCTGACAGATGGTGGAAGTATACGGCATGAAGTGATGTGGTTTGTCCTTGCGCTGTGTGGGTGGCACCCAGGATGGGGTAGCCCTTCCAATCAACAGACAGAGATTATGGAAGTTACGTGGAGAAAAATGAAGAAAACCTACATCACTGTCATATCTCCTCCCTCAATCTGAGACGCAATGGTATATTTACTTAAAGGATAGGGCATATTATTCATTCATGTTCAGATTTGTCATTTATATCAAGACAGGACATTCTAATGTACAACCTGAGGATTTGTGTACTGTGTCCTAATGCTTCCTACTGAAGAAGTCATTGGTTTGATCCAAGATTTCACATGGAGATATGGAATTTACATTGAATGGAAAAATGTTTAAAGAAAAAAATTATGTCTTGAGTATGTCTCTTGACTGACACATGTCTAAGAGTTAAGACGTAGGCCTCTTGCCCCTTAACAATTTTCAAAGGAAAGCATTGGCACTGAGCTGCGGTCTTTCCCAGTAACAATAGTAATTCTTGTGATGTCCTTGAGCTCTCTGGCTCCTCCAACCCTTCCTCCCACTCTTCAGCAGGGTTCCCCAAGCTCGGGATAATGATTGGCAGTGGGTCTCTGCATCTGTTTTTATCAGTTACTGGATGAACGTTCTCTGATGACAGCTGGGGTAGTCACGAATCTGATCATAGGGAATGGCCAGTTCAGGTTATGTATCCACTATTGCTAGGCATCTTAGCTGGGGTCAACCTTGTAGATTCATGGGAGTTTTCCTTGCATCAGGTCTCTACCTGACCCTGAAATGGCCCCCAGATTTCCAGTCATCTCTTTCAGTAATGTCCCCCTCCATTCACTCTCAACCCAATCCCTCAAGTTCCCATCCCCACCTACCCCGTGTCCTTCCAGGAGGTTTCTTCTTTTTCTCTTTTCCAGGGATATTCATGAGTTTCCTCCTTGGGCACTCCTTGTTACCTAACCTCTCTGATTCTGTGAATTGTAGCATGGTTATACTTTACTTTGCAGTTAATATCTACTTATGAGTGAGACATACCATGTTTATCTTTCTGTGTCTGGGTTACCTCACTCAGGAAGATTTTTTTCTAGTTCCATCCAATTGTCTTCAAATATCCCTATGTCATTGTTTTCAACAGCTGAGTAGTACTCTATTGCTTAAATGTACCATATTTTCTTTATATCTTCTTCATTGAGGGGACTCTAGGTTGTTTCCAGGCTCTGGCTATTATGAACAAAGGTGCTATGAACATAGTGGAGCCAGTATCCTTGTGGTATGATTGAGTACCTTTTGGGTACATGTCAAATAGTGGTATAGCTGGGACTTGAGGTAGATTGATGCCCAAATTTCTGAGAAACGGCCATATTAATTTTCAAAGTGGCTGGACAAGTTTGTATTCCCACAAGCAGTGGAGGAGTGTTCCCCTTGCTCCACATCCTCTCCATCATAATCTGTCATTTTTGTTTTTGATCTTAGCCATTCTGACAGGTGCAAAATGTAATCTCAGAGTCATTTTAATTTGCATTTCCCTGATGGATAAGGATGTTGAACAATTCTTTAAGTGTTTCTCTGCCATTTAAGAGTCTTCTATTAAGAACCTGTCTCATAGGAAAGCATAGAATCTGAACCAACAACCAGGGAGCCTGTAAGAGACTGATGTAGGTTCTCTGCATATATATGACAGTGTATATCTTGGTCTAATTGTGGGACTCATAAAAATGGGAACAGGGGCTGTCCCTGATGCTTTGAGTGGCTCTTGAAAACCTGTTCCTCATACTGGATTGCCTTGCACAACTTTGACTTAAGGGAAGGTGCTTAGCCTTACCACAACATAATATGTCATGTTTTGTTGATACCTATGGGAGGCCTGCCCCTTTATGAAAAGAAACAGAGGAGGAGTGGATTGGAGGGCAGAGGGGAGGTGGGAGGAGGGAATGTGAGGATAGAAGGGAGGGGAACCTGTGGTCAGAATGTAAAATTAAAAAAAAATCAAAAGTAATAGTTTTGTGTGTGTGTGTGTGTGTGTGTGTGTGTGTGTGTGTGAGAGAGAGAGAGAATGCATTTTGAGCCTCCATGTGTCATTTAAACACTCCTAAAGGCAATTGCAGAGCTTTCTCAAAAAAGCTAGAATGCCCAGTATATCTCACTTGGATATTTATTGTGAGGTGTAAATATGACAGGGATAAAAGAAATAATGCTTTTGATGCAGAACAATTCAGACACACTTGCTACTTATTTTTGCATCACATTCATTAAGTTATTTTGCAGAGAGACTGCTTCCCCACACACAAAATATTAATAGACTGAGCCAAGCAAAGAAGGGGAAAACAAGAGTCACGAGATCGAGGGAAGCAAAGAAGCTGATGGTGGTCTGGGAGTAATGGAGCTTGGTGTCACAGTTTTTACATAAGCTAGTTACTTGGAAGCAGTGGAGAGAGGTTCACCAGGCCACTAGTGGTGACAAAAATAACAATTTTTATTTTTCCGCAATTCTCTAGAAAGCCTTGAGGGTTTGTCTTGGATCAAGCAGTGATAACATCTTTATGCAACACTAACCATCATTTGTCCTTCATCACCTCTTTCTTAATTGTCATACCTCTTGACTCCTTAGAATTTTCAAAATGTGTGTATGTATGAAGTATACATGTATATATGCACACACATAATTCCATATGTACACATATAAAATTTAAAGACATATAGAATATATATCATGTAAGGATATACACAAATATACACATATCCTTATACTACGTATAATATGTACATTATATGGTATATTTATGTGTGTGCATATATCTCTATCTATAATGTTTATATGCACACACACACACACACACACACACACACACACACACACACACACATATATATATATATATATATATATATATATATATATATATATATATATCCTTACCTCTCCCTTGCTTTTGTCCACTCCAGGACAACTTCAATATGTCTGCTTTGAAGAAGTTCAGCCTAAAGTTTGGTTTACTTACAGAGATTTTTGAGTGTGTGTGTGTGTGTGTGTGTGTATGAAATGACAATTAATTAAAAAAGAAGTTATGAATTTAGACGAGAGAAAGGAGGTTATGAAGGGAGGAAGTAGAAAGGTTAAATGATGTAATTATATTATATTATAATCTCAAAAACAAAAATATAGTAAAAAAACTGGGTAAAGCTGAAGCAAAACAAAATGCTACCTCATGGAATACATATTTAGCTAGTAGTATCTACTCTGGCATTATTCTATACTGGTTCAGGAAAGACCAGCAGAGTCTTTAAAATATTTTTTATATGTATGAGTATTTTGCCTGCACATGTGTCTGTTCACCACATGCAAGTCTGGTGCCCACAAAGGCCAGAAGTTGTCACATTTCTGGAACTGGAGTAATAGTTGCTTGTAAACCACCATTTGAGTAATGATAATAGAACCTAAGTCTTCTTGAAAAGCAGTCAGTGTTCTTAACCACTGAGCTAACTCTGAAACCCTGCCCCGATACGACTTTATGTTCTTGAAGACCACTTAGCAATGAAGAGTAATGAGCAACCTATAGATAACACAATACAAATTGAGCATCAATAAAATTGTGGTGAGAGAAAGAAGACAAGTAGATAGAGCATATAAAATGTAGCTTCATTTGCATAAAATTACAGCCACATAAAGAAACCTACAGTGAGAGAGAGGAGAGGATGGTTGTCTGGGATAAGAATCTCTGGAGGACCAGGAAGGGCTTGAGGGTGAGTTTCTGAAATGCAGGGAAACACTAGGTAGTGCATGTGCTTGCTCTCTTGATTGTCTTCTAGCAATGGTTTACTGTGTGCCTCTCAGAACTTACCAAAACTGTATACCTTAAGCATGCAAATGAATACATTAACAACGTCCAATAAAGTTGCTCAGAATAAAAGCCTGAGAACTTATTAGTTCCAAACAGCTGAGAAAATATTGTGCAAGCTTGCATGGAGGAATGGCGACATAAAAACACGGGCTTCACTGTTGTGCATTCTCTTTCTTCCATTCTATTCTTGTCCGTAATTGAAACTGGTAAAGCAAACACATTATTGAAGCAACTCTAATTATTTTTTCCTGGGCTAGTCTCTAGCAAATTAAGAAAAGGGAGCTGAGAAAGCCATTTCAGCTCTGAAATAACACCGCAGGATCTATCCCCTGAGACAACCCCAGCTACAGGAGCATACACTCTTCAAAGACATTCATCACGAGCAGTGAGGACATCTTCATGGTCTCATTGAGATGAACCATAGGACAGAGATGTTGCTTCTTCTCACATTGCTGGCAGGTCTCTCTCTCACTCTTCTTCCTGACTTTAATTAAATGTCACCATCAAAAGAGGTTACAGAAACAAATACCTGGGAAGGTTTCTGTTAACTCCATCCACCCTGTAAGATGCATCTCTGTTGGGTCTTCTCCCTAAAGGTTTTATTCACCTCTTCTGCTTTGGTGATTCTTCATGGTACAAAGTCTTGTTTATAACATGTAAATGAACTCTTGAACCATATTGATTTCCCTTGCTTCCATTTGGCATGAAGGTCATTGTGATAGTCTTGACCAAAAAGTCTCTTTGCTCTGAAAATGTCTTTTTCAATTCCAAGTTCATTTTCAGCATCTCTGTAAACTCCAGAAGTTTACTGACATATTTAGCCCATAATGCTTTGGGCTTGACAGTAGCATGAGAAAATTTCTTTCAAGCATCCTTTCACTCGGGGCCACAAGTACATCATGTTTGGCTTAAAGCTTTTCTATGCAGTTGGAGGCTGATAGTCTCAACACCTATTTCTTCATCTCTGTGAGGGGAAGGTCCCATCAAGGTTGCTCTTCCCATGCAGGTCAAACATTTGGGTACTAAACATCTTTCTAATGAGTGATAGAGAGGATACAGGAACATCCTATCTCTCTTTTGCTTCAGGGCAAATAACTTTAAGGTTGCTACATGTTTCATGAGACACTCCTGTGGATGCAGGCCCACTCATCCATTTAATAGCTGGCTTCCCTCTACAGCTTTTCTAAGTTGCGATTACTTCCATATATAGCATCTGTACTTCCAGTTGCAGAAACTTCCCATAAACAACCAACCTTCAACTGTCCTCATGGTTTGCTTCTCAAAAGCAAAATTAGAAAAAATTGGACACTAAGGCTTTGCACCAAAGTTAAAAAGAAGCTTGATTCTCTGCTCAGTGCACGACGTGATGTTCTTCATAGATACTGGTTGCATAGGGTTGAGAAACTGCTAGGTCACCTCCTCCAACCTACTGCCATACACTTAAGTGTTGCATGTCTCTTTCTTACATTCATTCCTTCCTAGAGTGTCTTTGCTGTTGAGCAGATAAACACCTTTTCTACTTCACAGTAAGGCAGTCACATCTTGCTTCCTCTGCTTCTTGTTGATGACTGCATCTCTGCCTTTCCTCTTCCAAGAATTCTCCAGTCTGGTTTGACCCACCTGTACTTTCTGCCTGACTACTGGCCAATCAATGTCTTATTAAGTCAATATGTGTCAATATGTCAATATGAGTGACCAGTCTTTACAGGGTACAAGAGCATTATCCTATAGCACTTTGCATGCTTTAGAGTTTGCCAAAAGAAATCAGTGAACCTTCTCAGTGGGTTACAAAATGACAAACACTGCTAAAGCTCTTAATAGACTTCTGTCAGACAGAGCCCCAACACCTAATATGGAACTGGTGGGTTTATCCGCATTGATGTCTTTAAAGAGATAATACCAAAGGCCTACCCATTCATGTCTTATCATATGTATTGTTTTCTTTCACTTAAAGGTTTGTCTGTAAAGGCTGCTTGTGCTTTCATGTGACTATTTAGGCAAAGACCTTGGAGAACTCATCAATTAAAGCAGTACTTATATTTGCTCTATTATTGCTTTGTCCCTCACTGGACAGAAATACTGTCCTACAAACTGATGGAAGAAGGTCATTGGCTAATAAAGAAACTGCCTTGGCCCATCTGATAGGGCAGAATTTAGATAGGTGGAGTAAACAGAACAGAATGCTGGGAGGAAGAGGAAGTGAGCTCAGAAATCATGCAGCTCCTCTCAGAGCCAGATGCAATGCAGACAGTCACCAGGTCAGACATGCTGAATCTTTCCTGGTAAGCGCACCTCATGGTGCTACATAGATTATTAGAAATGGGTTAAGAGGCTGAAACTAATGGGCCAGGCAGTGTTTAAAAGAATACAATTTGTGTGTTGTTATTTCGGGGTATAAGCTAGCCAAGCGGCCAGGAGCCGGGCTGTGGGAAAAGGCCCGCAGCTCCTACAAGAACAATCTTAATAATTAGATTGTCCTGGACTTTTTTCTACAATTGTTTCTTCCTTTTTGTTATAGGTAGACATTATTTATTTTTAACAAAATAAAGCATAATAAGATAAAAGGAAAACCATCACATTGAAGTTGAACAAGGAAAATCAGCAGAAGGACTAGAGCCCCAAAAGAAGGCACAAGAATGAGAGACCCACCTGTTTCATACCCACTGTTTGAGAACTGCTGATTTTGAGTGAGGTAACACAGATCCAGAAAGGTAAATATGTTATGTATTTGCTTATATGTGATTAATACTCATTAAATAAATGATGACTGAAGTACAATCTATAGATCCAGAGAGGTTAGGTATAGAGGAAGGAACTAGGGGAGATACCTGGATCTCCCTGGCATGAGGAAATAGAATAGATTTTATGGGTAGATTGTGGGTGGGGATGAGAATAGGAGGATCAGTTGGGGAGGGAAAGGGTAGATGGAATTGAAGGAGGGGATGCAATGAGAGATAGCTAGAATTGATGGGCATTTGAGGGCTGGTATGGAAACCCAGTGCAGTGGAAATTTTTTCTAAAGTATACAAAGGCAATCCTAATCAAGTCCACAAATAATGAGAGAGACAGAGTCCCAATTGGCCATTGTCACCAAATGAAGCTTCCAATACCAGGAGCAAGGTTACATACTATTGAGTCTTTGGCCAAAGGGTTCTTTGGACATCCCTAAACAACCCATGTTGTGGCCAAGACAATATGTTGCTCTCTACAAACCCTAAAAACTGACAGTGAGGCTCCATTACTGAAATAATACCCACGCAACTCATAGAACATGAAGAAATCAAGCTGGCGCCTTTATAGAACCTTCATCCCTACTCTGAAGGCTACCGAAAGAGAAACATAAATGGGGTTTCTTCTATAGTTTCAGACCTATTGTTTTCCACATGTCAAAGCAGAGTGGAGCAGGCTGCTTCACCAATGGGACTGTCCTCATCTGTAGTAGAGTTGACAGTGCATCTGGATCTTAGAATTCAGAGTCATTAGAAACAGTCCCTGCTGCCACTTGACACCAAGGAGCCCCAGGATGATCATAGACTGTACAGAGCATCTATTGACCTGGGACAGGAATGATGAGGGTTAGTCACACCTTACTTGAGACCTTGCAGTTCTATTTGAGCCTATTATGTTGCTTTAAAATTTTAAAAAGTGAGGCTTGGTTTTGGTTTTATTTAAGGATATTCTGAAAAAATTAATTTAGAGATGTGTAGGTGTTCTCATTATCTCAGGCACTGAAGGGCTTATTTTTAAATGGTTTTTTTCTTCTCCTAGGGAAGGCAGTTTTTAAAAAAGCATCTGGTTCCTTCTGTTGTCTGAATCCTCTATTCTACTTTTGTTAATTTTCATCTTCTTGATCATGTAGTGGCAGAAAAAAAGAGAGCTAAACATCTTTATGCAAATTGTAAATTTGTCATTCTTTCAGGTCTTCTGACAAATGAACTTATTTCAGAAATCATGTTTTTAATATCAAATAAATTGAGTTTCTTGAATTGGCTTTTATGAGTAAAAAACTTTACCAGTTTGTTAGTGACTCACTTTATCACAAATAATGATTTGGCTTTGATGTCTGTTTTATTGAATATTAGTACATGTCTACCCATTTTTCTTCTTTAGCTAGATTTTAGCTTACTTGAGACAGAGTCTCACTATGTAGCCCTGGCTGTCTTAGGACTTGCTATGTAGATCAGGCTGTCCCAGAATTCACAGAGGTTCACCTGCCTTTGCCTCCAAAGTACCTGGATTAAAGGAAAACACAACCATAACAAATGTTTTAGCGAATATTTGCTTAATATTTGATGTCATTTATTAAGTGTTTACAGATATCATTTTTTTGACCTTTGAATGACGGAAGGCTGCAATTAATTTTTTCTTTGACAATTTCATACATGTATATAGTGTGTTCTGATTACACCCCATCCTGTCTTATGCTTCTCTTACTCTACCATCTTCCCCTCATTACAACAATTTTTTCACACTTTCATGTTTTTCTTTTTTTGTCACCACTGAATATAGTGACTTCTCCTCTCCCAGAAGCCACTGTTTTAAGGCTCCAAAGAGACACCATGATCATGAAAACTCTTTTTTTTAATTTATTTATTTATTAAAGATTTCTGCCTCCTCCCCAACCGCCTCCCATTTCCCTCCCCGTCCCCCGATCAAGTCCCCCTCCCTCATCTGTTCGAAGAGCAATCAGGGTTCCCTGACCTGTGGGAAGCCCAAGGACCACCTACCTCTATCCAGGTCTCGTAAAAAGGAAACATTTAATTGTGGTGGCTCACTTACAGTTCAGAGGTTCAGTTCATTATCATCATGATGGGACATGGCAGCATGCAGGTAGACACGGTGCTGGAGAGGTAGCTGCTGTATGTTGATATGTAGCAACAGGAAGTACTGAGGGTCAAACTGAGCTTGAGCATAGGATCCCTCAAAGCCCACCCCCACATTGAGACACTTCCTCCAGCAAAGCCACATCTATTCCAATAAAACCACACCTCCTAATAGTGCCACTCCCTTTGGGGGCCATTTTCTTTCAAACCACCACAGTGAGTCAGCAACTACCAATTAGGCTACAAAGTTTTATCAAAATTTTACATTGCTTGCAATTGCAACTGTATTTAGGCTCACTTTTATATTTTACTGTTTTTGCATTTTCTCTTATTTTACTCTGTGTTTTAAAGAAATTTTTGTATCACATCTATGTCCCTCTACCTCAGTTTTATTTGTTTCTATTTGGAAATTATATATCATATTTATTTACCATATTTCTATCATCGGAGTGATCACCCTATCCAGTTTTCCCTGCATGTCATAAAGTTTACTGAATTTACAAAAAGGACTTGGACATGTGCAGCACTTACTAAATGCTCACAACAGGAACCCCTGTGCAGCTGAAATCAAGGTCAAGAAATGGATACCCCACTCCAAGAAGACATCCTCATGTGCCCTAAAACACAGAACACATCTTACACGTCAGATTAACAGACTACATTCAGGATCACCTTTATGCTTCTTCTGAAGGAATTATGATCATGCAGTATTTTTGTTTGTTTGGTTCCATTTTCTTTTTGGAAACAGGATTTGTCTGTGTAGCCATGGTTACTCTAGAACTCACTCTGTAGACCAGACGGGCCTTGAAATCACAGGGATCCCACCTGCCTCTGCCTTCTGAGTTCTGGGCTTCAAGGTGTGTGCCACCACCACCTGACTTCATAGAATATTACCACTGATCTCTACACTTCTCTGGCTTCTATGCTATTGCCACTGATTCTTTGTTCAGCTTTACTTTCCAACATTCCACATATACCATGTCTTATTTACTACTTGATTACCATTTCTTATTACATCTTTGAGCTTCTAGACATCTGTTTTGTCTCCCCTTTAACTTTCTCTAGTCTGCTGAAAGAAATGTCTCCACATTGCTTGTCTTTTATCTTGTGTTTCCCTCACTTTCCTAGCATATCAACTGTGTTCTGGCATGTATCTTCCTCTTGGTGCTTTGGAAACTTTACTACATAGTCCTGTTCCTTTCATTTTCTTCCTTCCTGTTTCTTCCATTGTTGCTGGAATAGCTGCTGGTGGTCATTTGCTTTTTCCTACTTATTTCTAAGAACTTTCTTAGGAGGCATATGAAGATGCAGTTTTACTAGGTTATTTTCATATATACATGTTCTTATTTACAATCTGAGGATGAATTCCGAGGATTAATTCTTTCACCGTTCTGGGAAATGCTCAAGTGTTACCAGTTTGGTTGTAGTTTCTAATCATTTTTTTCCTCTGCATCTTGCTCATGCTGTTTGACCTTCCACTGTGTGACACCACACCTCTTCCCTGCCCGCACTCTTCCGCCCATCCCTGGGCACTGTTTTTATTTCAGTTTGTGTATTCCTGAGCTGTCATCTCAGATGTGTCAAAGCTGCCATTTCTTCTCTCCATGGAATTCCTAATTTTATATGACAGTTTCCTCCCAGGTTCTCTATTGTCCTTTTTATAAAACGTCATTGGCCAGTTTTGCGTGTGTTCCAGTCCCTCATCATTCTTTATAGACATCCACTTATGAAACCTACTTATTTTATACTGTTTGTAATAATGTCAGTATCTATAACTCTTGCCTCTCTGAGACTCTTGTGTGCTGTTTTTGCTCATTTTTCACTAACAGCACCATGCTTCCTATGTGTTTTGTAATAGTGATGTGATACACGACATTCCAGTCAGTGATGGACTACATAGTCTGATAAGATAGTAAAGAAGCAGAAACCTCATATTGCCTAGTGACATTATAGCCATTGAGATGTCATAGCATATGAATTATCCATGTGTTCAGGAAGATGATGCTGTAACTACACCAACCTTCTGGTGAATGCAAGTACAGCAGTGCAATTATGTGCTTCTCATAATACACTATAAAGAAATAAACTGATAAACTCCGTCTAGTGAAACATGAATCCCAGCTATCTGGAGGCAGAAGTAGGTGGATCTCTATAAATTTGAGGTCAGCCTGGTCTACATTGTGAGTTCTAGGACAGCCAGAGCTACAGAGTGAACTCTGTCTTAGCAAAAAACAAAAAACAAAAATGGGCATATTACCCATTTGTATATTTACTATACTAAAAGTATTTTATTGCTGTTTTAATGTATATTCCTGGCTATTAAAAAGTTTGCTGTCAAGGAGTGAGCTATGTTGCGCTGGCAGCAGCCTTACAGGTTGACTACTTGTCTTCATTGCATTTTAAGGCCATGTCAAATGATTGACTATTACCTTCTAGGTCTTAGCAAAGAGAGCCTAATGCTTTTACAACATCAAATTGTCTAATGATGCGTTTCTTAAAATGAGCCTCATCATTCAGTGACCTGTGACTATATTTGACTGTGAGCTTTATTTTCTTAAGCATTATATCTGGAATGTTTTGACAGGCTTCCCAAAAGAGTGTGCCTTTGTTTCTGCCAACCGTGGGAGTCCTCCTAATTCTAGAATACTTTCATGTATAAGTCAAGGCTTGGCTTATTTCATAAAATAAATATGGGTTTTCCCAGTCATTATCTTGACCCCCGCTTGCTTGTATGACCCCTCCTCCCTCTCTTCAACTGAACTCTAGGAGCTCAGCCTTTTGATTGGCTGTGGATCATTGCATCTGCTTCCAACTGTTACTGGATGTAGGCTCTATGATGGCAATTAAAACAGAAGAGACTCAAATGGCTGAAAGACACTTAAGGAAATGCTTGACATCCTTAGCCATCAGGAAAATGCAAATCAAAACAACTCCAAGATTCCATCTTACACCTGACCATGTCCTTTGCCTTACAAAAGGCTCTCAATTTCAAGAGGTACCATTTACTAATTGCTGCTCTCAGTGTCTGTGATACTGGTGTTATACTTAGGGAATGGTCTTCTGTGCCCATGCATTCAAGACTACGTCCCACTTTTGCTTCTATTAGGTTAGGTGTAACTGGATTTATGTTGAGGTCTTTGATCCATTTGGAACTTGTTTTGTGCATAGGAATAGATATAAATCTATTTGCATTCTTCTACATGTCAATATCCAGTTATGCTAGCACCATTTGTAGAAGATGCTTTTTTCCATTGTATAATTTTGGCTTCCTTGTCAATAATCAGGTGTTTATAGGTGTGTGGATTATCAGGGTCTTCAATCTTATTTTATTGATCCACATATCTGTTTTTATGCCAATAACAAGCTGTTTTATTACTATAGCTCTATAGTAGATCCTGAAGTCGGGGATTGTGATACCTCCAGAAGTTCCCTTATTGTACAGAATTGTTTTGGATATTCTGGGGTTTTTGTGTTTTCATATAAAGTTGAGTATTGTTCTTTTGAGGTCTGTGAAGAATTGTGGAGCTTTGATGGGGATTGCATTGAATCTGTACACTGATTTTAGTAAGATTGACATTTTTGCTGTGTTTATCCTACCTATCCAAGAGCATGGGAGATTTTCCTATTTTTTGATACCTTCTTCAATTTCTTTTTTCAAATACTTAAAGTTCTTATTGAACAGGTCTTTCACTTCTTTAGTTAGAGTTACCCCAAGATATTTTATGTTATTTGTGGTTATTGTGAAGGGTAATGTTTCTCTGATTTTTTTCTCAGCCCATTTATCATTCATATATAAGAAGGCTTATTTACTTGTTTATCTAGTCTTGATTTAATTTTTTTATGTGTTACCTATCCAGAAAATTGTTCATTTATTTTATGTTTTTCAAATTTGTGGAGTACAGCTTTTCAAAGTATGACCTAATGACACTCTGGATTTCCTTAGTGTCTGTTGTTATATCCCCTTTTCATTTCTGATTCTATTAATTTAGATATTCTCTCTCTTCCTTTTGGTCAGTTTGGATAAGGATTTGTCTATCTTGTTGATTTTCTCAAAAAAAAAAAAACAGCTCTTGAGTTCATTGAGCCTATAATTCGCGATCCTAGAGAAGCTAATTAAGAAGGTGAATCCAAAGACAAACATATAGGCATCCTCCTGAATATTAACCTTCATCAGGCGATGAAAGGAGACAGAGACAGAGACCCACATTGGAGCACCGGACTGAAATCTCAAGGTCCAAATCAGGAGCAGAAGGAGAGAGAGCACAAGCAGGGAACTCAGGACCGCGAGGGGAGCACCCACACACTGAAACAATGGGGATGTTCTATTGGGAACCCAAGGCCAGCTGGCCTGGGTCTGAAAAAGCATGGATAAAATCGGACTTGCTGAACATAGCAGACAATGAGGACTACTGAGAACTCAAGAACAATGGCAATGGGTTTTTGATCCTATTGCACGTACTGGCTTTGGGGGAGCCTAGGCAGTTTGGATGCTCACCTTACTAGACCTGGATGAAGGTGGGTGGTCCTTGGACTTCCCACAGGTCAGGAAACCCTGATTGCTCTTCGAGCTGATGAGGGAGGGGGACTTGATCGGGGAGGGGGAGGGAAATGGGAGGCGGTGGCGGAGAGGAGGCAGAAATCTTTAATAAATAAATTTTAAAAAAAACCCAACCCAAGCAAAAAAAAAAAAACAAAAACAAAAAAAAACCAGCCCTTGTTTCATTGATTTTTTTGTATTGTTCTCTTTGTTTTTATTTTACTGGCTTCAGCCATCAATTTTATTATTTGATGATGTCTACTTCTCTTGAGTGAGTTTGCTTCTTTTTCTTCTAGAGCTTTCAGATGTGCTATTAAGTTGCTACTGTGTCCTTTCTCCATGTTCTTTATGTAGGCATTTAGTGCTATGAACATTCCTCTTAGCACTACTTTCATGGTATTCCATAAGTTTAAGTATGTTGTACTTTCAGTTTTGTGAATTCAAGGAAGTCCTTAATTTTTTATTTTCCTTGGCCCAGTGATGATTCAGTTGAACACTGTTCAACTGCCATGAGGTTGTAGACTTTCTGCTATTATTGTTGTTAGAATTCTAACTTTAAGCCATGGTGATCTGATAAGATACAGGGGGTTATTTCAATTTTTTGTATCTATTAAGGTTTGCTTTTTAGCACTTCCTTTCATACACTGAAAGCAAATGTCAATGGTTCTCTGCCTAGAACATTTCCCTAACCTGTCTACAAGCTGCCAGAATCAGAGTTTTTGGAAGGAGCCCACTCTTAGTGACAAACATAGAATGGGTTGCTAAAAATCCTGTTTCTCATCCTTCGTTGGTACTAACTTAGACATTTTCTACACAGTCTTCCAGAGTTCTCCAGCTATCTAAATGATAACACTCCAGTTATCTGAAATGAAAATGCACCAGGTCTCAGACAGTATGGCAGAGGTTGATAGGACAGAAAATGGTTTCATCTTTTCTCCATATGATATAATAAAACATTAGAAGAAACTCTAGTCAATAATACACACACCACACAATGGTAGGTTTAAAAGATTAAACCTTCTAGTTAAAAATATTGGGGAATTCTTTTTTTCATTTTTTAAAAATTTATTTATTTATTAAAAATTTCCATCTCCTCCCCTTCTCCCATTTCTCTCCCACTCCCCCCACAGGGTCTCTGTCTCTATCTCCGTCCATTGCCAGATGAAGGTTCTATGGTGATATTCAAGATATTCATCAGTGTTGCTATGAGATAAGGCCAGTTCAGGCACCCTCTCCTCTGCTGCCCAAGGACCTAGATGGGGACATCTCCTTGGACAGCTGGGAATCCCTCTAGAGCCAAGTCTCTTGTCAACCCTAAAATAGCTCCCTTAATTAAGATATTGTCTTCCCTGCTTCCATATCCACCCTTCCTCCATCTCAACCATCCCATTCTCCCAAGCTCTCCACAGTCCTTCCCTTCTCCCTTCTCTCTCCCCATCTCCCCTTCCTCCCACCCCACCCCCAGCCCTGTGCTCTCAACTTTTGCCCGGCAATCTTGTCTACTTCCAATATTCAGGAGGATAAATATATGTTTTTATTTGGGTTCACCTTCTTATTTAGCTTCTCTAGAATCACAAATTATAGGCTCAATGTCCTTTGTTTATGGCTAGTATCCACTTATGAGTGTGTACATACCATATTCATCTTTTTGGGTCTGTGTTATCTCACTCAGTAAAGTGTTTTCATCCATTTGCATGCAAAATTCAAGATTTCATTGTTTTTTTACTGGTAAGTAGAACTTGAATGTGTATATGTGCCACACCTTCTTTATCCATTCTTTTATTGAAAGGCACCTAGGTTGTTTCCACGTTCTGGCTATTACAAATAGTGCTGCTATGAACATAGTTGAACAAATACTTTTGTAGTATGATTGGGCATCTCTTGGGTATATTCCCAAGAGTGGAATTGCTGGATCCTGAGGTAGGTTGACTCCCAGTTTCCTGAGAAACCACCACACTGATTTCCAAAGTGGTTACACAAGTTTGCATTCCCACCAACAATGGATGAGTGTTCTATTGGGAAATTCTTTAGATGGCAGAAATTTTTTTAAAGCCAGAGATGAAAGAAAAATAAACAATATTAGAACTAGAGTTTAGAGTTTTAGTGAGATATATAGTGGCATAGAGGACAACTTTGGCAGTGATCTATAGCCAAGCACTGGACTGAGCTCCAAAGCTTAGTTGAAGAGAGGGAGGAGGGATCATATGAGCAAAGAAAGATTGTGATTAGGAAAACCACAAAGACAGCTGACCCAAGCGAATAGCAGCTCCCAAACTCTGGACTGACAACTGGGGATTCTGCATGAGACCGAACTAAGCCCTCTGAATGTGAGTGATAGTTATATGACTTGATCTGTGGTGGGAGAGGGAGGCTCTGGCAGTAAGACCAGGACTTATCCTGGGTGAACTGGTTTTTTTTGGAGTCTGTTCTCTATGGCAGGATACCTTGCTCAGCCTTGATCTGAGGCTGAAGGTTGTGCTTGGTCCTGCCCCAACTTGGTATACCAGACTTTGTTGACTCCCCAAAAAATGCCTTACCCATTCTGAGGAGTAAATGGTGGTGGGATGGAGAGAGGCAAGGGGCAAGAGAAAAAGAGGGAGGGATAACTGGGATTAGTATGCAAAATCAAAAAAATTAAAGAAAAAAACAAAAAATAGAATAGTGAAGAAGAGGAGAGGACAGCATTGAGCCTGGAGCTCTGATTCACGGGCTTTTGCACAGCAGAGCTGAAGGGAGCTGACTTTGGCCCTTTGTACTCTGCTTATAACAGTGTTCTTATTGCATTGCCCTTTAAAGGTCAGGTCTGCTGGAAAACATCTAGAGGTAGCCATGAGAAGCACCAAGGAGAATGCTCTCCTCTTCCCTAAGATATAACTAGCTTCAAATGTTTGGCATCCCTGCTTCAGCTGCTCATCTCATCTCATAAGAGAACTTTTCTGAACAAAATCTACAAAGTGATGGTGGTAGTAACTGCCTTCTATTTTCTTTTTTTATTGATTTTTATTGACCTCTACATTTTTCTCTCTTTTCAATCATACCATTTGATTGGAGGCCCGCAGGATAATTTTGGAGTTAAGTCAGAGGGTTTGCTTATTTATATAAGTGTTAATCTGGATATTAAAATTCATATGATATGATACCATAGATTCTAGCCTGATTATCTCTTAGGTAGTGTTGAATTTGCCCAATCTTCTCAATGAAGGAATAATTATCCAAAGGAGCATAATCAGGGAAGCCTATTGTTGCACAAACACCTAGACCAAATGACAAGACAGCTTCTTTATTCATTAACCAATAAAAGCAACACATATACAGAAGGACTTCACATATCACCTCCCCTTTTCTGTCTAAATAAAAAGGAAGGTTTTAACTTTAACACAGTAAAATCACATATAACAAAACTGATATCAAGCAAGAATTATAGTTACAATATTTATATCTACTTTATATTTGATCATAACTAAGGAAAACTATAGTTATAACTATCTATCCTTCAACTCCATCAAAAACTCCAGAAGGATATATTACTTAAGTAAACATGAAGTGCATTGTAAGCAACTTCCAAAACTCTAGAATTGACAAAGACATCTCACTGCTTGGATAGTCACCCAAAGTACTTTGGTAATGTTGCAGGCACCTATTTTCAGTCTACCAGCCAATAGTATCTGGCAAACTTTTCCAGAAAGCAGGAAATTTCAAATACAGTTCCACCTATATTGGCAGTTTGTCAGTCACTTTCTTCTGTGTCCTGCAGAATGTCTGGCAAACTCTTTCATGAAGCAGGAACCCTGAAGGAGTGTCTCACCTCCTTTAGGCAGCTTCAGCAGTCATTTTTCTGTGGGTCCTACAAGTCCAGTCAAACAGTTGAGGCAAGAGCAGTTTCTTGCCCAAATGGCTAACTAACTCCATAAGTAGCCTCTTTGATACCAATCTTCCTATTGAAGTAATTGGTGCTGTCAGGAGCAGGTGTGTCTCCTTGTTGTGAAAAGTCCTAAGTTCTTAACAGATTTTAAATGGCATATTCTGTAGTCTTTGAAAGATTTGAAGAATACTTGTTTAACTGAAATATATCTTTATATATCTAGAAAACCTAACTAACATGACTACAAGCTTGACTATTACAGATGATTTTTGATTAACATATATTTGTTAATTATACACTACATTATTAAATGAGCTGCACAAACATAATACCTTAATCAAGATCAGAAATATATATACATATATATATATATATATATATATATATATATATATAACAAAATTTACCTTAATTTGTGTCAATAAACCAAGATCCATTCCAATGAAAATCTCTATAACATATCCCCATTTAAATGCAAACAAACACTTTTAAAAATATTTGGGGAACTTGGGCATAGTTCTCTCCAAAATTATTCCTGCTGTTTTGGGTGGTCTTGGTCCATAAAACTACATTATCCTGGAAGGAATCCTACATTCTCATTTTCTGTGGGAACAAAAGCAGAACCTCCTTTACAAAGCAACATATTCTTAGACCCAAATTTTGAAATCAAGATACCTTTAAAATATATATGTTGGTTTAGCTTAGTATCCCATAAAATTAAATGTCTCTCTGTACTTAGTTCCTTCACAGTCAAAAATTCAATGAAAACACAATAATACACATAATCAAGACTCTATATATAATTTCCATCTTTATGTGGCCTATTTTTCTTTACTCCTTTTAGTCTATGACTATCTGTGCTCTGTCTATTTAAAGACTTTGTTTTATTTTTTTAAAAAGTGATTTACTTCTTTTTAAAACTCTCTATACTCTTTTTCTTCTCTCTCCCAGGCCTACGTATATTTATCTAACACTGTGGCCCATTTAGAGGTCTTTTTTTAAAAAAAAAAATCTGAATCTGTCTTTATTGTGTATCTGTAATTATTTTCTGACCAGAAGCACCCTTCTTTTTTAACGCTAAGTGGGCATGGCTAGGTCCAACACGACCCTGTCTACTTGCTCTGCCCAGTCCAACACGGCTGAGGCATGTTCCCTGTTTTTTGAGAACCATGAACATCGCCCCATTTTCAGGCACACAGTGGGTTTATGTTGCCATTAAGCAAGTTGTAGCACTCTGTTCACAGAGCCTATTCATAGTCAGACCTCCCAAAAGAGTCAGAGCCATTCATGCTGGCAAACCAGGATGCAGCTGTTTTGAAACCTTGCACTTATTTTTTTTATACCGCTGAATCAAGAAGACATCTCTTAAAGGAGCTGCAGCACACTGCCAGCAAACAGAGCCTATCTGGAAAAAAAAAGATGCAGCTAAACCTTTGTGTGTGTGTGTGTGTGTGTGTGTGTGTGTGTGTGTCTAGAATTCCTTTCTAAGCCCTGTCAGGTTTTATGTGGATTTAGCTAACACAGGGAATGAAAAGTAGTTTATTTAAAAAATACATTCTGCCTCAGTGGCTGAAAGTCAGAAAGTGCACATATTAAAGAGGTGAATATTAAATTAGGCATTAAGAGATCTATTTGTCAGTATCTATCTATCTGTCTGTCTACCATCTGTCTATCCACTTATGTATCAATCAATCTATCATCCATCTATCATATATGTGCTAGTCTATTATTTAACTGTCATATATATCTCTATCTATCTATCTATCTATCTATCTATCTATCATCTATCTAACTCTCGGCCATCTTTGTACAAGCCAGTATATCTATCATCTATCTAGCTATCTTCCAGTCTTCAGCCTTTGATGTTGTACATATTAATGGAAACACCATTATTGTATAATGTCACAATTGTATTATATATACTCCATCTCCTTGAATATTTATTTCTTGTATAAAACCTTTCTTCTAGCTCTTTAAAATGTACAGTACATAACTGTTTTCTATGATTGCTCCCCTGTGCAATGTTATCCCAGAACTTCTTGCTCCTGAGTACACTCTGAAGGAGGTCCAATTTTTAGTTCCAGATCTGCTGTTATTATGCTCTGAGACACTGATATTACTGTTCAGTTTTTCTGTGGTTCTACTTTTATGACTTATAAAATGGGAAAATTGGAAAAGTTTTTAGAAACATGCTTTCAGCTTTAAAATCTTTCTTATACGTTGAGGTGAGAGTCCCCTAAACTGGTGCCAATTATTTGCAGACAAGTGCTTCTGTGCTGAATTGTTGCATGTCAGATCAAGGGGCTCTGTGTGTCTGTTGTTCCTCATGTAAATGCATTGTCTGTGAACTGTATTGGTGTGCAAGGCAAAGCAAAAGTCTTCACGCAGAGTAATTATCTCTTCAAAGTTTAGTGAGAGAGGTTACCTTGGTAACAAGAAATCAAACCTACCCACTTCATCTTAGGGGTCAGAACAAGGTTCTCCATGTAATCTTCATTTCTGTTCTCCAGGAACAAGCTGTGAAGAGAGCTCTGTGAGAATATTCAAGAATCAGTAGCAAGTAGCTTTTCATCTATAGACACAGGGCTTCAAATTACTTTCCTGCATTTCATGCAGGCAGGTTTGCTCCTAGAGTGAAGGACAGTGCTGGAGGCTTTGGTATCCTTACTTCTTTAGCACATCCCTCTTTCCACAGTGGAGGTGACAGGCACCATCCATTGAATGCTTATTATGTGGGAACACAGTGCTGCTGGTGAGAAGATCACATCTCCTGCCTTTTGCAACAACTCAGTGTTTTGGGTTTCTTTGCTGTGTAATAAACACTCCAAGCTTGTCAGCCTAGGCCATTTATTTACTTTATGATTCTGCAGGTTGGCATTTTGAAATCAGCTCAGCCAAAAGTATGTTCTGTTTTCAATTGGGCTTGTTCATGTGTCTGCAATCAGTAGTTAAATCGAGTCAGCTCCGGTTTGTCAAGAACAGCCTCATCTGGAATAGGTCAGTTCTGTTTCCTGTAGTCAATCGTTATCTATCCCCCAGGCTAATTGTCTCAGGACAATTGCAGAGCACCCAAGTGGCAAGAGATGATCTTCCAATATGTGAGCATTTTGTCTGCATCAATCTTGCTAATGCCTCCTTAGAGAGCAGGCAATGTGGAGCGGCAGAGAGGATGGAGCACCTTGGAGTCACCTTACACAGGCGACATTTCTCCTCAACTGGTTATTTGGTCCAGTTTAAGATTATGGGCCTTGTGGAAATACTAGGACCAGGCCCTTTCATTTTCTGAAGTTTCCTAGTTTGCAGGGCAAAGTATTTGTCAGCTCTAGATATTTAGTACCTTGGACAGCTCTGATGCAAGCAAGTAAGAAGGATTTTAGGTGTCCACTTCTATGCCTTTGCTACTGATCACACTAAGGTACACTTCTAGGAGCCTCAGACTTACAGTGTAGGTGGTATGATGTTACTGGCGAGGAAACGTCAATGTTAATACCTCCCAACCCAGATAGCTTTTCATGCCAGCGCTTGCTTCTAAAGCTATTCCAGCTGCCTTTCCCCCCTTCCCCTTCGCAGTAGGTTAGCTCTTAAATCACTGCAGAATCACATAGAAACTTGATTGACTTTTTTCTTCCAAACTAGGAACACATAGTGTTCACCATCCAGACTCCCACACACTTCACCAAACTGTCAAGGGAAACGGTGTGCTGGAAACGGCTTCAAGCAGGGGTGAAGTCTAGGATATGGCTGTAGTTAGAATCTCCCTGTCTTTGCTTTGGACTCTAAGTCCACAAGACTCTTCAGGCTCAAGACTATATCTGGCAGCATCTGCCTGGAGGAAACAGCCAGAGGCGAATTAGGAAGAGGACTGTTATCCATGAGACACTTTGCAGGCTGCTGCTGAATAGTTCTTAATCAACAATCTAGGGATCCCTTCTCAGGGATAGGGGAAAACAAAGAGGCAGGCTGTGTTGAAAACACCAGGAGGTATCAAAGGCAACATAAATTCAGCCAACTAGAAATTAACTTCAAATAAAAGCACAGTTTTATATTGCTAATGGGTCTACCTGGAAAACACAGCACCCCATCGATCCATAATATGATTGTTTATTTCCTATGTTGATGGGAGTTACAGATACACAAACATAGTCACTGCAGCCACCTCCTGATTAGCCCTGGCTCGGAGACAGGGGATGGGTGAACTGAGAGGAGCTGCTTTTCCAAATTGATCATCTTCCAAGAATTCTGCCAAAATTGTCTGAGAAAACACAGACCATCTCAGGCTCCTGGGATCTGGCTGACTCGGAGCACTGGAGTTGGAGGTAATCCATGGGAATCCTTCCACAGCCTACTTACTCACTTCATAAATGCAGGAACAGAGATTTGGAAATGGAATGAGACCACTGAAGTTACTTTATTTGATGATGTTACTTCATTTTACTGCCTTTACTGAGACTAGTTAATGAGGAGAATATCAGGTTTAGGGAGTCAACAAGTAATTACTGAGTACTCACACCACACCCAGAACTTACGGAGATGAGGGAAAGTCTCAGGATGCCTGGATCATGGGCCTCTACCACAAGAACATTACCACACACGGTGATGTGACTTCTAACCTCCCCTTACTCCATTTTCACCCACCACGGCCCTCTTCTCTTCTCCATCCTTGGTCTTACTCTCTGACTGTGACATCACACCTCACAGCTTGTGTGTGTCTAGCCTTTCTCCTTTCAGTATTATTCCAAGAGGTTATTGTACAAGCTACTAACTTCCTATAAACATTGTGGAATCTTGACCTACCCATGATTGAAGAGATTGGATAGCTACCTAGATCAAAACTCCTGCTCACCATTTGACTTTCTCCTCACTCTGGACTACTTGTCCATCCTTATATCTCAGAGTTGAACGATAGTTTCCCCCTATCCCAAGGGTGAGGTCTGGGGCAAGAATGCACTTTAGACTTCCATGTTTTCACTTTCCTGTGTCTTTGTATTGATGTGTCTTCAGCTGAGAATCTTTCTCCCAATATCTCCCCTTCTGTGAAGCCTTGGTCTAGAAGTCATAATCAGTGAAGACCAAGAGGGTCAAAGCTCAGGATAGGGTGCAAACTTGGTAAGATGGGAGAGACAGGGTAGGAAGTGACATGATTTTAGGATGTATACTTTGATGAGTGATCAATTCCTTAAGCCATCTGTGAGTATTCTTTTACTTTCTGTTCTCAAAGTATACCAACATTCACCCCAGGGATCCCGAGATATTACATTTTAAAAAACAATAACTCTGTCTGCATGTGTGCGTGCTTGCCTATGCATGATAAAAGATTCACAGATTCAGAACCCAGGTTCATTGAGTAGCACAGAAATTTAAGACAAGTGTACAACCATTTCTAAGGTGTTTTCTCCGAATGGTATTGTCAATGGGTTCCTTAAAGGACTGTGCATCCTAGTCTCTAGGGTACCTATGTATACATGAAAGAGTAGGAAGGTATTTTAAATACCCACACATAATTCACAAATGAAGAAAAATCATGATGCACTTATATATGATATAGTTACCAATTCTTTTCAAGGAAAAGTTGGTGAGTCTAGAGTTTAAGTCATTTTAAGACACACAGCACATTCACGTTGTTAGTGGAACTGAACTGCTTTGGTAATTATCTTTCGCAATCACCGAGCTTTCTAGAAAAAAAGCCATACTTCTCCAATAATACATAACTATAAAGTAAATCAGCATGCATGTAAATTAAATGCTAACTGGATCTTATTATTGTTAGAGCTGGAATCTTCCCTGTTGCTCTCATTTCACAGGAAGAAGACAGTTTGGTCAAGCTCAACTGTTTCTATTTGAGAAGTTTAAGGGAAAGGGGTACCAGAGGACATTGTAAAAAAGTATGACTCTATTTGCTCTACAAAAGACCTGAACTAGAGACTTAGGCTAACTTGGGAGCTCACACATTAACTCTGGGTGGCTATTTAGTGATATATCAATACAAAGGGTGCTTTCAGCGGACCAGTTGATGATGTGGAATCTTTAGGGAATGTTGAGTCAACTCCTGAGAGTTTTTAGAGGGATCATATTTAGGAAGGCAATGACAAGATTTTCCAGAGCCAACAAGAAATGGTGAGAAATTCTGTTCTTATGGGTTCAGGTTCTCTAAAGGATAGAGTCTGAGGGGAGAATTCATGTGCATATATATATATATATATATATATATATATATATATATATATATAAAAGAATTAAGAGAGGATGAGACTAAAGTCCTGACTAAATAAGCGGGTTTCGCATCCACACTCTTGCATCACTGCTTAGGTTCCTACTGAGATGTCTGTGGGAGGGGAAAGTCCAAGGAACTCGCAATTCTCTGTATTTGCTGCCTCTCTTCTCCATGTAGGTGATATGGCTCCTGGAAGCCTAGAGTGTTGGAGGAAGGTCATTGGTTAAATACAAAGAAACTGCTTGGTCCTCATTGGTTAGAAGATAGGTGGGAGGAGTAAACAGAATGCTGGGAGGAAGAGGAAGTGAGCTCAGACTCCACAGCTCTCCTCTAGGGAGCAGACTCCTCAGAGACGCCATGCCCCAGCTCCGACCCAGCATGGACTTTGGCTAGAATCTTTCCGGTAAGACCAGTGCTCACAGATTATTAGAGATGGGTTGATCAGGATATCAGAATTAGCCAGTAAGGGCTAGAGCTAAGGGGCCAAGCAGTGTTTAAATGAATACAATTTGTGTGTTGTTATTTCGGGGCATAAGCTAGCCGAGCAGGCGGCTGGGGTGTTGGGGATGCAGCCCCGCCACCCATATTACTACACTAGAGAGTCTTCTGAAGCCAGGCAAGATGCAGTCCATGAAAAGTCAAGTACATGGCAACCTAAACCAGAGGCTAACCCAGATTAGGTAAAGCGGGGTTGGTATGTGTGATATGCTTGCACTATGTCATGGTTCATTTTGTGTCTTAACGTGACTGGGTTTTGGGTGCCCAGATATGGTCAAATAAAATTCTGGATGTTTCTTTGCTTTGTTTTGGATGAGTTGAATGTTTAAAATAGTATTGTTTTCAGGGAAGTACGTGGTTCTGTCAGTGGAGCTCATTCAATCACCTGAAGGCCTTTCTGACCCTCCCTCCCTCCCCCAAGTAAGAGAGAATTATTTTGGGGCTAGGGGCTTGAATAAAAACATGAACTCCTTATGGATTTGTGTTAGTGCTCAGATGAGAGTGAAAGATTCAGCTCTCCTGAGTTCCTAGCTGGTTAACCTTCACTGCAAGTGCAACCAAGGACCTCCCTCCTGCCCCCCCTCTCGTGTGTGTGTGTGTGTGTGTGTACCTGTTTGTATGTGTGTGTTTGGGGGTCTCTTTCTCAATTGCTCTCCACCATAGTTTTGAGACAGAGTTCCTCAATGAACCTGGAGCTCACCAATTACTCTAGGTTTCCTAGGCAATGACTCTAGGACTATGCTGGTCTTCATCTAATTCCACAGTGCTGGGGTGCTTCTATTTGGATTCTGGGAACTCAAATTCAAGGTCTCATGCTGTGTAGTAATCACTGTAATGACTGAGACTCCCCTAGGTGCCTGTCACACACACGCGCGCGCGCGCGCGCACACACACACACACACACACACACACACACACCTTAATCTTCTGCTTGGTTTTAAAGGAATGGATGACTTTTTCTGAGGATCCAGATACAATGTTTTTTTTTACAACGCCAGAACATTCCATAATCCTTTGGATGCAAACTGCACTATGTAATGCAGTACTCCCTAGACAGACAGAATATGGGGACCAGAATGAGATAACAAGGAAGTCTGGCAAGAAGAATTTGGTAGCCAGTTCAACAATGTGGGATTAAGTGTCTTGGAATTTGTTCTTTCGTTTATTTATTCCATTTGTTCTCACTGAGCCCTCATCCCTTCACGATCACAGCGTTGGCTCAAGCTAAGGAACTCTAAGGCAAAGCGATGACTTGGTCTCTTTACTCTCCAGCAGCACAGGAAGGATTTGGACTGCAGGAGTCATGACAGAGGTTCAGATGAAGAGTTGGTAATGTTCACAGAGTAATGAAGAGGAATAGTTTGCTTATACATATGACAACTGACCTAGCATCCTGTAACCAGACGGAGAGAATAGAGGATTTAAGCAAGCACAGGAAATCTTTCAGGACTCTGGAGAACAAAGCTTGGCAAGAGTCTTGAGAAAAGAAAGGGGAAGAAAATGTGACTGATGATTAGACTAGAGTGGATGGATGACTGTACTCTTCAGCTGAGAATTTCAGGCCCATCCCTTTAGGAAATGGGCAGGGTGTAACAAATTCAAAGGGGTGATGAGAGCCATGTATAGTAACACAGGGTTGCACAAGTTTGAAGCAAGCTTGGGTTACATTTTTCCATGTTTTCAAACAAAATAAAAAAATCTCAGTAAAACAAAACAAATGAAACAAAACAAACAACAAACAAACAGACAAAACAACACAAGAAAACACACAAGCAAACAAAAGCCCCAGACCAACTACAGTGATGTCGTGTTTCAGTGGAGGTAACTGAACTATGACGTGTGTACGCAGGTCAAAGGACAATCTCTCCAAACAGAAGAGCTCTTAGTTATTTTTGCCACTGCACACATCAGGCTGGCTGGCCTGCTCAAGAACTTCCAGGAATTCTCATGTCTCCGCCTCCCATCTTATCGTAGGATCCTTGGAATCACAGATACTTGCTATGTGCTTTACGTGGGTTGTAGGGATGCACACTGAGGATCTCAAGCTTCCCCAGTGCTTCCCACACCAAGTAGTATCTATCCTCAGTCCCAGATGGCTAAGTTTCAATTGTGTCATGTTTGAAGAGTCCACAGAACTTCTCATTTGAAATTTATTTAGTGATTTGAGATTTATTCTGTTGGAAATATAAGTTTAAATAAACTATCTTTGGTCAGGGGTCAAGTCTGGAGGTCTCAGGTGTTGGGTAATAGTTCATTTATTCAATGAATGTTTATTAAAAATGTACTATATGGCAGGCCCTGTTCCAGACATTGAGGAACCATTTGTTCAACCATACTGTTGAACAAACCATAAAAAATGCTTTGTTATATAGAATGTAATATATGATACAAAAAACAGATAAAAATGTGATAGATGGTGTCAGGCGATGAAAAATCAATGCAGGAGAATGGTAGGTTGGGACAGAAGAGTAATTTTAGAAACAATGACTATCACTGAAAAGATGATGTTGAGAGGAGGAAAAGATGTGATCTATTAGGATAAGAGAGGAGATAACATTCCAAGCAGAGGCTATAGCAATACAAACATTGTCAGGTGGAAATAGGTGCAGCATGACTTGATTCAAAAGAAGTCAATAAGACTTTTCATCTAGAAAACAGTATTAAGAGGAAGCCAGAGGGAAAACAAGAAGCCAATTTTCATAAGAAAGCATTGGTCATTATAAATTTTTGGCTTTAATCCTGAGTAAAGCAGGGTTTGATACATAAAATGGCTTAGGCTGGTTGCTGTAATGAAAATTGCAATTTAGGCTTAGGGCAGAGATGAAGGTAAGAATCCCACCTTGGGGGGGCATATGCAATGATATTGGTGAGTGACGGCAGCCTGGACCAGGGAGGTGACTGAGGAGGTGATAGGTGCACAGATACTGGGTATATTTTAAAGGCAAAGCTAAGAGAAGTGGTTGACAGCTTGAAGATGGATCAAGCATTCAATCTGAGCAAAGTGGGAGAATGGATGAGAAAAATTAAAAGGACTTTTTGTAAAAAGTGGCATGGGCTCACAAAGCAAATTTTGCATTTTTGGGATGTGAAGGTTTGACATGCCCATTATTCATCAGAGTATAGGAGGTGGCTTGAAGTTCATGGTGGAGATAGAATGTCAGAAAACTCCAGTCTGCAGCTATGTAGTAAAGTGAATTCATGAAGGAATGACGTCCATATTGAAGAGCCACGCCCAGGAATGTACCCAAAGTAAGTCAATGGAAAAAACAGTCTAGACAAAGCTTTCCAGCCTCACTTCCAAACAGGAACAAAATTGCCCCCTTAGTTAGAGAAATGGTAATAATTTGTGAAAGAAGTAAGAAGAATAAACAAACACAACAACAGGTTAACAAAACAAACACAACCACAAACAAGACAAACACGAGGTAAGGCTGATGAGATGGTTCAGTGGCTGTGCTGGGTAGTTTTATGTAACTTGACGGAAGCTAAAGTCATCTGAGTGGAGGGAACCTCAATTAAGAAAATGCTTCCATAAGATGGTACTGTAGGCAAGCCTGCAGGGCATTTTCTTAATTAGTGATTGATGCAGGAGGGTCTAGTCCACTGTGGGTGGGGCCATCCCTAGGCAGAAAGTCCTGAGTTCTGCAAGAAAGCAAGCTGAACAAATCAGTAATCAGCACCCCTCCATGGCTTCTGCACACCTCCTTGTCTCCAGGTTCCTTCCCTGTTTGAGTTCCTATCCTGATTTCCTTTGATGATGAACAGTGATATGAAAGAGAAAGCCAAATAAACCTTTTCCTCCACAAGTTGCTTTGGTCATGTGTTTCATCACAGAAATAGAAACCCTAATTAAGACATATGGGGATGGTGAATTCCAGGAAGAACACTGAAACCAAACCAAACCAAAGATCTTGCTGTGTCTGGTTGTTGTTTCTTTTCTTTTCTTTTCTTTTTGAGGAGGTGGCAGTTGTTATTGAAAGTAAAACTTATCATACATCTTGATAAATTTATTACAATCCAGGAACTACTTTCAGGGAGGCAAGCCTGGAAATGAATCACTTGCTAGCTATTTATTTCAATATACTGATGTATAAGATAGCAATGCCCTTTTTGCTATTTATAGTGAGAAGAAAATGTCATTGTCGTAGACTCCCCATACTTTCCGTGCCTCCTGTATACTTGACAAAGATAGGACCAGATATGCTTTAGTCACTAAGGCAATGTAGTAGATGAGTGGCATCGCATTCATTTAAAAGTCACATCATATGGCTATTAATTATTGAATTCACTAAGTGGGACTTCTGGGAGTCCCTCTCAATGCTTCACTCTAGCTTTTCCTTTTGTATTCCTTTCTAAGATGACCAGGCATGCCTTTGAAATATAGCCCTGACTTGATATCTTCAGATACCCTCACAGATACCCATATCAGAAGATGTCAAAATTCCTTACAGGAAGTGACCATGCATTTGGGTATAATATTCACACATTCCCATGCATGTGTAGCGGCGTAAACGAATGCAGACAGTTTGTAAAGATATATATAGTTTTAATGTAGAAATAGACTTACAGAACCACCGTTCCCGCGGAGACCAGGAAAGTAGAAGAGACCGCTCGGAGCACGCTCGCCAAATTTATAGGCAGACATTAGCCCGAGGCGAACACGCCCCCTAAGGGGCGGGACTTATCCCTACATCTCCCCTTTTTGTCTAAATAAGACAGAACTAAACCAAATACAACTACATACAATAACAACAAATAATAAATATAACAAACAATATTGAGAACAAAAGCTTTGCTAAACATTCTATCTCAAGGAGCCTAAATAATGTAGAGAGTAACTACAATTATATAATCTTCAACTCCATCAAAGATCTCAGAAGGGAATAAATATTACTTAACAAACGAGATATATCCAAAATGTGCAACAATTGACAGAGACAACTGACTACCTGGGCAATCACCCAAAGTCTCGTTTGCAATGTTGAGTCAACCAATTTTGGCTAAGGCCTAACATAACTGACATACCATTATTAAAGGCAAGGAACTTTTCAAAACTATCTTACCCTGTCTTGGCAGGATATGACAGTCCTGTTTTGTCCATTGATGTACGTTCTGTATCTGTGTCAGTGGCTGAGGTATAGACATTTCTTTGCCCAAAGGCCAGTTCTGCCAAATAGAAAGGCTCCAGGTGGAGTGTCTTTGGTGCTCAACATTCTCTCGGGAATGGAGTGGTATTGCCAGGAGCAATTGTGTCTCACTATCACGAAACTCTGAGTTAGATTAAAGGCCATTTTCTACAGCTCTTTGAAGAGGTTGAAGATTATCTATCTATACTGAGTATAATCTCTCTATATCTAAAGAACCTGATTAGTCTGATTATAAATGACAAACTTAGATGACTATTTATCTATATAATTCTCAATATCTATCTAACTTAAAGACTAAGACAATAAACAACTGTGTAACAAATGAGGATAATGACCTCCAAATATAAACACTGTACAAATATACATTGCAATATGGTAAATATATATCAATGCACAAACATTATATAAGTATCTTAATCAGAGGTAGAAATGTACATTGCAATATGGTAAATGTATACACTATATATATCAATACAATATATGTCAATACATAAAAATGTTTTAAACAGACATAGAAACATGCATGCATACAATAGTCAATATAATTTAACTTTGTTTCAATATACAAGAATTGATACCAATATATTTGTCTAAAAGCAGTAACTCACAATTATAAATCTATTATCCCATCATTCCCTCTTTTTTTTTTTTTTCAAAATGATCCCTGAGCTTATAAAATTCCTCCCCCAACCTCCCAACCCCTAAATGATGTCCCTAAACCCAGGGGTAAACTTTACTGGGAGAGGGGACGTCGTCCTCTAGAATTACTTCCAGCTGTCATGGGGGCGACGTTCTTTCTGGGGGATCCTGTGAAAGTAAAATGATGGTTAAATTTCAAGATCAATGTCTTTTAAAATTGCAAATAGTCTCTGAGTATTTTGTGGAGGTCTGGCCAGAATGTATACAAGATGTGCACCATTTCAGCTAACCAAGTTGGGATCGTCTTGTGCAGCTGGTATCCAAAACAGGTCTTGTAGTAGCGCTATCAGTATCATGACGTCATCTCAACCAGGTAGAGTTGTTGTTGTGGGGCCCCATCTTCTTCCTGGAAACTTCAAATGTCACTTCGGGAAAAAACTCATTGTTCATTGTGAAAAACTTAAACATTAATCATATAGACATATATATACATACATATATATATTCAATAAAAGGCATGATATATATATTCAATGAAAAGTATGATAGATATGAAGAAAAGCAAGGATGTTTTCTAAACTCATATTTCTTTCTGTCCCATATCATGGCTCTTGACATGAGACAGAAACTCCAGAAACTCTGGGTTTTTCTCTTACTAACAGGCTTGGAATTGGAGAGGGACTGAGCCAGAGTCCAACTTCAAAACCAGCTCTATATATTTATAAAGAAATGTTTAATAAGATATATAAATAAAAATTAATACTTACAAAATGTGTCCATCCATCAGTAATTAAATATTCAGGGTTCCTTAATTTCTTTGAAGATGAGTGTTTTCCTGTGGAGATAAGAAAAGAACCCCGCCTCCAAACCTATCTGTATTTCTTACCATCAGTATGTTCGCCATCCTTATGAAAGAATTGTTATTTATCTTTTCCAAGTGGCTTCTCTTCTTCAAACCGAACCTTTATTAATTTTGATGGTATCCACAATTTTTCCTCACCTGTGGAGATAAGAGCAAAACCCCTTCCCCAACGTAGCACATATCCTGGCTTCCATTGTGAGGTTAGCACATCCTTGAAATAAACTGGTTGATTTAGTTCAGTAGACTTTTCCATTATCCAATGTCTTTCTGCAGCCGTTGTTCCCTTCTCATTAGCGTTGAGAAAATTCAAGGTTAACAAAGCATTATGTAGCCTATTTCTGGGGGTGTTTTCCACCCCTTTCTGTTTGTTCAACATATCTTTTATAGTTCGATTTGATCTTTCTATGACTGCTTGACCTGTAGGATTGTATGGTATACCTGTAACATGCTTGATATTGTAATAATCAAAAAACCGTTTCATTTTCCTAGAAACATAAGCAGGACCATTGTCCGTTTTTATTTGTGTAGGTATACCCATGATAGCCATGACTTCTAATAAATGAGTGATTACTGAATCAGCTTTTTCTGAACTTAAAGCAGTTGCCCACTGAAAACCTGAATAAGTGTCAATGGTGTGATGAACATATTTTAATTTGCCAAATTCTGCAAAGTGGAACACATCCATCTGCCAGATTTCATTCCTTTGGGTGCCCTTTGGATTAGCCCCTGCAGGCAGTGGCGTTTGGTTATAGAAAGAGCAAGTAGGGCATTTCTTTACAATCTCCTTAGCTTGTTGCCATGTAATTGAAAACTCTTTCTTCAAACCTTTGCTATTAACATGATGTTTTTTATGAAATTCAGAGGCTTGTAGCACACTACCAATCAGTAATTGATCAATTTCTGCATTACCTTGTGCTAGAGGACCTGGCAGACCCGTATGGGATCGGATGTGTGTTATGTACATAGGGCAAAGCCTGTTCCTGATCAAATCTTGAACCTGGAGAAACAATGAGGTTAGTTCAGTATCATCAGGTATAAATTCAGCAGTTTCAATATGTAAAATAACTCTTTCTGCGTATTGTGAATCTGTAACTATATTAATAGGTTCTTTAAAATCCCTTAGCACCATAAGAATGGCATATAATTCTGCCTTCTGGACAGAATTATACGGACTTTGTTCCACCTTATCCAAGTCTTCTGATTTGTAACCTGCCTTCCCTGATTTATTGGCATCAGTATAGAATGTACGGGCTCCAGTTATTGGAGCATCACGGACGATTCGAGGAAGAATCCAAGAAGTTCTCTTTATGAAGTTAAGCCGCTTGCTTTTTGGATAGTTGTTATTAATGTCTCCCAAAAAATTAGCACAAGCTCTTTGCCATGGTTCATTATCTTCCCATAATTTCTTTAGTTCATCAGCAGTGAAGGGCACTATAATTTCTGCTGGGTCTATGCCTGCTAGTTGACGAAGTCTCAGCTTGCCTTTTATAATTAACTCAGAGACTTTTTCCACATAAGTTTTCAGTTTCTTACTTGGTTTATGTGGTAAAAAGATCCATTCCAAAATAATATCATCTCTCTGCATTAAAATTCCTGTAGGAGAAATTTTTGATGGTAGTATGACAAGAATACAATCGAGCTCTGGATTCACCCTGTCCACATGTGCCTGTTGTAATTTTTCCTCAATCATTGTCAGTTCCTTTTCTGCTTCAGCTGTTAATTCTCTGGGACTGTTTAAATCTTTATCACCATCCAAGGTTTTGTTCAAATGAATTATTAGATCAGGTGTTATTCCAATAGCTGGTCGTAGACTGGAAATGTCTCCTAACAGTCTTTGAAAGTCATTAAGAGTCCGTAGGCGATCTCTCCTAATTTGTGCTTTTTGTGTCTTAATTTTTTGCAAACCTATTTTATAACCTAAATAATTAACAGAATCTCCCTTCTGAATCTTTTCAGGAGCGATTTGCAATCCCCATTTAGGTAAAAGTATCTTTATTTCTTCAAACAGTCTGTTCAAGGTATCCATGTTTGAATCGGATAACAAGATGTCGTCCATGTAATGGTATACTATAGATTTGGGAAATTTCTTGCGTATTATTTGCAATGGTTGGTTCACAAAATATTGGCACAGGGAGGGGCTATTTAACATACCCTGGGGGAGAACGGTCCAGTGGTACCTCCTCGAAGGTTGAGAATTGTTATAAGTAGGCACTGTGAAGGCAAATTTTTCTCTATCTTCTTTTTGCAAAGGTATAGTGAAAAAACAATCCTTTAAATCAATAACTATGAGAGGCCATCCTTTTGGTAATAAAGAGGGCAAAGGAATTCCAGATTGCAGAGGGCCCATAGGTTGAATAACCTTGTTGATGGCCCTGAGATCTGTCACCATTCTCCATTTACCTGATTTTTTCTTAACCACAAATACAGGAGAATTCCAAGGGCTGGTAGATTCTTCTATATGTCCAGCATCTAATTGTTCTTGTACCAGCTGTTCTAAAGCCTGTAACTTTTCCTCAGCTAAAGGCCATTGCTTTGTCCATATTGGTTTCTCAGTCAACCATTTTAGAGGCAAGGCTGTTGGTATCTCTGAAGGGACATCAATTGCTTGTTCTTGTACAGCCCGAATGGCCGGTTTTCTCCATTTGTAATATCTTTTAATATTATTCTCAGAACTATAGGCTCTAGAAGTAGCAGGAATGTTAATTTCGGTATTCCATTGTTGTAATAGGTCACGACCCCATAAATTCATTGCGATATTGGCTACATATGGCTTTAATTTTCCTATTTGTCCCTCTGGCCCTATACATTCAACCCATCTCGTGCTCTGCCTTACTCGAGATAGGGTTCCAATTCCCAGGAGCTGAACATTTACATTCTGAAGAGGCCAATACGGATGCCAAGATTCTGGGGTAATGATACTTACATCAGCACCTGTGTCCAGCAGGCCAGTAATAAAAATGCCATTTACACACACTCTCAGTTTAGGTCTTTGATCATTTATAGAAGTTTGCCAAAACACACGTAACTTATCTTTCTGATCATTATTGCTTGTAACAGTAGGCATGGGGCTTCCTAATTGTCCTGATGAGGCACGTTCTCTGCAGAAACTGGATATGACTGAACCATGTTTGCCATGGGGGCCTGTGAGGCCCCCCCTCTCACGTTTCCCGACTGTATCAGGTTGCCTTGTCTATCTCTTGTAGACCTGCATTCATTCGTCCAATGTCTGCCTTTTCCACATCTTCTACATAAACCTGAAGGCTGAGTCCTCCTATTTCTGTTATTTCTAGAAGATGCATTGTTATTATTATTGTTTCTGAAAGATGCATTATTATTATTATTATTTCTGAAAATCCGTTGTCTACAATTCCTTTTCATATGACCCATTTTGCCACAATTAAAACATTTGGTATTCTGGTGTCTCCTTTTACCATTGGAAATTGCTTCTTCTACCCATGCTTCAGTGCCATAATCAAATGTATCAACATTGAGTGTATGCAAGACCCATTCTTCCAAAGGCGCTGATCTGAGCTTTAAAGGCCCCAAAATCCTTTTGCATTCCACATTTGCATTTTCATAAGCCAAAGACTCAATCATTATACGTCTTGCTTCTGGGTCAGATATCCCTATTTGTACAGCCTTAGTTAATCTTTGTAAAAAGTCACTAAAGGGTTCTCTCTGACCCTGTTTAACTCTGACAAATGATTCTATTCTCTGTCCTGGGTCTTGTACCCTGTCCCAAGCCCTTAAGGCTGCTGTAGTACACATGGAGAGTGTGTTTTCATCCAAATTAGCTTGTTCCTGAGGGTCGGAAAAGAGCCCTTCACCTATAATTTTATCTAGGGAAATGTCAATTCCCTTTGCTTTTTCCTGCTGTTCTAAGAGTTTAGCCTCTTGCCTGAATAAGCATTGCCATTTCAATTGTGGTCCACTCTCAAGTACTGCAGAGCTCAGCTGGAGCCAGTCCAAGGGGGTTGCTTTGTTTGTCGTGGCCCAAGATCTTAGCATCTCTTTAACAAAAGAGGCTTGCATCCCAAAAGTCATGACAGCCTGTTTAATTTCCTTGAGGTCATTCATACGGACAGGCTCCCATGTATCCTCCTTGATGACCCTAGGGTTTCTGGAACCAACCACCTTCTCTGTTGTTATTACTGGAAAGGCAGGTAGAGCTGTCGGTAGAGCTTTGTGGAAATTGTCCCGGAGAGATTTACCCACAGATGTAGTTAAAATTTGCCCTTCTACCCTTTGCTCTTCTTCATCAGAATTTAGAAATTCCTCAATCTTTTCAATTCTATTCACTATTGCCTTCTGCAATGTCTGAATCTCCTGTCCAGAATTATGTTCCAAAGCCTTCATTGAGGATTCTAAAGTATGAAGTTTGTCCGTTAGAGATAACATCTTATCTTTGGACATAATTTTTATGGCATAAACTGTGCCTTCTTGTATTGACACTCTTTCCATCAATTTGTCATAAGCTTTAGACAAAATCCAATTGTCACATTCAGCAGTTTTGATTCTCTCAGTTAATGTTTCATTTCCTACAGAAAGGGACTGAATCTTATTGTCCAAATCAGCTGTTCCCTCTTCCATAGTAATGAATTTCTCCTTAATATCAGCCACTAATGTTTCAGTTCCTACAGAGAGGGACTGAACCTTACGATCCAGATCAGCTGTTCCCTCTTCCATAGTAATGAATTTCTCCTTAACATCAGCCTGGAGAGCCTCAAACTGATTCTTGAGAAGATTGTTATCAGCCTGGAGAACTTCAAACCGATTCTCGAGAAGATTGTTATCAGTCTGGAGAACTCCAAACTGATTCTTGAGAAGATTGTTATCAGTCTGGAGGACTTCAAACTGATTCTTGAGAAGATTGTTATCAGTCTGGAGAACTTCAAACTGATTCTTGAGAAGATTGTTATCAGTCTGGAGAACTTCAAACTGATTCTTGAGAAGATTGTTATCAGTCTGGAGAACTTCAAACTGATTCTTGAGAAGATTGTTATCATTCTCAATTGTTTTTAAGCGTTCTATCTCTGCCTTAAGAATCCTGGATTCGTCTCGTAAAGACTTTATCATATTTCTATTATCAAACCATTTGGTGCCAATGAAAACTACGAATCCCAGAAGGATCCATAGAGGTGGCGTGACAGACACCTCTTGTAAAATCTCCCACATGGTACAATTAAAAAAACTGTTAAATTCTTGAACAGTAATGTGTTCAGACATTTTATTTATAAAAGAAAAAATCTTTTACCTGCAATATTCGGTTCCTGCCAGTTGTTGGTCTCTGTGTTTTTGGAGCCTGTCCTAGAACTAGCTCTTGTAGACCAGGCTGGCCTCGAACTCACAGAGATCCGCCTGTCTCTGCCTCCCAAGTGCTGGGATTAAAGGCGTGCACTACCACGGCCTGGCAGGCCTCAAACTCACAGAGATCCGTCTGCCTCTGCTTCCCAAGTGCTGGGATTAAAGGCGTGTGCTACCACTGCCTGGCAGGCCTCAAACTCACAGAGATCCGTCTGCCTCTGCTTCCCAAGTGCTGGGATTAAAGGCGTATGCTACCACTGCCTGGCCGGCCTCAAACTCACAGAGATCCGCCTGCCCTTGCCTCCCAAGTGCTGGTATCAAAAGCGTGTGCCACCACTGCCCTGCCAAGTCACTTTGTGTCAGACCAAATCTGCCGCTGTGGCAGCTTTTGTTGTAAAACCGCAGGTACTTAAACTTCCGCTAATTCAGGCAGTGGGGTTCCGCTGTAAAACTTAGCCAAGGCAGGCAGAATGGGCCTGTGTGGCCGAGTATGTCTCGGACTCGGCACTAGGGCCGGAGTCACGAACTGAAAAACAGCACCCAGGAGGGTGCTGTGTTAGCTAGCGGGCTACCCGCTTGAGTCGAGGGCAAAATAGCCCGACGTTGGACGCCAAAATGTAGCGGCGTAAACGAATGCAGACAGTTTGTAAAGATATATATAGTTTTAATGTAGAAATAGACTTACAGAACCACCGTTCCCGCGGAGACCAGGAAAGTAGAAGAGACCGCTCGGAGCACGCTCGCCAAATTTATAGGCAGACATTAGCCCGAGGCGAACACGCCCCCTAAGGGGCGGGACTTATCCCTACATGCATGTTTAATTGATTAGAGTTATTTAGTATGACTGATCTGATGTGAATCTATGTAAAGAGGTATTATATTGTGCTCAGTGGAGATGCATTTGAAAATTATTTTATAGTTTGTGTACAACTTAGTGGGTTTTTTATAATGTATTATTTTATATTCCTTTTGCTATTGAAGCTTGTTAATCTTTGCCCTACTACAGATATATTTTTTTTTCATGAATACTTTTGCATGGTTGACTGAACACACAGATGTGGAGCCTGCAAACAGGCACAGAGGGTGACTGTATTCTTCGAGTGTGCAGGGCCAGGCAGTCTCTTTTGCTAATGATGTAATCTTAAAACTCATGCCTTAGAAAACAGCCTTAATTTCTTTTATCCCCTGCTTTTTGTGGGAGAGAGTGGACAGCATGTACTAACCAAAGGATCTGTAGTAGTACCAGTGAGCAAAGGTGGTCTGTATTCAGATGACTTAGGTTAAAGCAGAGGAAAACACTGGGCTGGAATGTCATTTGAAGATTGAACTATCAGGGTTTGCTGATTGAATGTGGGAGCTATTTTGGTGTAAAAAGGGATGTCAGGATGGTATAATAGATACTGATAGCGTTCACCAGGTTGGTTCATGATTCACAGCTGGTGTTATTGCTGTTTTCTCGAAGTTTTCATTGCCTCTTTCTCTGGAAGGTTGCTGTGACCAACGGATCCCATAGACGTGTTTTGAGAGAAGGAGGAGTTTGCTGCTGATGACTCATTGATATTAGGTTAGCAGACCCCTTGCCTTGCAGTGGGACTAAACTGAGTTCGTCACGTGCCAGAGCTCTGTGCAGCAGCTGGCTGGGGCCAAGTCACAGCTACATTAATACCTTTACCACACTCTTTGTCCTGTCCTGTCCTGCCCAGTTTCCCTGAAGCTTGAGGGCCTTGTCATAAGCCATTACTTGGACAAGACTCCCCATCATAGGCCATGCTTTGAAGAAGCCCAGCTTAAGACAGATTATGTTTTTGGACTTTGTGTAACTATATAAATAGCCTTGATGTTTACTAAGAGCAGGTTGAGGGAAGAAACTATGGGAAATTCAGATTTTGTGTGTTAAGTTTAAGATGATGGAGATGGCAAGTAGACAGCTGGCTACCAGAGTATAGAAACCAAAGGAGAGATCTAGACAATAGGCTTGAGAATCAAGTAAAAGTACATTACTTAGACTATAGAACTAAGACACACATCTCCTAAACAGTGAGGTCCATTCATGACTTGAAGTCTAAACAGGAACAATTTAGACCAAGGGATAGAAGCCACAGTGTTCTGGGCACAGGAAACATCAGGTGTGAGATCTGAGTCATTTCTTATTGATGTTAGAGGAGGAACATTGTGAAACCATTGATTCCAGATGCATCATTTAACCAGTGTCAGAAAGGGTAAAATTTTTTAAGTCAATGAATTAGAAGGCATTTGTTGCTAAACTACATTTTCAGCTTGCTTTTTCCTGTTAGTTTTTTAATTGAGGCAGAGTTTATTTTTCACTTAAAGATCAAATTCATTAGATAACTTTATATTAAAAAGATATGTATGTCAAAGAGTTTGTGATTTTAAGTCATAAAATAACACCGGGGAATGGATAAATTATCCATAAAAAATATGATTCAGAGTTGGGGCAAGCTGAGTTTTTAAGAGAAATAAATTATAATAATTTTGATTATCAAGTTTTAAAAGAGATTTTATAGCAGGAGACTTTTTTTAAAAAGTGAAACTGAAGCCGGACTGAAGCTGTGGTGGCACACGCCTTTGATCCCAGCACTCGGGAGGCAGAGGCAGTTCTGCCTCTCTGCGAGTTTGAGTCCAGCCTGGTCTACAAGAGCTAGTTCCAGGACAGTAACCAAAAAGCTACAGAGAAACCCTGTCTCGAAAATAAAAAAAAAAAAAGTGAAACTGAGAAAGAATTGTTTTTCAAAAATGAGGTCAATACCCTGAAAGGGAAGAGTGGTGATGATACAGAAAGCAAATATTGATTGAGTTAGAAAGACTGTTGAATGCAGAGAACAATCATCCAGGATATAACACATATGTTAAATAGGATATATATATGTGTGTGTGTTTGTGTGTGTGTGTGTGTGTGTGTGTGATATAGCAGTTAGCTCATGGGTTATCTGACTCAGGTCTGAGAGGATCAGGAGACACCATCACAGAGTACTTCACTCAGACCTCAGTGATGTGGCAGCTAGCATGATCACTGTCTTACTACAGAGTCCAAGTACTCATCTTTCCTGTGGAGTAAAGAAGGCTCATGACACAAGCAGAAGGTATACATTTCACACGCTATGAAGTGAGAAGCCAACTCTTTACACAAAGTAGAACCAAAGTAGACAATTCCCCACTAAGAAGTCCTTGCAGAGCAAGGCTGTAGCCTTTGCAGACAGGACTGATGGAGAGAGATAACTGAGTGTTCTTGTTGCAAATATACTGTTAAGAACTTAGGTTATTTTTATGTGTGTGCAACAGCAATTAATGACCCGAAGGAAAAACAACACATGACTCAAAAGGCAGCTTAACTTAGTACATGTTGAAAAAAAATGAGTCAAGCTTCTCTCAGGCTAAAAAAATAAAACTTTAGAGTCAGGAAAATCCCTGTAGGAGCCACTTGGTATTCTGATCTGTTAGCTGGTGTAATGCTATTAAACAAAGATAGAAGAAGTGATGCTAGTTGTGCTTACTCAGACTATGTGAACTTGTGTGGTCATATAATTCCCACACCATTTTCTTTCTTTTCCTCTCTCTTACCTTTCCTTTCTCCTTCCTTCCTTCCTTTCTTCCTTGCTACGGGAGCTCCTTCTGCTCCTTTATCCAATAGCCTTTAAGATACTACCCCAACTTACTAGACCTGGATGGAGGTGGGGGTTCCTTGGACTTCCCACAGGACAGGGAACCCTGATTGCTTTTCGGGCTGGGGGGGGGACTTAATTGGGGGAGGGGGAGGGAAATGGGAGGCGGTGGCGGGGAAGAGACAGAAATCTTTAATAAATAAATAAATTTAAAAAAAGATACTACCCCACTTGGGCATGGTCTCTTTTGCTTTAAAAAGCCTCAAGCTTCTGGCTGTTTGACCTCGTTCCTGATGGCACAGAGGGCTGTTGTCTGTGATAGTGATCTGTAAGTTTTTTCTCCCTTAAATAAATAACCCTTTTATTAACCATAATTCCAAACTGGTGTGGGATTGTTTTGTGACTTACTCCTTCACTTCCTTCTCTCTTTTCCTTCCCTCCCATTATCCATTTTGAATTTTTTCCTTTGATACAAAGTCTTACTTGTATAATTCAAACTGACCTGGGAATCATGATCCTCCCCAGTGTTGGGATTATAAGTTTACATCATCATATTGGGCCCAGATACTTAGCTTCTTCCTTCGTGAAATAAGCAAGGGCTGTTTTATTTTTTTTAAGTATTTTCTAAGTCTAAAATTGTTGGAAACCAAAGGTCATTTCACTTAAGTAATGTTGTCTGCCTTAATATGTATGTATGACTTGAGAAATCAAGAGGTTGGTGTTATGTGAAGGAAAACAGAAACAAAAACAACATTCCCCTAAAGGCATAGAGGTGAGCTGATGTGGGCTTTGTACACAGAATAGATGTCATAGTGTCTTTTCAAACCTCTGCACTACACAAACTCCTTTTTACTATTTGGATTTTTATTTCTGCTAAGATACAAAGATATTTAACTTTTTCTGTCCATGAACCTTTTTATTTTCTAGTGATCTACAACCTCCAAATAGAATAGAAAACACAAAAGCAATTTCAATTTTTCCTTAAAGTCCTAGGGTGTCAAGTCATGCTTTGCTCACAGATAGAATTTCCAGGCTCTCTATTTTGTGCATAGGCAAGACTTTTCCTGCATCCATGAGAAAATTAAATTTTTAGGCAAGATTTGAAACTAAAATGTATGAACATATCAATTGTTAATGTAGCATGAAAAGAAAATTGTAAATGAAATAGTCCAATTCCATAAGCTTCTTTCCATGGGACCCTGGCAATATGGTGCAAATTAACTGTCTACCTTACTTGAGACTGTCAAATAAAACATTTTAAAATGAGTTATTATCTATATTAACTTAGTTATATTTCTTAAGAGCCAGGATGACTTAAGAACTCAAACAAATATAAAGATTTTTAAAAGTCTCAGAGACACAGATGAAATATGTTTACCTAGAGCAGAAACAGTTAGGCACCATGAACTGGTTATGTGTTTTGTCTTGAAACAAGACCTCTCTGCATTGCGTAGGCTGGCCTTGAACTCAGGATATTTTTACTTTAGCTCTGAGTACTAAGACTATGGTTGAACTCTTACTCTAATTGGCTAAGATTCCATTGTTGTTTTAACTTAAAGCTCGGTGTAGTGGTTCACTCCTGCAACCCCAAACACAGGAGGGTCATCCATGAGCTTGAGGACTGTTTGGCTACAGAGTGAGATCCTACGTAATGAGTTCTAGGACAGCTTGGTCTACAAAATAAAAGAGAGAAAGGAATAGACAGGAGAAATAGGCAAAATGAGTTGCTGGGATGTGGAAGAGGGGGAAAGAGGTGAGAAAGAGGAGGGAAGGAAGGGAGGGACGGATGAAAGAGAGAAAGGAAGGGGATGAAGGAAAAATGCGCAGATGATAATTTTGATGGATTGTTAAAACTTTCTGATAATGAATAGCAGACAAATTTCTGGGAGTCACAGGTTCAAGAGGACCTTGCATTTTTATGATGCCTCATCATAACTTATTATTCAAATCAATATGCTCATGTTCAACATAAAATTACAAGGCATGATAGAAAAGGAAGAAGACAGCTTCTGAACAGATGAAACAATAGATTGGGGTTATATGCTATATATAATATAGTGTCCTTAAAAGGTCAGATTTACATACAAATTGATAAATAAATTATAAAAAAATAATTGAGAGGAGGTGGTAGAAATTAAATTCTGAAATCAATGGATATTGAGTTTTAAGGCTCCATGAGTAAAATCAACAATAACGAGGAAAGAATTGATGAGTTAAGTAATGAAAAGAGGAATATATGAGAAATAAAAACAGAACACAGTCTTCAAGAACTGCAGAGATTTTAAAAAGGTATAACAAAGAAATAAACAAATTTTTTAAAAAAGGTATAACAAGTTGGGAGGTGGTAGCACATGTTTTTAATCCCAGCACTCAAGGAGGCAGAGGAGGAAGGATCTCTGTGAGGTCCAGACCAGCCTAGTCTACAGAGTACGTTCCAGGATAGCCAGAGAAACACAGAGAAAGCCTGTCTCATAAAACAAAACAAACAATCCCAAAAAACCAGGTGTACTGCATGTAATTGAAGTACTAGAAGAGGTAATGGAGCAGAAGAAGTAATAACTGCTAGCTGATAATTTTACAAACTTAATGACAGACACCACTGCAAACTATAAGAAGTTAAATGACCACCAAGCGGACAAGATACATAAAACAAGAATGAGCTGCAGAAAAATCAAAGACAAAGAAAGAAAAACCTGCAAGAGAAGCCAGAGAAAAATTCTACCTTACCTACCAGAGGAAAAGAATAAGAATTACATTCCCTGATGATTCCTCATCAGAAACCATGTCAACAAGAAAACAGTGGTGTGAAATATTTAACACTTGATTGTTGATAGGACAGCACTCTCAACCAATATAGAATTATATATATAACAAAATACTTAAAAGGATTGACAAAAATTGTCTTGAACAAATGAATACTTCTGTAGTTCACTGCTAGTGAATCTGTATTGCTATACATGTCATAATTAGTTCTTCATGAAGCAATAAATTTAGATCAGATATTGGGGAGATATAGAGGTACACTAAAGTGTGGGAAAGAATACCTGAGACACAATTTGTAAAATAAAAAGAAAGAAAAACTTTGTTTTTTAATTGTCCGTGATTGATCTACGTAGCACCTGTTTTTATACTGCTTTAACAGTAAGTTATATTGGATGAGTCTTACATGGATAGGTGAAGCAAGAGGCAGCAATGCCACAGAGGTAGGAGAAAGATTGGTAGGACCTTAAAAGGTACCAGAATAAAATGGGGGTGGATGAATAGAATTGTGTTGTCTGGGGGTGGGCTTAGAATATCTAAAAATTTTTATCCTACATAACTAAAACTAAAAAAAACAAGAAATAAAATTGATGTTATGGTTTGAATATAGATGTTCCCAAAGATGAGTGTGATGTACACTTGATCCCTAGCTGGTGATAATTTGGGAAGTTCTGAAGACTTACGAAGGTGAACTGGAGGAAGAAGGTCACAGGAAATGGGCTTATGGCCAGAATGTTATCCCTGCTACTTCGGACCTTAGTCTCTTGACATTCCCTGCTATGATGTGAAATATTTGAGTCTGCTGTGGTCCACAACCTCCTGTTGTTCTGGACGTAAACTCCTGATAATCTGAGCCAAATGGATTCTTTCTCTCTTCTCGTTTAAGTCATCTCTTTTAGGTATTGCGGTCACAGCAATGCAGAAGTAATGGAATTGAAATGCTAATAGAGAAAATAACATAGACCCATAGAAAGGCTCAACTTGAAGCTAGAGGAAGCAGAGACAAGTGGAAATATGGCTGGTGTTAAATCTCACACATCAGCCATTCCTTTGAATAAGCGATCTAAATACATCAACTAAAAGGAATTGTTAACTGTAAGCCCAAGGTCAAGATACATTATTTACAGAAAATCCGTTTTAAATATAGATCCTGACAAGTGAAAATTAAGGAATAGAGAGAGAAAAGAAGAGCTTGCTAATACTAATCAGAAAAATAAATAAAAACTGTATTGATTTTAGATAAAGCAATTTTGAGAACAAGGAAAATTGTGGTGACAAAAGAGATGCATTACATCATGATAAGTCCTGGTTAACTCTCCAGGATGACATTAACATTGTACATGGTATGCATCTGACAATGGAGCCTCCAAATATGTGAAACAAGGCCTAATATCACAGGAGGCATAGGCACACTTGCTGCTCCCTTAGGAGATTTTAGCCCTGTTCTGTCAGTAGCATCTACTAAGAAAGTGAGGAATCAATAAGTGTATAGTTAATGTGGATAGAACTATCTGTTTGAGACACACATACTTATTCATCAGAATAACAGAATATATCATCTCAAGCCCACATTAGGCCTAGACATAAAACATACCTTAGCATACTGATGAAAATAATACAGAGTATGTCCTCAGACCACAATGAAATTAAACTAGAAATTAAAAATTGGAAATATATTTGGAAATTAGGAGCCATTTGGAAATTAAGTGCGTAGCTGTTTAATGAAACAAATCAAAGCAACCTCAAAAATATGCACAAAAGTATTTTAGTAAGATTAAAATGAAAATAAAACAAAAACTTGTAGCTTTATTTAGATATGATTATATAATATTAGCTATATATGTATAAAAACAAAAAATGGCTAAAATGTATTACATAAGGATCTACAAAAGGGAAACAAAATGAAGAGAAGTGAGGTCTAAAGAAAGCAGCGACAAGTTAATAATTATAGAATAAATAAATGAAATTGAAACAAAATAGAAGAGAAAATGAAAACAGCAGAATTTGGTTCTTTGAGCAAATCCAGTGTAAGAAGGCTTTTCCAAGGCTGGCCAAGCAAAGAGGAGCTCAGAGCTACTGACATCAGAAATGGGAGGGTGACGAAGAAAGATTGTGAATGCCACTATGACCACAAACTGACTGTTTGATACTACTGACCACTTCTTGAAAGATAGCACCTACCAGACTCAAACAAGGAGCTATGGACAGACCAAACAGACTGGTTCTATTCAACAGATAGAATCAATCATTACCTATAAAAAAAAGAAAAGTAACTGCCAGATGCAGGTGGTGTTTATTACGTGTTAAGAACATTTCAAGGAAAAAATCACATCCATTCTCCATAACATCGTTCAGAAACAGAAGCAAAGGGACACCCCTATCTTATTCTCTTGTTAGTACCACCCAAACACCCCACCAGACTGACATTATAGAAAAATAAATATGCAGAGGAGAGCTTCTTATGAAGACAGACTAAACAAGCTAAACACAGTAGTGTCTAAAGTTAGTTGTATATGTTACCGTGATTTAGTGCAGGGATACAAAGCTGGTGCGACATTAAACAAAACTATCCGTGTAATTTGCCACATCAGTACACTAGAGGATGAAGTCATATGAATTTATGTATCAATTATAGAAAAAACATTTTAAAATTTAACATACATCTTTTAAACACCATCATGGATGATAAAAACTCCTGAGTAAATTGGGAGCATGGGGACCTAGGGAGAGGGTTGAAGGGGAGGGGAGAGGAAGGGAAGGGAGCAGAGAAAAATATAGAGCTCAATGAAAATCAATAAAAAAGGATTTAAAAAAAGACTCCTGGGGGGCTAGTAACAGAGGAACTCTGAATTGTAGGTAAAGAATATCCACAAGATAATCCATAGCTAGCATCTATTTTATGGTGAGGAACTGGACAGAGGGTCAGCCGGATGTTCTCGCTCACTGGTCCTGCTCAACATCACATTGATTGTGGTGTTGTCATCAGACAAGCCAAAAAAAAATTAAATGTAAATCTAATTGAAAAGCAAGAAATAAATATGTAGCCAGGTATGGAGGTACATACCTTAACCTCAGATTGCAGGAGGCTGAGCCAAGGGCATTGAATTTGAAGCCAGCCTGTACTATACTGTAAGGTCAAGGCTAGCCTGGGCTACAAAGTGAGACCTTTCTTCAAATTATCAGAAAAAATATAGATAAGATGGGAGACAATGAGGGAAGTATGGAGAGACATTGTTGGTACCAATTCCCTTTGTGAATTTTGACATTCTTTCCTATAGAGAAATTCCTTAAGACTCGGGGATTTATTCTTTATTTTGGATGGGGGGAAGTGCTATTTTTCTTTTCTTTTTTTGTTTTTACTGAAAATACATTCTTTAATATAATATATTCTGATTGTTATTTCCCTCACCTGATTCCTTCCAGATTCTCCCCCACTCTCCCCACCCATCCAACCTCACACTTTCCTTCTTTTTCCTTAGAAAACAAACAGGCAACAAATAAATATCAGAATTTTTTTAAGGGCACAAGAAACACACATACACACAGTCCATAAAAACACAAAATCAGAAACCATAATATATAAGCAAAAGACCAGTAAGGCAAAATAAGCCCAAACAAAGCATCATGAAACAAAACACTTCCACAAATACATCTGAGTCCATTTTGTTCTGGCCTTCTACTGTTGGGTATCGGGCCTGGCCTAAAATGTGGTTTATAATCCAGTGAGACTTGACTGGAGAAAATTAACTTTTCCTTCACAAGCGGTTGTGCATTGGAGATAACTTCTGGGTTAGGGGTGTGAATTGGTGTCTACTTCTCCCTCTCAGTGCTAATAATCCATCTGGCTTGAACCTGCAAAGGCCCTGTTTATTCTGCTACAGTCTCTGTGAGTTCATCGTGTCTGGAAGACACTGATTCCTTGGTATCACCCACCTCTGGTTCTCACGATCTGTTTTTGCTTCCTCTTCCTCATAGATCTCCAAACCCCAGGGGAACAGTTTGAGGGACACATTCCATTTGGTACTGAGCGTGTCAAAGTCTCTCACTTTCTGCACTTTGTCCGGTTGTGGGTCTCTGCATCACTCCTATCTGCTGCAGAAGAAAGCTTCTTTGGTGGTGCCTGAGGGAGACACCTTCTCTAGGTTGTTAGGAGTCATTTTACTGCTGCATTCTTTGAGCAGAATAGTATTTAGTTTTTGTCCTAGGCTCTTGGCCTACTTAAGTCCTTGGCCACCTAAACATTGTAGGCATGGGCTCCAGCACACGGGGTGGCCTTAAGACTCAATAATTTCTGAAGGGAAGCTCATTAGGACTCAGCAAGTGACCAACTCAAAATTTCAGCAAGTACTTAAAGGTGAGGAGTCACAGGTCTCCCTGTCTAAGTTCTAAGCAGTAAGAATTGCTAAGGCAAGGAGAATCTCTAACCTGGAGCTGTCTACAGAGTGTGCAGAGTTGTGCAGAGTGCCAGAGTTGCAGCTGTTTTTGACTTCTCAGCCATATAGAGCTTTTTGATGATGCAGCTGCCTTTGAGACAGTAGACGCAGCCATAAATAACCCTTTACCCCTCATCAATATTCTTGTAACTCCAATAAACTAATTGTTTTACCACATTGAACTTTGATGGTATTGTTATGTTGATATGCTGCCATTTTCTTATCTTTCTTGAGTAGGAATTTATTCACATTTCTCCAGGAACAGTGTTACAGACAACTGCCTTGCTTTGTAGATGATATGATTATCTATGTCAGAAACCATGAATAATTAATGAAAGTGAGCTCATGGGATTAATAAGTAAGTAGAGTGACATTTTAGGCTATCACAAGGGTAATATACAAAACATGGTGATGATATGAAACACAAAAGTCAATGAATTTCCTATGTATCAAGAAGAAATGACCAACATTTGAAATTATAAAAGAAACCATCTATAATATCACAAAAGAACTATTTAAGTATAACTTTAAAGAGTTCATTCAAGAATCCTTTGTACAAGATTATAAAATACTGGTGAAAAGATTGAACAAAGATCATTTGTGGATAAGAAAATAATATGTTTCACATGAACATATTTCTTGAAATGAAGAAGAGTTTAGATGAGCGTTGGGCATCACACAAAATTATACTTAGCTCAGTGCAGACAGAGTTACACATAGGAACATCTATAGATATGTGTGTGTGTATGGACTATGTATGCACACATCTCTGCCAGTTGATAGAACCTTTAGACAATGACATCCCAAAAGCAACGAGCAGCCTAGTGCCCAGAATTTGGTTTTTAATCCAACTAAAGAGGTATGGCTCCTTCAATAATGGCTAATTCTAGAACTGGATAAAAAGCACACAATATGCCTGATACATCTTATAGTATGAAACATAAGGAAATGGAAAAAACATGGTAAAACTTTCAAACCTCTTATGATGGAATACATCAAAGGCACTCAGAAATCAGTTGAGTGAGTTTCTGATGGCCAAAACTGGAAAATATTGAGCGATAAAATTGACAAAGTAGCACTAAATTATAATCAAAGTATAAAATTATTGCTAATCAGTCCACTACTGTGTAAATGAGTAATTGAATAAACAACTGAGTAAAGGATAATAAACAAATTTCCCATGTAGAATTATTTATGTAGATCTTCTCTTTCAATAATATGGATTAACATGATTTCTCATTCCCTAAGTGTGGGCTGTTTGATTCACTTTTCTCATAGATAAGGTGTAGAAAGGTGAGAAAACCAAATGTAGGTTTCTAGTGGAGACTTTGACACTTTTTATTTTAAGGAAAATGGCCAAAGACAAACACACTGACAGAATATACCCTTAATGGGATGTGATAAGAATGGTACTTTGCTTCTGCCATTTTCTTCCTCTCAAAATGCATTATCCTACTTTAACAATGAGAATTACATCAGAAAAATCCCAAGAAAAGGAAATGTTACAAAATATGTTGAAAACTTAAAAGTTAAAATAAAGCAAGAAAAGTGTGGGAAACTATGACACCCAAGAAGACTAGGAGTAAATACAATGTTATATTCTGGAGCAAGAGAAAATGCATAAGTGAAAGCTAAAAATGTTTATAATGAAAGACAAACTTTAGATAATAAGACAAAAAATACTCATAGTATGCAAAATTGGTGTGAAGTACAAGGCAGTTCTGCTATCCACAATAGTTTTGAAAATTAAAAATGTCCATGTACTGGAATATCTCTGCATAGACTATCTTTTCTTCTAGAACATTCTCTGGAATCCTCCCTCTTATCTCCTTGTACATGAGTGAACAGAAAGAAAGGAGAGGCTTGTTAGCTCTTTTCTTACCAATCCCTCTGTCTTGCCTTCTATCCCTAGGGACTATGAGGAACAGTGACTATCAGACATCATTCTCACTAACATGGCTTTTTCTTTAATATCTTGTGACTTTAGTTGATTCTTCCTCTTTTTTATTGGGTTAATTTAACCCTGTTTGTTCAGGACTCACCATCCAAAAAAAAAAAAAAAACCAAACAAAAAACAAAAACAAAAAATCCCACCATCAACAACATAAAAAAACCTCTCTGGAGTAAATACTGACCCCAACTATTAGGAAAGTCAGCCAACTCTTAATAATTAAATCAGTCTGAGAGGGTCTCATCTCCTTAATGGGTTGAGCTTCCAATTTTTTCTTTAATATTTCCCTTGGTCCATTTATAATCTGTCAGTCTGAATTACATTCTTCAATCTAGATAGTAGGTAAGAATGAACATGCTTAAGGCGAATTCCCCATTTATAGAGGTTTATTTGGATTAAGAGAGTCTCTTTGTATTTACTACACGTAATTTGGATTTAAGTCTCCATAATCTAAAGAATATTAAACATAGAAAATAAAACAAAAATCATTAAAGACAATAAGGGTAGGGGGCTGGAGAAGTGGCTCAGTGGTTAAGAGCATTGCCTGCTCTTCCCAAGGTCCTGAGTTCAATTCCCAGCAACCACGTGGTGGCTCACAACCATCTGAGGCCCTCTTCTGGCCTTCAGGCAAACACACAGACAGAATATTGTATACATAATAAATAAATATTTATTTTTTTTTAAAAAAACGACAATAAGGGTGGAATCAAGGAATTTCAAAGAGGAGGGACTAGGGCATTCTATTTCAGGCTTGGAGATAGGCAGAGAAGAAAGAGGGGGCATTATGATCCAGAAGATCCTATATCCAGGCTCTTTCCCAAGTAGGCTGGTACCCTGCCTGGTCTGTTGCTGATTGAGCCTGCCGACAACAGCACGTCTAGCAGCTGGCAACCTGGCATTCTATTGTTTTGAGTCCTGGTTGTGGTCTGTTCTTTCCCAAGACTTGGCTCTTGTCTGATGTGATTTCATGTGAGCTTCATAGGGTCTTGATTCATGTTCTCAGCTGACATGTCTCTGGTCCTATCCTAGCTGGAGGACAGAGACACAGGAAGTATTTGGGAGCTCTGATCCTTGGTATAGTTCCTGAATGATTTTAGGGTTATCACTTCAGAATTCCTGCTCTGGGTGCAGTCACCCCAGAGTCACTGTGAGGTTCTGTCGGCTCTGCCCACCTTTCTGACTTCTAAGTCCTACCTCAGGCATAACTTTTCTTCTCTCTTTTTCCCCTTGACTTTTTCTTTCAGATGCTGGCCAGAGCCCATGCATGCTTTCCCTAACTAACATTTTGTGTCTTACTATTTCTCTAAAGCGCCCCTCTCTACCACATAGCTGACAACCCTACCGGCATAATTCAAACAGCATGGCCTCTATCTTCCTCCTCTGGAGAGCTGCTGAGAATTAGTTTTCCTGCTTTGGTTTTTTCTTGTAAACTCTAACAAAATTGTCCTTGAGTAGTCTTCCAGACAAAAAAGAAACAGTACAATATTCTTAGGATGGATACGTGTCATTTTAATGCATTTGACCAAGGCCATGAAATATACAATACAAAGAGTGAGACATTACATAATCTCTGAACCTTGCTCAGATGGTAATTGTCTTAATTATGGTTTCTATGGCTGTGAAGGGACACCATGACCTTGGCAACTCTTCTAAAGGAAAACACTTAATGGAGTGGCTTACAGTTCAGATGTTTAGTCCATGATCATCAAGGCAGGATATGATGGCACATACGCAGACATGGTGCTGGAGAAGCAGCTGAGATCCTATATCTTGATCTACAGGCAACAGAAAGTGGTCTGAGATATTGGGTGTGGTTTGAGGATATATGAGACCCTAAAGCCTGTCTCTATAGTGACATACTTCTTACAATAAGGCCATGCCTTCTTCAAACAAAACTACACTTCCCAAACATAGCCACACTTCCCAATAGTGTCATTCCCTATGAGCTTATAGGGTCAGTTACAGTCAAACTACCACAGTAATCTTGTAACAATATTGACTCATTGTGAATGCCACACACACTGCAGTAGTTTCCGGTGCTACACACACACACACACACACATGCACACACACACACGCACACGCACACACACACGTGCACATGCATAAAAACCTAGTCTAAACACTTAAACTCCCTTAAACCTATCTTTTCATTGTGACAGCTGAAAACCAACAAAGGAAGAATTATAAAAATAATGAGAGAGAACACGCAACCTGAGAAAAGTTTCTTAAGATTTAAAACAAAGTTTTGCAGTGAGATGTGTTGTGATTGGCCAGCACAACAAAAAGGATGTCAGGATGGAGGCACTCTGGCCATCAGGGATATTGTATTGATGACTTCCTCTTCCCCAAATCTTGTTATCCAGTAAAGGGTTATTCTGCTGACATCAAGCGAAAGAGGCTCCTCTGCCTCTGTTCAAACACAAGCCACCTGTGATTTTAGGTTCATTAACCTCTTCCAACTAATTAATGGTCAGCCTCCATTACTTCACTAGTAGAGACAAATATTTGATTTTGTGAAGGAACAGTATTCTGTTGACGCTAAATAGAAGAGGTATTGAGTCACCAGCTGTTGGTGTCGCAGGAGAAGGTCACAGGTTTGCACTTAACAGCACCCCACCTTTTATGTCTAAAACCATGTTTTTCCAAGGTTCTGATGGCCCACTCTGGGTACGTACTTCTGCAAAACAAAGTCCCCCCCCCCACAGCTCAGGGGTAAAACAAGCACTGATTTATTTTAGTTTTGATTTTGAGAGTTAGGAATTCAGAAGAGGCTTGGCTTGCACTGAGACAAGGGGACCTGCTGTTCTTGGGTTCATAATTCTCTACATCAGCTGGGACAGCAGGAGTTGAAGCATCCACATTTAAGATGGCTTCTTATACACATGGCAAGGGCTTTATTGTTCTTTGATCCATTTGTCTTTCCAGATGGTGTCTCATCCCCCAACTGATGTTGACTAGACTTCTTAGAGCATGATGGTCCAGGAGAGGTCCCAATTGTACCTATTATATAGCGGCTGGCTTTCCTTGGCACGAGTAACCTTGCATGGCTGTTCTCAGAGTCAAGCAGCAGAAGCTGTCATTCTTTATGAGTTAGAAGTTAAAACTATTTTTATTTTATTTATTTGTTTGTTTTATGTTGAGCTGCATGCATATCTGTGTACAAAGTGTATGACTGAAGCCCACAGAGCACAGAAGGTATTGGGTTTCCTAGAACTGGAGTTACAATGATTGTGAAACAGCAGATGAGTGTTCAGAATGAATTACATCTGTGTCCTTTGGAAGTGCTCTTATCCACTAAAACATCTCTTCAGCCAGCCACAACTAGAAAATTCTTAACCACTTCTGCCATATTATGCTCATCAAAGTAGTTCTTGAGCCTCCCTAAAGTATGGGAAATATTATGTAATGTGAAAAATCTTCATTATTATTCTGTATTTTAGGGTTGCAAGAGAAGTAGGTACCATTTAGTGTATGTTCCCATTTCTTTTTTATATTTGATAAAGTATGTTCAGCACTAGAGGTTATTTGGTGAAGGTACCGTGGCAGGGACTATTGTCCAGACAAGCAGTGCAGTGTTCTGTGTCACTCCAAGTAAAGCAAGAAAGAGGGGATCAGTTTTAAATGTAGGCATGTGGAGGATCATCCAATCCTTCTTTTCTTAATACTCTTGGTGCCTAAAACTCTCCCCACAGGGACTAAGTTGGTATTATTCTTCATAAAGAGTAATTACATTAAGTGCATGTCATTGTGTAGGGGGCAGAATGAGAAAGAATCGAAGCATAAACATTACATTTTGGTGTAATGTTGTTTCTTGGCTAAGTCTTCTTTTCCATGTGGAACATCCTGAAGACTCTGGTAGGTTTGAGGATAGAGACGATGGAATTTCAAATGGAGAACATTTACAGATGGCTGGGGATCGTTGCAGGAGAGGTGGTTGTCAATTGGGTGTTTGTGCATTTAAAATGCCCAGTGCCACTAAGAAGTGATAAATAAACAGGTGGCATTCTGTCTGCAGCTTAGAGTTTGTGAAATCCAGGTGGACACAGAGGTATGAGTTAGACAAACAGAGAGAGCAAGAAAATGAAAATCTAGTTCATTGTCAAAGTGGAAAACAATTCAGGACTTGCTGTAGAATGGGTGTTACTGTACACATCACTGTTTATCTGAATTTTATAAAAAATGCAGGATCCTGCCTGCTATTTTGCCGGTATGAAGAGACATCCTGCGTGCCACAGATGTTCCTCCTAGAAAGATGTCAAACCTGAAACGACGGAGCAAGCAATCAAGGACATTGTACATCAGAGAATGCAAAACGCACCAAATCACCATTTACCCGCAGTAAATTCCATCTGATTGCTGTGCCCAGCCTGCTCCCTCCCCAGACTATGGAATCTTAAAGCTATGACACTATATCATAGGTGACCCAGTTTCCTGGGAGCCCAGCACTAGTTCCTTTGCTGGGGACATCTCAACAGCACACAGCAGGTGTTTCAGTGTACAGCAAGCAGTAAGACAGATAAACAAAATTAACACCCTCCCCTGTAATGAAGTACCTTCAGTCTTAAAGGGCTTCAGGTTGAAATTTTGTGAAGCTACTGTGGAGATGGTGGTCTCTTAGACACTCCCTTATATTACAGGAACAATTTGGACACTTTCAGTTACCTTACCTTACTCTCTGTGATACCTGGGGAAAAAATATCTAGAATGTTGTCTGGTAACCCATGAGACAAAGGATTTGTAACAATAGAGCCAAGAAATACTGAGAATTATACTGTATCTAGCATATTTGATTTGATGTACTTTGACAGGAATCTTCATTTCATCACCTTGCTAATTTTGGTCAAGCTCTGGATATAAATGGATGAATAAAATATATAGTCCACTGTCCTGCAGAGGCTTTGGTGACGAGGAAACAGGTGATAAATTCAGTACTAAAATACCCTGAGGAGGTCATGCGGCTTGGTGAGTATGGCAAGGAAGGAGGCTGACCATGGAATGCACCCTGGATTGGTCTCAAGGACAAGTGGGAGGATGCCAGGTGAACAGGGTGATGACGGAGTAGGGGGGTGAGCTAATCCAATCAGAGGGTACGGCATACTTAAGCATCATACATGTACATGAAATTGCCATTGAGCATGTGGCAGTACCAGAAGGGTATGTGGATGTGTGGAGCTGGAGGGCAAGCAGAGCAGGAATATGTGAAGCCTAGGGATAGCCTAAAGCTTAAAGATAGTTGTTATTCTGAATGACAGGGATGAGTGAATCCCAAGGTATTTTATCAGCTTTTATGCTATAGCTCAGAGCATTCACTACAGGAAAAATTGCATTAAGTGAGTAAGGAAATTCTAGGGGCCACCAATGCCCCCAAATTCATTACCCTGTCATTTTATGAAGCCTATGGAGCATGTGAAAACTGACCTGATTTTTACCTCTAATCCAATCCCTCTTACTTTACCCTGGCTCTGGCCCTGAAACACATTGTGTTTACCTGGATGTTTGCTCTTCTTTGGCCTCCCTAATCAACTCTCCTGACCTGTCTTTTTCCATTTCTCATTTCCACATCTAAAAATACCCAGTTTGCATTTTAAGCTCTTGACTTTACTTTTTAACTGCAGGATCTTAAAATTATGACCTTATATCATATCCTTATTTCTTTGGACATGTAAGAAGTCTTATCTTTGTTATTGGATTTCCTCTTATAATTTTAGGTGTATTTTTATTATTACAATCTGAGACTATTTTATTTTTATAACAAGATTCCAGGTGAAACCTCCTTAATTATATATCTCTGCCTCATTCTGACTTCTTTGGAAAATCGATTTCAGTTATTACCACTGCATGACTGGAAGAGCTGAATTTGTTGACCTTTGGATCATCTACCTTCTCACCCTGTGTGAAGTTTGGTTAGTTTTATGGGGTGACAGGAAGCAGAATGGAAAGCGAATCTCTGCGGACAAAGAAAAGGCTTATAAAACACGGCAGGCATAATACTGAAATTCCAGCGTGAAGCTGTGCCTGCCTTAATCGGGTAAGCTCATCACAGCATCGCTGACAGCAACGAAACTGCTACATATGACAAAGGATGCAAGGGCTGGGGATCCATTTCAGGAGGAAAGAACTCTTCTAGATGGTTGGGTTCCCAAAACCAAGTGTGTGTTCCATCTCTGTGGCAGTAGCTCTCCAGCCTTTTACTGTAAATTAATTGTAACTCAATCACTATTAATATTTCAATGGAGTGAAAAAAAACCTCCTACGGTTTAGTTGTATGAGCCTCTGTAATCTTGTAGTTTCCTAAGGCAGTGTGTGTACATGTAGAACTAAATCCAGCATCCTACTTACTAGTGCTATAAATTTGAGGTAAGCTATTTGATTCTTCTGTGTCTTAGCTGCCATAACAAAATACTTTAGATTGGAAGGTTTGTAAAAAAATTTTTGCCGGGCGGTGATGGTGCACGCCTTTAATCCCAGCACTTGGGAGGCAGAGGTAGGTGGATCCCTGTGAGTTCGAGACCAGCCTGGTCTACAAGAGCTAGTTCCAGGACAGGCTCCAAAACCACAGAGAAACCCTGTCTCAAAAAAAAAAAATAGATTTTTTTTCTTTTTTTCTTTTCTGGAGGCTGATGTCTGAGATTGAGATGGGAGTTGGTGTTTTGCTGGTCCATACAGCTCCTTCTCACTGTGTCATCACAGGGCAAAAGAATCATGGGAACACCCAGGGATCTCTTTTGTAAGAGAGTTAAATAGGATTGATCCGTGGGGGCGTTGCCTTCATGAACTTACCTTTAATCAGAGATGCACACTTTTTTATTGCTTTACTTTGGGGAAAAGGAATCTAGCACAAATTTGGATGCCTCCCAAGTTTCCACTCTTCGGCACTTTGTATCTTAGGTTCTCTGTAAGCTATAAGAGAAAATAAATTCCTTAACTCTGTGTATGGAAATGTCTCAGTGAAATTCAGTGATATATACAGTTAATATACATTAAGAAATATAATTAAAATATTGGACTATATACACAAAACATGTAGGAGTATTGTTTTATTTTCCTCCCTTCAGGAGCTGATCCTAAAATAAGAATGGTCTTTATGATAATCTAAGAAAACCATAGGAACTGATATTAAGCCGAGAAGAAAGTCAGTATGTGAGCGTTAAAGAATAGGATCAGGGTGTAGGTTAGCGATGAAGGGTGTGCCTGGCGTATACGAACATGAGGGGACTTCTGGTATCACACATCCACAAGAAGAACAGGGCAGGCTGAGAGAATCTACGGGTTAAATTCTACCGAGACTTCCATGCCACAATGTAGAGTATGCCCACCTGGAAGACAAGGATGCTGCCAAGGTTGCTCACAGTGTCCTGTATCTCTGGGCTAAAGGATAATCTCAGGTTGTTACTCCTAGAACAGCGGCCTGCTCTTTGAATGGTTCATTAATGTGTGGACAAAATGACTGTTCTGGGAAGGTAGTGGTGTGGGATGAACGATGGACGTTTGGGAACGTGGTTGAGGCACCATATCACCAGCTCTGAGAATTCTATATAATAGCATAGACAGTCAGGAGGAGAGTGCCTGACAGGGACTCAACTAGTAGTGAAATTAAGAAAATCGTCAAGAACATGGACTAATATCTAAACCAAGCCTCAGGAGACTAGCTCTCTTGGTGACCCATCTGGCCTTGTGTCCCCCTGTTACACTGACTCCTGTGGAACAACCTTGACACAAACGTGGACAAATGCACTCTAGTCACTCATGTGGAAGAGTTCAAGCTGCTCCAAAACCCCCTAGACACGTGCAGCCTGGTGGTGCCTTGTAGATTCACATTGGCAGCTACTTCCTTGTAAGCTCCCAAACACAGCAGGGTCACATGATTCTGAAGAGGAAGGACTAGTAATGGAGAATCAATGAATAAAAGGCTGCACATTGGGCAATTTTATTTATACTGTTCTTTTTAATGCTGTTTTGGTGAAGACAAAAAGCTATAAAAAGACAGGAGAAGGTTTACTCTATGTGAAAAAGAAACATAGCTGCTCAAACTTCTCAATCCTCGCTGCTGTTTCTTCGGTCATTTGTCTTCGGGGAAGTAGAAGGCAGAGCTAAGAAAACCAGCTTCAACTTCTTGATCTGAGCTCAGCTGATATCTACATTTAGAATTGTATACCTTGGCCAGCATAATAAATATTCCTAACAGAAGGACCATTTCATGTTGATCATTTCAACTTATAGACAGTTGTTTGGAGCAGATACTTGCCCAGGTCCAATCAGCCAGAATGCAGAGCTCATGGGCCAGCAAGCTGATTGTTTTGTTATTATCACCTTCAAGCATCTTTATCATCTCTCATTGAAATAGCGGGCCACTGTTACTGTTTGGAACCGAAATGTCCTCTACAGGCCCATGTGTTGGGCACTGTCATGGTACTGTCTGTGACCTGGGGAACCTTTCCGTCTAAAACCATGGCTGATGTAGTTGGGTACTGAGCTCGGGCCTTTCAGGTTTGTGCTCTGGCCTGTTTCTGGCCAAGTCCTCTCAGCTCCTGTCTTCTGGTGTAATGGAAGCAGCCACTTCATGCAAATGTTGCCCTACAAGCAAACGTTTCCTACCACTGTGCCTTCCCTGCCATAATCAACCAGAACCATGAGCCAAAATCAATCTTTATTTAGCTGGTCCTGTCACAGAGGACAGGAAAGTAGTCTATGCACACCTATCTTCAATCTGAACATCAGTATGTGAACCTTCTATCAAATCCCCAAACCTTGTATGTTTTATCTCAGACAGTTCCTGAGATGGTCAATGAGAAGGTATCCAGGGTTCCGAGAGATAAAACAAGTGGCTGTCCCTCAGATATGAGCCTCTGGTATTCTGGAAGTTTATTTTGTAATTTACTCATTGTTTTTATTAATCCTTTGAGTATTTTGTATGTTTTTTTATATTTGGAAATCTATTTTAAAATTTTTCTATAACATTTTAATCATGTTCTTTCCCTTTTCCCAACTCCTCCTACCCTACCCTCCTCTTCAACTTCATTTTATTTCTCTCTCATAAAAAGAATCCCTGGCAGGCAGTGGTGGCACATGCCTTTAATTCCAGCACTTGCGAGGCAGTGGCAGACAGATAGATGTCTGTGAGTTTGAGGCCAGTCTGATCTATAAGTGCTAGTTCCAGGACAGCTAAGAAATCCTGTCTCAAAAATAAACAAAGAATCCTTTAAAAAAAACCAAGAGGACAAAACAACAAAAAAGACAGAAACAAAATATAACAATACCTCCAAAAAAGCACACACAAAAAGCACAGAGTCTGTTTTGTATTAGCCAACTACTTCTGAACAGGAGACCCTGGAGTGGTCTCCTTCGGAGAAAAAAGTTTTTCCCTTTAGTAGTATGAATCTACTAAACATAGCTTCTTGGTTTGGTGCAGGAATTTGTGTCCATTCTTCTCCTCTGTGCTTGGATTTTGTCTGGTTTGAATGTGTGCATGTTGCCATGGTTCCTGTGGGTCACCTACTACCTTTGGCTCTTACAATCCCTCTGCCTCCTCTTCTACAGAGTTCCCTGACCCTTGACGGTGAGGGTTTGAGGTGGACATCCCATTCAGAGCTGAGTCTGTACATTGCTCAGTTGTGGGTCTCTGTGTTACTGTCTACTATTAGAAGAATCCTCTGTGGCGAGGAATGAGTGATGCTGTGACCTATAGGTATAGCAATACATCATGTCATTAAAGTCAATGGCTACATTCATTTAGCATAATCATAGCAAGCTTTCCCTAGGACCCGAGATCTGTATAGTCTCAGATGCTTGGCCTCACTAACCTGTCAGGTATGGATTCCATCACGTGTATGGGCCTTAAATTCAACTTTTAAAAACCTCCCATAACATTTGTGCCACTATTGTAGCAGTAAATCTTGCAGGGAGGTCCCTGTTTTAGGTCACAGGATTTATAGCTGGCTGATATTATTATTTCTTTTCTTCTCCGGTAGTGTGAAGTGTGCCATCCAGGATCATGAACATTAGTCAGCAGGGTTGAAGCTTGTGGTCAAGTACTAGTTGATTTCTCCATGTTCAACAACATAAATATCTTATGTCTTCTGCAATAGGATCCTACCATTGGGTTATAGAAAATCATGAATAGTCTTTGCTATAACTTGCAGTGTTCAATCTCTGGAGCCCCTTTGGTTAATGGCTCAACAAGACGTAAGCCATTCCTGGTGCTGGGGGCTTTTCTTGGTAGTTGGGGTATTCTCTTATCCATTGCATGGTAACCCCAATGAAATTCTTTTTATGTAGTTTAGAAAATTTATAGAGCACTGGGCTTCCATGTGGCCTTTCAAAAGGCCTGCAGTGTTGCTGACCACCCCCATATTCCCTCCTTACTCTATCCGCCTTCCCGTTTAACCCTTCTATTCAAGTTTCCCCTTCATCTCTTTGTGCACTATATTCTGTTTCACCTTCTTGTAAGATCTCCTCCCCTGCACCCCATCTGTTTTGTGCCCATACCATTTATCTAAGTAAGCTGGAGTCCTCCATCAGCCTCAGTAGCAGCTCTAACTGTCTCTTGTTTCTTCCAATAGTAATTTGGACTTGAGTTCGGCAAGGAGCCTTGCTTTTAGCTTCTCTAAAAGGATATAATGACACACTGCCTCCTTACTTAGAATTTCCTGTCTAGAATTGAGGGCATAAACAAGGGGATACAGTTTCTAGGTTCCATAGGTCCTCTCCACTTTAGTTTATCACTGTTTTCTTCCTCCTGTAGTTACAAACAGACATTTCCCCCTGCCCTATGGATGATGGAATCTGCTTCTAGAGGATGCTGCTACCCAGTTCATGCAGATTAAAGGACACCCAGGAAGATCCTCTGCCTGAGGATCCAGGGCTGGTCAAAGCCCCAGGAAACCAACCTAGGAGCTGCTGAGGGTGAGCGAGGCATGTGAAAAAGCTGTGCTTCATTTAAAGATGTTAATTAAAGGATTATAACTGAAAAAAAGATTTAAAAAAACCCAAATCATCAAACAGTCATCTTAAACTGAAAATATAGCAGAGATAATCATATCTGGAAACCGTTGTTTATGGCGAAACGTCCCAGTGTCTACTGATTCTGTCTGACTTCTGTGCTTATACTGAATTTGTCAGGGCTCACTCTTGATCATTGTTTTCTTAATTCCCTGCAGAATCACCTTGACCATGTCAAATTCCTTCCAGCTTGCCCAAGGACTTAATAAGAGACAGTTCTTTCTTCCCCATTTATACAAAGCAACCTCAGGGACTCCTACATAAAATCTCATACAAAAATTATTATTCAGAATTTAATGTCAAAGTAAACTTATTTTATTCATATATATTGTGCTTATTTTTGGAAAGAAGTTCCTAAGTTTCATTAATTTCCTGGCTCCTAGGATATTCAAAGCAATGTCTCAGCTCTTCAAATAAAATTAACTCTGATTATTAAAGCACTCATATCCACTCATATCCTTATCCCTTTATTGGGTCTCATCATTAAATTTTATTCTTTCCTTCTAGGTCTGCAAAATTCTGTGTCTTAGAAGGTGTCAGGTAGGGGCAGTGAGCTGATATTTGATAGTTTTAGTCAATATAGTCTTTGTTTCAAATACTGTAGAAATACTCATCGAGTGTGACGAAGGTTAAAAAAAACCCTGGATCATTTAATACATTACTCTGTCACCCTAGTGAGTTCTTGATGAACCCACCTTGTTAATGCCTCTTGCCAAAGGTAAGGTCAATTTTGATATCTATCCCAAGATAACATTCTTCTTGCCTTTGAACTTTTCATAAGTTGAATAACAAGTTCTATACTTTAGGTCTGGCTTCCAGAATTTAACATTATATTATTGAGCTTTATCTATATTGTTTATTTTTCATATTTCATTGGTGTTAAATATTCCATTGTCTGTTTATATTATCACTTATCTGGTATGGTGTAGAATGGTTTACTCTTTAAAATGAGCAAGGGTTGGAGTCTTGGTTGTTCTGAGAGATGCTGGAACCAAAGCCTGAGAAGTGAGTAGGTTATTGGATATCATCCTCAGAAGGGATTAATACACAAGTATAAAGATTGGATAAGATTTCTTGGAACTAAATAGGGTACCACTTGAGCAAATTTTATAAAATCAACTTGACATTTTGGTCTCAGTTATTCCACCATGGAATCATGTAAGCCATTTCTCTCTCTCTCTCTCTCTCTCTCTCTCTCTCTCTCTCTCTCTCTCTCTCTCTCTCTCTCTCTCTCTCTCTCTTCTCCCTCTCTCTCTCACACACACACAAGTGCATGTGCATAAACATTTATTCCAACACTACCTTGAAATGCTATTCCAAATAATTCTCTCAACAGAAACTATTGCTGACACCAGGCTTTTGAATCTTCAGAATTATTGACTTCATTTGGGGACATTTGGGGACAGCAGTTCTGGAAGACAAAAGTCCAAAATCAAGCTGCTGAAATAGCCAGACTCATTCTAAGCTCTAGGGATGAACCCTTTCTTGCCTCATCTGCATGGTTCCATTCCGTTCTTCTCCTTGTGTGACCTCATTTTCTTCCCATCATTTCCATTCTTAACTGCCTCTCAAGAGGATATTTGTCATAGGGCTCAGGTTCATCCAAGCAACCCAGGATATTCTCATATCAAGATCCTTATTAGTTAAAACTACAAAGATCCCCTTTCCAAACTCATACATATTCTAGGGGTTAAGCTGCAAACACATTTATGGGGGAGCACCACCCAATCCTTTATTGTGCTGCTATGAGGAGTGCTTCTGGAAACCTTCTTGAACGTCTTTTGATGAGTATGTTATGCATTTCTTTTTAGTTAGTTCTAGTTAAAAATCTAGAAATGACTAAAGTTGCTAGCACAGCTTTAGTATAACATTTAAAAGGGGTTATAGGATGGCACAGTAATCTCTGACGCTAATTCCAGCAGGTTAAAACACAGAACTAAAAAGAATGAAGCTAGCATGTGTTAATCAACTATCCAAAATTCCACAGATGATTAGTGGCCAAACAAAAAAATGAGCATATTTTTTAAATGGCACAGGACATTGCTTAGCAATGTGAATATCCCCTAGTGTTTTCCTTGAATTTCACCTTTCTCATAAAACACAATGAGTAGATCTGTTAATTAGACCAGACACAATATGCTGACATTTCTTACCTGCATGAAGTGTTGGCTTCCCAGTGGGTGCATGAAACATAGCAAAATGGAGGACTGAGGTCCAACCTTGCCATTTTAAAGATGAGAAACTTAAACACCAAGATGAGGAGTATCTTTCTTTTTGTTCATAAATGAAGATAGGTCTTGCCATACCTTACCAGTTGCAATTAGAATTTTAGCTATTTACAGAAGTAACTTTCTGTTAGGAACTTATATTTGCTGGAGTATGCCCACAAAAGTAAGGATTTAAACGCTCTGTAGAAGGAAATAAGGACAGGGAGGAGAAGAGAAGAGATGAGAAGAGGAAAGGAGGGGAGAAGAGGAAAGGAGAAGGGAGAGCAGCGGAGGGAAAATGGGTTCATTAGAAGGCAAAAAGAGGGAGGAAGACTTAAGAGATACCAATATTTCCCGAGTACAGAGCAGGAACACCTGATATGCTGCTTCCAAACTTCTTTTTACATGAAACATGGACTTCTTCTCTGAAAAATGCATGATAAAACAGGCATCTTGTATGTTAGACAAGACATTTGATTTTTATCTCTGAGTTGGAAGGACTGAGAAGAGATAAAGCATGTAGAAGATGAGCTCAGGTCAGGGGTAACAGAAGCACATTTGTCCCTTCTCAGAAATTCACAGAAAACTCCAGTCTGTGGACTTTGCCGGCAGGTACAAAGCAGAGGTTAAGGCAATTGTGTAGAGATTTCGGTGGACCAGAACCTAGAAGTCGATACTAGAGTTCCTATATAGAGTTGGTTCTTTTTTTTTTTTTTTTGAAACAGGGTCTCATTTTTTAATAGAGTTGATTTAGTTTTGGGGTATTCTCTCACTAAATTTAGTGCTCTCTTCTGTAAATCACATATGGCTACAAATGCCTCAATATGACTCACAATGCTATTAAAATTTAATAAAATGAAATCTTTGCTCCTGTCCCTAGATTGGGATGTGTGCAATATCTACATACCCTTTCATAAATAACCTGGCTCAATTTAGTGGAATAACAGGAACCAATGCCCAGTTCTGTAGCCAGTGCTGTGGGATTTGATTGGTGCCTTTATCTTTTTCTTTTCTTCTATATTATCCCTTGGTCTCTGAACATTCCCTGCTCTTTCCCCGGGGAACTCTATCCTTAATGCAGATATCTTTCCTATTGCTCCTGAAATTCTCCATTTCATAAAGTCTTCCCTCCTTGCCTCTACGACAAACTAATCCTAAGAGTGACCCTGTTTGGTGTCCTGCCAGTATGAGAGCCTTGGATCTGCTTTCTGCTGTGATTGCTTTCTCTGACTCCTGGGGATTAAAATCAAACCGTCATCCTTGGTAGCAACTGCCTAGTTCCAAACAAAATGCACTTTCTCTGCGGGCTCACGTAGGAGGAAATTATGTATCATCTTGGATTTCTGACTAAGGGAAATTGAAGACACCTTTGCTTCACTGGGGTTCACAGAATGTGTGGGGACACTTGAATGTGTGGGTGTTATTTGTCACTAAACTCAGAGGTAGCTTTGGAGACGGGCTGTATGAAGAAATGGTGGGTCTGATCACACGGAGGTGAACGGAGCATGACGGATATTCCTTGGCGTTATGGAGAAGTCTCTAGGGTCCCTGCAAAGCAACCCCCCCCCCAAATGCTTTGAATATGTATCAGAACAAGTGGGGTAGTGAAGGGACACGGAAATTAGTGAGTCTCTTTGTACTGTGTCAGTTACATTACAGGGAGAAAGGCTTCCTTTTCCATAGCTCACTCATAGCCCAACCTCAGTGGCCCCGGAGAAGGATGGGGGCTCTTCCTGCTGACAAAGTGCTCGTGTTATAAGCATTGCGACGGCTTCCAGAACATTCGCAGCATTCAATTCATGTAAAATCTCAGCGACTGTGTTCGGTGCTCTTGAGGAGAACTTCTCCGTTGTGATGTGGAGAAAGCAATCATAGAGACCGCAGGGGCCCTTCACATTTATAGCAGGAAGAGAGGTTTCCTCTTGTTTCCATCAAAGAGAAGGCTTTTTTTTTATTAAGACACCAAGACTGAGGAATTGTTGGAAGAAGAGACTACTATTTATTTTTAAAGCTTAGTGACTTAAATATGGAAGAATAACCCTGCATTGCAGTCATTTTTTAGAAAATTAGCTGGCCACTATCCTATTCTCAAAATAACTAATTTGGGGTGTGGTTCTCTGAGAAATTCAACTTACATCTTATGCAACAGTTACAAATGAGAATTACCACATTGGGAAAATAAAAGAACAATTAATTAACCATACTTTTATTAACATTAAATATAATTTCACATTTAATATATCTGCCTCTTTAAGTAGGTATAAAAGTCATATGACTTATGTCAGGCCTTTAAAAAGAGTCAGTTCAGTTAGCTTAGCACTTAATAAAATCATTAGGATGTGCAAAAGGTCTGCTTCTCCACAGTCATAAAAGTTTTCAAAGTATAAAAGGCCTTTTTATGTCCAAGGGTCTGTCTCTTTCAGAAGAACTGCACTTGTGGGACTGACGGTGCCATCACCTCTGTGTTTGAGAAGTTGTTCCTATGACCCCAAAGCTGGCTAGACTCTTCCGTGGAAAGTACTTCAGCACTGACTCTTCTCTCCATGTCCAGATCATGTCACCTCTGTGTGTGCGAGGAATGACTCTGGAATTACAATTTTCTTATAAACAAACGTTTAACTCTCAAACACAGGCTCAAATATACAAAGCAAATCGAAGCTCTCACAGCCATACCGAAGTGGCAGTCATATCTGTATTCTGAAAAGAGTTGAAATGACTTACAAGCAAATGGCTCTAGAAGGTATAACATGATATTAATCATTCTCCGTACAGCCCCCAAACACAGTAATGGTGATTGTAAGAAATACGACGGGGAGAGAGGACTCAAATCTTAGTCTGTAAGTCCCTAACTGGTGAATCTTAATAATGAAACTGACAGCATAGCTTCCCTTGTTTCCAGAAAGTGGTGGTGTTTGAAATTCCATATATGATTCATCCAAATGACTCCCACACCTCTGCCCAGATGCCTTCAAAGCAAGAGGAATGGTGGGAGAAGAAGGGTCTGTCTGAGAGGAGAGATTTCAGAGACTTGGAAGTGAGTCATTCTAGAGACTGAAATATTTGGGTCTCTCTAGGAAGTTATTTCTCACTTCTTTTCTGTGAATAGTCCAGGTCCTAACCATGCTGTCAATCTTTCCTTTGATAAAAATGGTTCTGTGCAATAAAGTAAGTTTTATATAGACACTTCCCCATCTTCTCAATGTTTCTGTCATCATAAGCCTTTCAGAAGAAAGATAAAAACACTAGAAAATGAATAAAGATTTCCTAAAGAAAACAAGTCGAATTCACTCATGACCTGGGCCTGTGTTGTATGAGAAGCCAGGGCTTCACCGTATGTGATAGAGTTAGCAGTGATGGTTATATCAATGCCAGCCTATCCATGTGCAGAATGTTTCATTACATTCTTCCAGATGCACAGTGAACATGGCATCGTTGACACATTCTGAGCTTCTCCGATAATACAAAGTTCCAGTGGGGGAATGTCTGATGTCCATCTCCTAATCTGCAGGCTCAAATAGCCCCAAGAAGTTGGTGGCCGGGAACTTGGATCTTGGACACACATCAGGTCAGTTCACATGCTGTCTTAACAAAGTAAGTGCTTCTCACAAAGGAGTTTTCTTCAGTTAAGATGAGTTCTGCTAATTAAGATAAAAGACATAGTTACTTGACTAGTTCCTTCAATATGTTGCCTTTACTGATTTTTAAGTGGAAAGTTGCAGAGTTTATTATTCTTCTAAATTGGATGAATTTGATGACTCGCAGATCTATATCTCTACCTTTAAAGATGCCCAAAACTCACAACTAAGTAGTGGTAAAAATGGTGATGGAGTTCAGTGAGTTATATAAAGTTCTTTGCAATGATCCTTATGTAAATTGATAATTGTTGATCATCTCTGCTCAAATATAGTACAACTGTAGTATCATGACATTGTAATCTGAGCTGTTAATTTATGACTGTGGAGAGAATAGAGTCACTAACATTTTACCTCATGAAGCAGCAAAATAAAGTTCACAAATAGAAATTTCAGTATGATTTTTCACAAGTAGCCTGAGCATTTTTCAGACAGACTTGTTTACTGTACCATCAACTTCATCTGCAGATGAACCCAGTAATCTAACTCCTAAGAAGCCAGCTTAAATATCGTTATTTAAAATATTGGTCCATTTTGAAAGTTATAGCTCTCAATCATGAACTATAAGAAAAAGAAGTACTCTTTCTCCTCCTAGTTAAAACACTATCTGGGAAATTTTGAGAATTAAATTGTATTTTGAACATCACTGCCTCTCTGAAACTCAAATCATTCTGTAGCTGGGGATAGAAGAAGCAGTACCTTGATTTCTATGCTGTTAGAATGAAAATGGTGGGTCATAAAGATGCAGATCTGGGACACAAAACAATTGAGTTAACCGTGCCAGATGAGCAGGTGACATTTTCATATTGGCTGGTAGCAGATGATCCAATATGGAAACAGAAACGACCGCACCACCGTAAATCCACCCTGTAACAACTCAGCACTTCCACAATTGACCTGACTCTTTAGAGCAGCTGTATTTTCAATCATCAGTCAACACAGGGGAGCCTGGATTCTTGTGTTTTTTTTCTTTTGATCTCTAAGTACGGTGACTATAGTCCATGTACAGAGAAGACTGGTGTAAGCAGAGGATTGAGGGAGAGGAAGGAGAGAGGGCAAGTCTAACATAGATTCTAGATTGCAGGATATTGCATATGGTCAGTAGCCAGGACTACATTTTTACCAGTTACTGCCCACAAACGTCATGGAAACACAGGACTGCTGTCTAAGAGCCACAAAGAAACACCTGCTTCACTGGTGCTAAGGATGAATTTCGCTCCATTCCCACATCAAACCATGCACAAACAAGCAGGGAATAATCATCACAAGCCACAGAAATTAGTTCCATTCACAACTTGCCTTTGCCACCGGTGGATACAGGATAGGAAGGTGGTTTTATTTTCATGTTTTATTAACTCTTCATGTACATTGGCACATCCTTCTCAATAATTTAAACATGTCATCTAGAGCTAGGTAGTCAGGATTCCTTGGGGCCATCATGACAAGACTAGGTGGCAGATGTCATAGTATTCGAAACTAGGACCTTTGAAAGGAAGAGATATTGTTTTTATAGGAATATAATAGAAATGAACTAATACCATATTTTGTTAAGATACAGGTAAAATACCGGATAAGGCATATACAGGAAATAGACAGAAGATAATATTTTCTCACAGTAACTATTCTGATACTACCTCACGTATGAAGGAAGGGCGTAGAATATCCTAAGACTGACAAGCCATCAATTAGATGAAGAGCATTAAGTGTGACATCTGGAGGATGGGTGAAAACAAAAGCATAATCATAGAGGGTCAGAATGTTCTCATGTGTCAGGACATGTAGGGATGTGATTTGGTTTTCTCTCAAGAATGCTGGGGGGCCAGGAAGTGGTGGTGCATGCCTTCAATCCCAGCACTCAGGAGGCAGAGGCAGGCGGATCTCTGTGAGTTCGAGACCAGCCTGATCTACAAGAGCCTATGCTGATCTACCAGGATAGGCTCCAAAGCTAGAGAAACCCTGTCTCAAAAAAAAAAAAAGGAAAAAGAAAAAGAAAAAAAGGATGCCGAGGGATCTCTACTCCACTCTCACTCCTCCATTTCAAATCCCTCCCAGATGTTGGGCTGGAAATCGGCTCTCGCTCCTCCCATTTCATATCTCACACTTCAGAAAGTTTACCAGGAGTTGGTTCCTTCCCTGAAGACAGTGCCTACAGGGTACTTAAGACCTGGCCCAGTGGCATGATTTCTCTTCTGCGTCCCCCACCCCTCCCAAGAATCACCCATGAGTTGCCTTGCTTATTAAACCTGGACTTTTAATATGGCCTGATATGACTTATTCTATCAGCAGAGGAACCACCATCCAGGAAACTCAAAATTCTTATCAAAGAAGACCATGACCTACCAGAGAGCTGGTGCATGATTCTCAGGAGGATCTTCCTTCCAAACTTCTTCCATTTAAGAATTAAAATGCAAGTGATTAAGGACTCTGACAGATGTTACTAATGAGTTGGCGTTTGGAAGCCTTGATCTAGATCACATGACTTTTCTACACACCAGTGGCTCTTGCAGCAAACTTATTTCTACCTACAAAAATAATAAGGCAAGTGTCTTAAGCATGTTGCCTTTTTCCAAATGTGTCAGTGGTCTATAACTGGCTTTATCATGTAGCAGATAGAACCTCAGGCAGGAGTAAGAAGGATTTAAAAGAAGAATCTGGTTCCTTCACTTAATCTTCATGTGGTATTCTCTAGTTCTTCATTTCTGAAAGAGACAAGACTTTGGTTATTGGGAAAAAAGGTGTGTCTACAGTTAGACAGGATGTTGAGGGGTTAAAAGAAATGTACAGAGGCAGTTTGAGGCTTTGTGATACCCACATACATCTCCCTAGTGCTGTATAATTGATTCTGTCAAGATTTCACCTAAGTCATATTTTTAGGAAAACATAAATATTTATGTATATTAAATAAGACTACTGCTACTAGAACAGAATGTTAAAGAGGTAAAACAAAAATTTCCACACAAAGCTACAGAGAATAATCATAGGACTATTAATAACTTTGTCAACACTAAAGCAATTAGGTATCCTTTAAAAAATTAATGACTTCAACCAACTATTAATGAAATGCATTTGGAATTTAGACTTCGAAAACAGTCTCTCAGTAAAAAATGGGATCTGTTTGCACACAAAACTCCATTGATTCTGAATTCCATTAACTGGCTCACCATGGCAGTTGAGTCTCCAGGACCCAGACTAGCCACCTTACCCCTGGTTACAAGGAAGCAGCTTCACAGCTCCTCCCTACTCCCTTTGCCCCAAAAGGAGGATAACATGTTATTTCCCCATTTGTATTGCTTAAAGTTTGTAAGTTTGCAAAATAGAATAAAAAATAAGGTCACATGTTGTTTTGCACTCAATACATTGGCTACACCTTCACCAACTACTGTCCCAATCCCAACCTGGAATTGCAACTACACAGTTACCAGCAGTAGTTCAGCCACATGGGTTGCAGTCAGACAGGAATTCTTTTCCCTCAGGGACTGGATCTGTCACAGATCACAGCTGCAAAAAAACAAACAAACAAACAAACAAAAAACAAAAAAACCAAAACAACAACAACAACAAAAAACCCTTTATCTAAATCTCGATTCTTTTGTAGAACCCAGGATTCAAAGATGGAGGTAAAATCCTGCTAACTCAGAGAGGCTGAATAGCAAGTAGTTAACCTTTTGAGTAGTCCAAAAGGGGCCTTCTTTCTGCTCAGTGACCATTAAAGAACCCTGACTACACCTGATTCCTCTCTACCATTTCCTGCCAGCTAATTGTTGAGTCAGTCTCCTGACCCCAAGTTAACTTTATTTAATCAAACAAATTTAACCACATATTTGCATCACTAACAATAGCAGCATAAACACATGTAACACACTTTTCACAGTTAATATACTATTTGACAACATTTTCCCCTTTTTGTCTAAATAAAAAGGATTTTAACTTAAACACAGTAAGCCTATATACAAAAAGAACAATTATCAAGTAAGGATTACATTTACAATATTCAGTCCATTTGTGTCTGGCAAATTTAAATAAAATACTCCATTATCTACCCTAGCTTACTGAATCCAAAGTTTTATACTTAATTTACTTTCTGTCATAAATAAGGAAAACTGTAACTATTTAGTCTTTAACTCCATTAAAACCACCAGAAGTATGTCATATTACCCAACAACAGAGACACCTGACTGTGTAGACAGTCATCCAAAGTTCCTCTGCAACATTGGACATTTTCTTTTTTTAAAAAAATATTTATTTATTTATTCATTCATTTATTATGTATACAATATTCTGTCTGTATGTATATCTGCAGGCCAGAAGAGAGCACCAGACCTCATTACAGATGGTTGTGAGCCACCATGTGGTTGCCGGGAATTGAACTCAGGACCTTTGGAAGAGCAGGCAATGCTCTTAACCACTGAGCCATCTCTCCAGCCCCATTGGGCATTTTCAATGAAGCAGGAAATCTGAAGGACTGTCCTACTTTTCCTTGTCAAGTTTCATCAGTTGGTTTCCTCTGGGCCCTGCAGAATATCTGGCAGAGTCTTCTGTGAAACAATAATTTCAAAGGACTGTACTACCTTGTCTAGGCAAAGTTCGACAGTCTTTTCCCCATGTCCCACTTGTCCGGTCTATACAGCATACTATCAGCAATCAAGACAAGAGCAGTTTCTTGCCAAATGGTTAGCCTTGGTACATTGAAAGCAAACTCCATATGGAATTTCTTAGGTGCACACCATTCTTTATGAGATAAACTGGTGCTGCCAGGAACAGATGCCATGAAATAATTGTCATAAAAAACCCTTAGGTTATTAAGCATTTTAAATGCCATATTCTGTGGACAAAACATACCTAATTTGACTATAAGTTTGATTATCACACATTAACTGATAGCCTTATTTCTTAATTACCCATTGCATTTTTAAATGAGCTGTATAGGCACAATACTCCAAACAAGAGTAGAAACATATATACAATATAACAAAAATAACTTTAAATTTGTGTCAATATACCAAAATCCATGCCAGTGCAAAATGTCTGAGATTTGTAGATCTTTTATCCTATATTTCTATATTCCCCTCAATAATAACAAACATCCATAACCCACAAATACCTAAAGACTGTTGGAGGAGCAAAAGACCACACAGCTCATCTTTTGGAATTATGGGCATTGGCTTTTCTAGACTCTTTCCTGCTGTCTGTGGGTGAAGTCATCTTTTGCTGTCCTTGAGAAAATTAAGATAAAAGCCAAATTCTGGGAAGATCAGCTGTAACCCTTGTTAGTATATATCACCTGTGAAGATTCAGGAAGTCTCCTGGAAACCAAGCCAGATCTATATCAACCCTGAAGGAATCCACAGCCTCTTGCTTCCTGTGGAAAGCAAAACCTCTTCCCCAAAGCATTTTTTACTTCCATTTGACAAATACATTTTTAGGTTCCTTTTTAAAGTTAAGACATTCCTAAGCATCTAAGCTGGTTCACTTTAGCAGTTCTGCTCACACGCCCACGTCTCTTAGCAGCTGTCATTTGCTTATCAACAATCAAAACACTCAAAACCAACACAATGCTACTTAGGACCCAGATTTTTTGCATATTTTCCATTGTTGTGTGGACTTCTTTTTCTTTTATATTACTTTTATTCTCTCTTTAAAGACTTTACTGTATTATTTTTAAACATCTATTTCTTTCTATAACTGTCTATATCCGTTCTTTTTTTCTTGCTTAAGCCTACACACATTTTTAAACACACTGAAACCTGTTTAGAGCTTTTTTTCCATCTGCATCTGTCTTTATTGTGTATCTGTAGTCTTTTTTATTGCATGAGTCTTTAAACTGCTAAGTGATGTGGCTAAGACCTCTGTTGCAGCTTTGGCAACTGGCTCCACCCACTTCTTGGTTTCCTGAAAGCCTGCAGCCTAGATGGTGGTAGTACCATTGATCAGTGACTGTTTTCTACAAGGCAAGCTCTAGGAAGTTGGTGCCCTGTGGCATTTATTTTTCTTTAGCTTACTGTTTCTATTTAGCGTTAAAAAAAGGCTGTTTAAATGCTCTGCTATATAGCAGAGTTTCTTTTCTTTTCTGTTTTTTTTTCCCTTAAGATAGGGTTTCTCTGTGTAGCTTTGGAGCCTGTTCTGGAACTTGCTCTGTCAATCAGGCTGGCCTCAAACTCACAGAGATGCCCCTGCTGCCTGAGTGCCAAAATTAAAGATGTGTACCACTACTGCCTGGCAACAGCAGAGTTTCTTAAAGGAGCCTTATCATTTTCTTCTCTCCCAGCTCCCTAATAAATATACAGAGACCAATTCTTACTTATGAATGCCCAGACTTAGCTTGGCTTGTTTCTAGCTGGTTTTTCTAAATTAAATAATTACATTTATCTCTCAACTTTTTTACATTTCTTCTTTCTTTTTTCTTCCTTCCTTCCTTCCTTCCTTCCTTCCTTCCTTCTCTCTCTCTCTCTCTCTCTCTCTCTCTCTCTCTCTCTCTCTCTCTCTCTTCTTTCTTTCTTTCTTTGTGACTGTCTCTGTAGCTAAGTGGCTGGCCCCTGGCATCCTCCTCTCCTCTTTCTCTCACTCCCCTCTCTTCTTTTCCCTCTTCTCTTTATTCTCTCTATCTGGCAGCCCCTCCTACTCCCCTCCTATCTAGCAATTGGCCATTCAGTCCTTTATTAGACAGGTATTTCAGACAGGTAAAGTAACACAGCTTTACAGAGTTAAACAAATGTAACATAAAAGTCACAACACATTTTTGCCTCATTAAATAAATATTTCACAGCATAAATGAATGCAGCACATCTTTAACTAATATTCCACAACAGTCAGGCTCAAAACTAAGCCATGTAATTTTACCAACAAACATCTCAGGATCACAATATCAGTACTTTTTAAAGTTAAAAGGATTAATTATCTATTCAAATTGCACTTCATAAACAAAGAAACCAAACCACAGAAAGGTAAAAGAGCAGTCAAAGGTCAGATGCCTCAATGGATGGCATGTTAGTTATTGTTTCATTTGGATGACAAAATGCTTGATGTAAAAATGTATAGAAGCAGAGATATTTTAATAATTTTTGAAGTTAAAATATATTATTTCCCCTTCCTTCCTGTAGTCCCTCCCAAGTATCTCTTTGCTCTCTTTAGAATTAATGGCCTCTTTTTTCTTTAATTGTGTATGTATGTGTGTGTGTGAGAGAGAGTATACATATACATACATACACATATATGTATATATGTTTATAAATATGGGTGTATATAATATTTTACTTAAACAAGACCTGAACAAATGTGCAAAGATATTTTAGGGAAAAATCTCTAGTCAAGGGTGCTCTCAAGCTCTTTATGTAGCTGAGGATGACCTTGAGCTTCTGATTCTCTTGCCTTCACCTCCTCAGTAACAGAGTTACAGGAGCATATACACATGCACAGTGTGTGTAGTACTGGGGGCCAAACCTCAACTTCATGCATGCTAGACTAGTAGTCCACCACCCGAGCTATTGCATCAGCCCAAGAGGAAAGACTTTTTATGTTGTTCATGATTCTAAAAATCTGAATCCATCTTAATGGAGAAATGGTGAGGGTATAGTAGAGCAGAGAGGCTTAACTCAAGATAGTCAGGAAACACACAAACACACGAGAGAGAGAGAGAGAGAGAGAGAGAGAGAGAGAGAGAGAGAGAGAGAGAGAGACAGAGAGAGAGAGAGACAGAGAGAGAGAGAGACAGAGAGAGAGAGAGACAGAGAGAGAGAGAGAGAGAGAGAGATATGCATTAATGGGTAGTTTTCTTTTCCTCCCTTTAATTCTATATGAACCTGCAAAATATGGGATGGATGGTACCACTCACATTTCTGAGTAGGTGTTCCCCACTTAGTTAATTTTTTCTAAAAACACACACACACACACACACACAGAGAGAGAGGGGGGGGTACTTTACTGATCACGTAGACAATGCTTGATCCAATCATGTTGACAATCAAGATTAACCACCACAGAGTAAGGCGATGCATAGAACCCAGGGTTCCTGACTCAGGGTCCCGTGCTTTTCCTCCTATCGCAGTCTATTCACTGCATCTCTAGACTCTTCTCCAGTGGGTTATTGTTTTAAGTAGGAAAATTGACTAAAGCCATGTTGAACATTTCTAGGAAGATCCTGATGTGGCCACAGTGCTTTCCTGGTGTCTTTCTTTCATAGAACTCAGCCCAAGCATTCAGGGAGCCATGGGCAAGCTTCCCTAGGTGATTGTTTGGTGGCTAACCCCTAATCAAAAGACAATGACCTATTTTCTAATTTTCATGCTTACATCTTTTTTCTCCCTGCTAAAAAGCCTATTGCTATCTGCAAACAATTTAGACATCAGTTTCTTGAAGTCTGGTAAGGTTAAGTTTTATTCATTATTTAGGCTTCCTGCTAGCAGAAAATGTATTCAGGAGACAGCAAAAGCAGGTGGAAAAAGACCTCAAAGAGCATGAAATAAATAGTGCAATTAATGTGATCTGAAACCAAAATAAGAGAATCTACCATGAATAAGCAACATCACAAAGATATAAAAAATATTTCATGGATAAAAAAGCAAATCTGTGTTTCATCTGCTTTCTCAATGGGGTTTTCAAGTTGGGAAACGCTAAGGGTTAAGAGATAAAGCCTGTCTCTTCAGAGCCTTATATTTATGCATGTTGTGAAGTATTTTTAGGAATCTGAAGGTAGATGAAGATTATGAGGAACAAATTTAGATGTTTTGTTTCACACAAAGAAGAAAGTGATTAGAACTGAAATTAATTAGTCTGGAGGTGGAAGAGGGGGTGTTTATCAAGCCATAGAAGCTTCCTGTAGATTTTACTATAATCTTTCTATTAACTTTAGGAAGATGATTGATAGGTTGGCAGGTACAGAGGTGAAAAGCAAGTTAAGAAGACCCATGTCGGAGCGCACTGGGATGAAACTGCTTCAAAGAAGTCTGCTCCAGGCTCATGGCGCTGATGGAGCATTTCCATCAGAGCAATTGCTGTGTGGCCACTGCCTAACAGGACGACATTTTGCACTTCAGAAATAGTTCTGAGATAAAGCATATGCATGGTATCTCTCTATGTGTGCACATTCTAAAGAAACCCTCTGCATACAAACAAAACAATTACAAACTTAATATCCAATTACAGATTTAAATTAAAATAAATTTTCAAAGGACCAGTGAGATGGTGCGACAGACAAAGGCTCCTGTTAAACGAGCAACACTATCACTATCCAGAACTTACACAAAGGTAGAATAGGGCAAGATCACTCCTCAAAGCTGCCTCCTGAGTTCTGCCCATGTGCTGTGCCTCAGAGACCCCCCCACCCACCCACTGTGCATGCAAAACCTCACATGAAATAATTTTTAATTGAAAAATTACAGGATAGTTAACAAATGTCCAAGGTTAAGCCAGATTTTCCAGCTCCCGCCTCTCCAACTCTTTACTCCTCACAGTGCCTTTCTGTCCCCGGGCATATGCCTGTGTACACATCTTTCGCGATTCGGGTGAATTCATTTGAGTCCGGCTGGGATTTCTCATTGCACAGAGTTTAGAAAGGTGAGGTTTTTTTTTTTTCATTGTCTTTCTAAGTGATCATAAACACGTGGATGAGTCTGAGATATAGGTGGTTCTGATTCGTAAATGAAAGCCTTCTGTACTTCTTCCTAACTTCTCATTATTAGTCGATCTCACGGTAGAACGGTTTAACGCTAAGTCTTATGCTGACCCAAACTATCTAATAAAAAGACCCTATTCTGATTGAGGGGAAAGATGATGATGAGCCTTAAAGCAATGATTCTAATCATAGGGTCTTCTATGTTTTCATGGCTTGCTAAGCAGCAAGGTGAAAAGAACGTGGCTCGGGTGTTCTGCAGCTCAGGCTGGAATCCTAGCATTTATGCAACGCTGACCTTCATTCCTCTCTTCTGTTTAATGGCGCTCACTTGGATCTTTACTGTTCATCATTGATCACTGTCTTCATGAATAAATTCAAAATAGCTAAGGATTACCACAAGGCACAATCAAACCAGGCGCTGTGTCACCTGCGGATGTTTCTTGGAAGAGTCCCAGTGCCCGTGTCTGCCTGTCAGATTTCTTTCCTTCAAGGTTTCTAAGAATACATCTGTCCCAGTGGAAATGGCCATCTCTGCACTCGCGGTCCATCCTCTCTTGCCCTTTATGAAGAAACTGCTCGAAGGGGTGGCTGCCTTATGACATCTTCACATTCTGACCTTGAAGACTTTGTCAGCTTTCCCGTCTTCCCATCTCATTTCTCCAGCAAATTGCAAGCCATATTCTTTTATCCCAACAGCACTCATCTCCCCTTTGTCTTTCCAGGCACGTAGTGGAATCGCATATTTTAGAGACATACAGTAGCAAAATGAACATACAGAAACGTGTAATGCTGGGACCAGCCATGCCCTCCTCAAGGCTCACTGGATCCAGAGGGAGAAAAACACTCTAAATTGACGGATTCACAGGTCCGCACAGCGGGGGAACCTATTCATCCTCTATGATTGCTTCAGAAGAACTTACTCAGGATAGATGTTACATAAATCTAAGAGATTCCTAGTATTGCAGAGCACCCTAATGAAATTCTTAACTGCTAAGCACCTTTATTGATTCCAGAGAATTCATCAGAGAGAACTGGAATAATAAGGTACATTAACACTTTCTATGATACATAATCCTTTTCCAGAAGCTTTGGAGCCCCGGAGGACCCTGAACTAAGGAAAGAATTTGCTTTTCAGTCTCCTGTGACTCTGAGCCAAGAAGAAAAGCAATTTTTCCCAGCCTGTTTTGCATTTCGCTGTTTTTCATGTCTGAGGCATTATTAGTGTATTAATCTTCTTCTAGCAAATGAATATGCAATATTTACAAGGGCTTATTTTTGTTGTTGCTCTTTAAATAATGCATAGTGTTTCTTCACAAAGCCTGAGATGAAAAGTAACTGCACATTTCGGGCTGCATTAGATTAAATAGAAATTCCGAGAAGCTCCGAATTAAATGCAATCCACACCAATCATTCCAGTACCGATTCTAACCAGTTCTTTGGTTTGTAGGGGTCACTTGTTACAAGAAGGGTCTAGATCCTTGGGGATAATGTGTTTCCTGGGATGAAGTTGCTAGGGCAGGGAGGCTATTAACTCTCCCACCTATTAAGTCACAAAATTGTATTTTTCATGGTTGTCTATCAAGGGCCAAGTGTATGACCACAGCCAGAGATCTAGAAGCCAGCCATAGTGTTTATAACACTATGTATGTATAAAGATAGAGTTTTCAATGGGAAGTAGATGTCAGGATGTGCTCTTGGCCCTATACTCATTTTGTAATTCATTCAACTTCCACCTGAGGCTATATGGTCTTCTAGATATCATAGCAGCAACCAAATGATCAGTAAGTAATATCAGCTTAGACAGATGGCTTCCGTTTTCCTACCATTGTGTTGGGGTAGTATTATTACTGAGTCCTGAAATGGCAGATTTTTTTGTTTTTATTCTACATACCATCTTGAAAGATTTATTACATTCACATGTATTCAGCTTTCAACTGCTGTGGAGTCAGGCTGTGTCGCCAGGTGATTAGGGAAGGATTCTCAACCGATAGTTTCTATTTTATGTTATCTTCCAATATCCACTCTCCAGAAGCCCCTGAGTGCTATTGAGTGGGGAAGGAGGCTGTTCTATGATATCTTTGCGAGCATTAGCTAAAAAGCTCCAATGTACCAGATACCAGAAGAAGCAAACCACGACCCAACATGAGACAGTGCTTGCTTTTAGCAAGCTATATGTAGCCTGACACAGAAAGAAGTTAAGGCCACAGAGGCACAATGTGTCAGAAGAAAGGAGAAAGCAAGGTCCATGCAGCAAAGAGACATTTTCATGTCAGATATTGTACTGCCCTGTGTGGCTCCCTACAGTCAGGAGACCCAGTGGCTAGAGACACCACTAAATCTCACGTTCATTTTAATGTGAAAAGGGTTAAAGCAATATCCACTCTACAAGATGAGCACTCAGTGGCTGAAGCACAGATGCCCGATAAGCTATGGAGCAGAACCATTAACACCAGGGCTGGACCTCGGTTTATGCTGAACTTTCCTGTGTCTCCTGTGCTTGAGGTCTTCTACCCTGACTTCTTTCTTTAAACTGTGGGCTTATCACCTGTTCTCTCATTTGGACTTATCTCCGTGGAGACAAACAAGACCCCCTGCTCTCCTTTGTCCTGGTCCCCATCCCAGATACTTAGCTGCTATGTTCCAGTCACATTTTCTTCATAATCTGTTTTTCATCAATTTCTTCAGTGCTTTCTGGTCTCTAAATTTTGCATTATATTAGCAGTTGACTCTATACCCAATAAGTTTCTCTCCATGTTTGTCACATATAAGTCCTCCTCCTCCTCTTCCTCCTCCTCCTTTTTTTCAAGACAGGGTTTCTCTGTGTAACAGTCCTGGCTGTCCAAGACCTAGCTCTTATATGCCAGACTCACAGAGATCCTCCTGCCTCTGCCTCCCGAGTTCTGGGATTAAAGGGATGCACCACCACTGCCTGGCCAGGCCATTCTTATACTGTAGCTGCTGTGTAGTTGGCTGGTTGTAGTAGGTGTATTAGTGTGGGAACATCTCCAGGTGACTACAGAGTGCTGAGGACAGAGCCTCAAGCCTGTTGGTATCCACTTGCTGAAGGCTCTAGAAGCTCCCGTAAGTCAACTCATACCACTAACTTTTCTTCACAGCACATCCTTCCTGTCAAATGAAAAAGCGAATCATTCTTCCCCAGAACCTCACACCTTCAGTGGGTGCTAAACTAGGGGGCTCAGTAATTCTGTGCCCTTGGACAAGCAACTTCACCAAGGACAGCACATTCATAAGACAGAGATGATTAAATTAAATAAGGCAAAGTTGAAAAGTGCTGCACGTTGAGCTTGAGTTGAAGCTAATGCTCAAAAAGTGTCAGCCTTTACGCCTAGGTCTCTGGCTTTCTTTCCAAGCCTTCGGTGTTGACCTTGCCATCTCACCTTTTCTCAGGCTACTCCTTCTGCCGCAGGGAGTGTCTTTCTTCCATTTAAATTCTATGCCATTATTCTAGCCTTCCCTTTAGAGAAATTATTCTTCCCATTGGACCATAGTCATCTTACTACATGGGCATCGGGGCTGTCCTCAAACACACGTTCGCTTTACTTTTTCTGTTGTTTTGGAGGTAGGATCTTCTGCTTCAGCATCCAGCTTGCTGAGTTGCCAGGCAGGAGCCACCCTGCCTAACTACATCGCTTTCTCTGAAAATAATAATTTTATGTTAACTTGCCTGTCTCTAATCTGTCTATTGGCTGTTTCTCTAACAAAGTGGCATGTTTCGCTAGAGGGAGGAATTATGGCAGTGGAGCTGACTTTCTAGAACATAGTAGGTACTTAATGGATACTCTAAACAAAAGGACCAATGTTATAATCTAAAACTCATGTTAAAATCTAAAACTAGTGGTTTGTTTCCATTCTGATGTGGAATGCTTTGTTATACAGATTTCAGAAGGATCTCTATCCTTCTTGTTTCTGTACTTTAGTGTTTTGCTGTTGTTTGGAGTATTATTTTTTTTCTCAGCCTCCCTCCCTCCCCCCCTCTCTTTCTCTCTCTCTCCTTCCCTCTCCTCCCCTTCCCTCTAGCTTCTCAGCCTTGATAAATTAAGTCACTCAAGAAGCACTTCTCTGTGCTTTCCCCCAAGTACTTCAAAAAAGGTTAAAACAAACTCTTTGAAAAGATGAGCTTTTATCGGCAATTTATTTCTCTAATTGATGGAATTAAAATAAGAGTGGCAAATTAGTTGAGTTTGATCTCAGGTTTAGAGCTCAACATGAGTAATCCCTGTAATGCAGTCCTAATTGCCATCTGCATGACCGTGACCAAGAACATTACATTATTTATTTAGCCTTGGATGCTAATTTCAGATCCAGAACCGACAGTTCCTTCCATTTCCAGTTCCAGATGCTGCCTGCCACTGTTGCAGATTTCCACTATAGGCTGGGAAGCTCCAGGTGGGACTTCCCAAGCCAGTTGGGGAAACCACTTTTTCTTCCAAGGGGAAGGGATGCTGGACTGAGAAACAATGGGATGGTGGTGATTACAGAGCATTAGAACAGAAACGAGAGTCCAGTGACTCTCAAAAGTTGGTCTGAAGTGTGCTGAAGGAGCTACCAGACAAATCTGCAAGGCTGTAGAGTTTCACAGTGAGACAGACAACGGTGATAGACACATGTAGGCTTGTGGCCTGCTGGGCTTCTCTTGGGTTGGTCTGTTCCTCTCTCTTCAGAATCGGATGTCCCTGTGCTAATTTCACTTCCCATTATTCTGATAAGGAAACGACACACCAAGAGCCAGCAACCTGCTGTCACGGGAACCTGGATTTAAATCACATCTGGCAACCATGGGGCCTTTAGCAATATTTAATTACCTTTATGTGGTCCTAATCTCCTTGAGCAATAAATACTTGCAGATAACAAGAGCTGCTTCATAACCTTTTTATGCAATAAGGATAACCTCAATAAAATATTACCCTCATTTATAATCATTAGAGGCTTTACTGCCAAGCTCCAGGTTAAGGTATGTGTGCTTTAATAAGAGATGTTCAGAAATCATAACTCTCTGTCCAAATGTTTTACTATATGTGTGTGTGTGTGTGTGTGTGTGTGTGTGTGTATGTGTGCATGCGCGCGCGCGCGAGCACAGTCAAACATTGGGAAACAAAGTCTTTTGGACCGAATACAATGTACCAGCTTCAATCACTGATTGAATCACTCTGAGCATCCCTCTCATATCAATTTCTGCCTGTGGCGTATCTCACAGAATCAGTAACTGGACGCTTGGAAATTTTCTTAAATTAAATGTCTCAAATCCCATGATAAGAATTCCATTCAGTGGTTCCATCTCTTGATTACACCAGCTTCCTGGGGCCACGCTTACTGGCTTGATTCTGGAAGGTTATTTATGAACCCTCCTCCTTCTACCAAGTGGGTGTGTAGAGCTGATTCTTATATCTTCATCATTTATGATCTGGCTCTTTCTATAATTGTTAAATGACAAGGCTTAATGAGTGGGTAGCAGATTTTATTTGATGCTGAACAAATCATAATGGTGTGAGACCTTGAGATGAGCACGAACATGCGACCACTGTTGGTACTGGATGGAGTCAGCTACCCCCTCGGCAGACTTTGAACTGAGGGGCTACTGCCGTTTGTCTACCACAAGGCCCGATGAAAGCTTTTAAATTAATTATTCGGCCACTTAAAGAAGACCTAGAAGTAGAAAAAAATCAGGAATTTAAAAAGGTGGTTTAATCCAAATAGGCATTTTTTTTTTTTTTTGGTTAGGAAGACTACATCACCGTTTTTAAGACAAAACAATGAATCATTTGAAGATTTTTGCAGTTCTCCAGTCAGTCCGATTAAGGGGATTATATATTTTGGGATTAAAATTTTATTGGTAGAAAGAACTTTGAACAGTCTCAAAGTCGTACTATGATTATAATGAAATAAGAACTAGCACCCTCTGGGGGCTTCTTCTGCCACTCTTCATTACGGATTGCAGAGTTAACCATTTCAACAGCACTGAAATGGTATTTCCTGCACGTAACCTGGGTATCCAGCACTCTGGAGCCTAATGGCTTTGGAAGGAGTTATATGATACTTTTGTCACTATTCGGTGGCCACCGCTTATGAGACTGCAAAGGTTCTATGATGAAACCCAGATGAAATAAATTGAGAACAAGGATTAAGAAGTTAAATGATAATACAACTAAACCAGCACTTGTGTTTGGGAAGTTAACCCTGATTAATTGTTTTTAGAAAGTAACTCTAAATGTTGTATATTATCTCATTTTATTGAAGACTAAAATATGGGTGTGCACAAGTGTGTATATGTGTTAGTGTGTACATGTGATTTTATTCATATGAATGTGAGTGTGTGTTTGTGTATGTAAGAGCATTGTGGGTGTGCATGATAGTGTGAATGTCTGTGTGTGTGTGTGTGTGTGTGTGAGAGAGAGAGAGAGAGAGAGAGAGAGAGAGAGAGAGGGAGGGAGGGAGGGAGGGAGGGAGGGAGAGAGAGAGAGAGAGAGAGAGAGAGAGAGAGAGAGAGAGAGAGAGAGAACCGCCAGGATGACAAATGGCTACAGTGGACCTTGTAGGCTGATTTGACATGTTTTCTGTAGAGACAGTTTCTTCCTTGGAGTTAGAACTGGTGGGACTAATGGTCCCAGGACAAATATCATTGTCTCCATTCTTGATAGAGCACAGACAATACTTGGCCATGTTTGACACAGATCTGTCTAGCCAACTGTAGAGAGGTGCCTGATGATATAGAGAGTAGGTGACCATAACACCAAGAATAAATGAGAAAGCAGAGGGAAGGAGAAATGCATAATATGAATAGATATTGCATAGATGTGGGACCTTGCTTTATTTTAAGCCAAATGAAGAACCAGAGTGTCCCGCTGACAGATGATATTTGACATCGTCGTGCAGGTTGGTCTCAGTCACAGAGAGGCCTACATCAGGAACTACGGATAAACGTTTAGCTGGCAAGTAGCAGAATGATGAATAGCGTGAGCCTGAGAGTATAAAGTTAGATAAGGGTTATGTTTGATTTTTATCATATTAGCTAAAAGAAAGACAAACATGTGGTTGATTATTTTAATAAATTCTAAAAGCCTATGGTAAAATTCAGTACTCATTTAAAATAGAAATGACTAAAACAAAACACACATAAATGAAATAAAGTTGCTTTAAAGATAAGTGCTATCAAAAGCTAGAAGACTTCTGCTTCTTTTAAAAATCAAGTGGAGATAAGCTCTCCAGCACTTATGTCATTTATAATAAAGTTACAAGCAGAGGAACTTACATGCAAATAAAGAAACAAACAGTAATTTACTGATAATGTCATTGTTTATAATAAAAAACTCTAACACGCATACCATTGACTATAATTCCAATTACACAACCACTACAATTTCAACAAGATTGCTATATACCAGATCCAAAATGCACCAGCATCTAACAAGAAAATAAAATAATAATGACAATAATGGTAAACTCATCATCAAAATCAGTGACATTGTAATCCATAAATGTTTATCAAAATAATTGCCAAAGTTTTATTGAGAAAAATTAAAGATTGTTACGAAATACACACGAAATTAAAAAGAGAAACCCATTATGTACACAGAGATGTGAAAAGTGCAACTACTCTGTAATTCAATTATTTCACATCCAGGCATATATCTTAGAGAAATGCTCATACATGAACACTGAGATATATTCTAGGATATTCATTATAGAAATGTTTATAATGGAAAAATAAAAACCAAGAGTTATAACTTTAATAAACCAAAGCATGCTTATATGCCTGCTATATTAGATACATTTTTCACTGCTGTAGCACAATTCCTTGCAGGAGCAATTCAAGGAAGGAGGGGTCCATTTGGACTCTCAGTGTGAGGCTATCAGTCATCACAGCAGAGAAGACATAGTGGGCAGCAGCAACAAGAGGAAACTGGTTACCTTGCATCCATAGTCAAAAAGTAGAGAGAGGGTTGGGAAGTAGTGGCACGTGCCTTTAATCACAGCACTCAGGAGGCAGAGGTGGAAGATCTCTGTGAGTTCAAGACCAGCCTGGTATACAAAGCAAGTTCCAGGAAAGGTTCCAAAGCTACACAGAGAAACCATGTGTAGAACAAAAAACCAAATAAACAAATAAAAAAATAAAGAAAAACCAAACAAAGAAGCCAAAACAAAACAAAAAAGAGTAAGATAAAAACTTAATTGCTCCTTTTTTATTCCTTCAGGAACTGAAGCCCGTTGATAGGGTCACCACATTCATGGTGCGTCTTTCCTACTCAGTCAAACATTCCTAGATATGTCCTCCCAGTTAGGCCCCCAGTTCATGCCCCAAGTAATTCCAAATCAATCACGTTGACAGTGGAGATTAAGTATTACTCTTTTCCTCCATCCTCCTCACACACACACACACACACACACACACACACACACACACACACACACTATGACCTGTCTTATCCCTAAAGTAAGTCTTTCTGAACTCCTTGGACCAAACAGTGCCCAGAGGACAACTATTTTGTGTGGATGCACAAACACTGAGATACAATCTAGAATATTCATTATAAAAATGTTCATAATGAAAATTATAGAGTACGAACATAGCAAGGGCATGTTGGCAAGAAACTCCTCATGAAGCAGATGATGCGCAAAAGGAATATTATGCAATCACTCAAAATTCTGTTTCCTTTAAAGGCAAGCTACATCTTGTAGCTGTGAGACTATAACACCTGTTCTATGTAGCCAATAATTCTGAACGTTAAGCATCAGAATCTCATGGAAACTTCTGAAAACCACCAAATGCCTAAAAAAAATTACACCAAACATCCCAACTGTGAGGGATGAGTCCCAGTGCTTCAGATTATGTAAGATCCCCAGACAACTTCACTGAATGTAGTCTGGAAACCACTGATGAATGGGCAATATGTGATTTGTGGGTACAAATGGGGGATGCAGTGTTTGTTTTTCTCCTTTAACATCTGACTCTGAGTTACATTTGGCTAACTTGTATATTCTTGTAAAGAGAGAAGTTAGAAACATTGCATAATAGGAGAGAAATTAAATTTGTAGAATTTTCATCTTTCTGGGACAGGTTTAGAGCCTAGCACACAGAACACAGGGAGTCACTCACTTGTGCTGTGGCATGGACAGAGAGAGCATCAGCACTGAGGGCCTCTGAGAACGTGAATGGAGACACAGCTTTTCATCACTGTGGCAAAACAGATGAGGAAAACAACCTCAGGGGGGAAACATTCGTTTGTTTCAAAGGTTTTGGTCCATGGCAGCTGACTCCACTATTTCTGGGGTTGAGACAAGACTGTTCATCTTCACCAAAGCTTGTGGCAAAACAAAACTGCTCACTTCATGTTGGCCATGAATCAGAGAGAGAGTGAAGGAATAGGTCAAGATGCCCCTTCCAATGGAATAGCCCCAATGATCTGTGACCAGGCTCCACCTCCTATTGTAGACACTATGGTCCCATCAGTGGCTTACATATTGATTAAGTTAGTGCACTCATGATCTAATAACCTCCCAGTAGCATCATATCCAAACCACAACCTATATCATCTCAGAATTTACTCATGACCTAAAAGTTAGTGTATGCTCTGGCTCAGCATCTAACACATAGTTTTCCTTTGCTCGTTGCCAAGGTGACTGAGACAGCATCATTAGCCTTCCTGGATCTTTGGAATGCAGATAGACCACAGGTTTCTTAATCTACATTACTGTAAGTCAATCCTTATTCTGTGTTCATATACGTGTGTGTGAAATGTATAAAGAATTTTGTTTACACACATGTGCATGCATATTTCCTTGATAGAATTTTTGTGGAGAACCCTAACCATATATGATCCATATATGGCATAAGCACACACAGCCTATAGGCTATGAAGATGGCTCCTTTGGCAGAGAAGTTCAGTAGTAAATGCCATCTTATGTTTCTACCATCACAGAAGCATTTGTACAACTCCTTTACAACAAGCAAATTGGGATGACAAGCAAACTGGCATTTTTATATTTCCAACTTCCTTCTAGAAGAATAAATATGCTCCTTTCTGAATATACATTAATTTATTCTTGTTCTGCTTTCCAAGGAAAGTAGGACTTTTTCATACCCTCATCAATTTTCTTTCCTTTCTTTTCCTTTCCTTTCTTTTCCCCTTCTCTTTCCATCTTTTCCTTCCCTTCCTTTCTCTCCCCTTCCTTTCTTTTCCCTTCCAGTCTCTCTCCAGTGCCTCTCTCCTTTCCCAACTCCCTTCCTCCCTTTCCCCTTCCCTTATCATTTTTCTTCCTTATCTTCCCTCTATTTTTCTCTCTGTGTGTTTTAAGTTGCTGGAGGGCAGAGTTCATTTGATAAGAAGCACTCTACCTCTGAGCTACCCACCACAGTTTATAATTTCTATTTCTAAAGACCAAATCTGATAACAAATACAAGATTGTTCAGGCTTAAATGCTATTTATAAAAAAGGGGAGGGGAGGTCCAGAAAGAGGAGAAGAAAAATGTAGAGCTCAATAAAAATCAATAAAAAAATTTCTGAAGACTTTCATCAAACATAATTTCAATGCTGTAAAGAGATTTTAGTGTTTCTTAAATGTTCTCAGTCAGAGTATATATATATATATATATATATATATATATATATATATATATATATATATATAGAGAGAGAGAGAGAGAGAGAGAGAGAGAGAGAGAAGGAAAAAAAAGTTTCAGCCTCCTCCCAGCCTCCCATTTCCCTCCCCCTCCTCCCACCCCTCTTTCCCTCCCCCCACTCCTCTCCCCCTCCCTCTCCAGTCCAAAGAACAGTCAGGGTTCCCCGCCCTGTGGAAAGTCCAAGGTCCTCCCCCCTCCGTCCATGTCTAGGAAGGTGAGCATCCAAACCGGCTAGGCTCCCACAAAGCCAGAACATGAAGTAGGATCAAAACCCCGAAAATGCCTCTTCTATAGTGATCCTCTGGTGTATTGTATGTCTTTGTAAACATCATTTTCTGTGTATTCAGAAGATCAAATGCATGCAAGGGGCTTTACTGGGAACTTTTTTCCTTATCTGATGGCAGTTAGAGAATCAAATGGACCAAACCTAAGAATAATAAGTATAGAGGAAGAAATACAACTCAAAGTCCAGGAAATGTTTTCAGCAAAACAATAGAAGAAAATTTTCCTAACCTAAAGATGGAAATAGCTATAAAGATACAAGAAACATATAGAAAACCAGATAGATTGGATCAAAAAAAAAGTTTCCTCACCAAGTAATAATTGAAACACTATACTGGAGTAGCTCTTTATTAGTTTCCAATATTGTGGCTGATTTCCTGTAACTATTTTGAACTTTAGAACCAGAGAGTTTCCTGAAATATAATGAAATTTCTTCCTTCTCTTCAGCGGTAGCTTGACCTTGTCAATGGCGCCCCACTGCTCTTGTCATTCCTGGATCCCCGTGGTCTCCAAGGTTCCCCACCAGCTCAGGTTTTACCTGTGATGCCGCCAGGGCCATGCGTGCTTCTCTTGGTGCTCATCTCCACACCGTGAGTGTTGCATTGCTGCCCATACCAGGACTCTGCCCCAGAGCCATGTGTTTGCATGTTTTGTTCATAGTGAAAGAATGCTCTAGGCTCACAGGAGGGACATGCTGGAGTTGGCACCCCTGGAAGTAACCTTCCAATAGCAATAGCTAAAGGTTTGAGGACTTTGCTGTAGTCTCCTTTCTCCCTAGATAGTTCCCAAATCCTTTCCCAGAATCCCCCACGTTTGACTTGATCTCTTTGATAACTTTTTAAAACCCTGTACTTGCAGAAGGCTCCTTTCCCTCCTCTTTCATCACTGCCTCTCAAGTGTGTTACCTGACACACTTCACAACTCAATCCCTTGTACTGGATTCTGTATGAGCTCATGAGGGCCCCATGCAATTCCCACAGTTTCACTGTAAGAAGGACAAACATTAAATTAATGAAGATTTGTTCAAGAATTATTTGACTGTCTAAGCTTCATTCTGATACGTTTTAACTTGTTGGATATGACTAAGTCTTGAAATGGGCACTGCAAGTCCTATTCTTGTTTCTTTTCCATATGTGAAGTGGGATGTGTGCTCAATAAAGACACTCTATGAAAAGCTGCAGAGGTGGCTCCAGTTCCCCGAGAGCTGATAACCTGTCTACATAGCTCAAGACTTGGCAGAAGTGAGGGGAACACCATGGTAGCATCAGATTTAAAATCTAATGTTAAGATAGAAGGAGTTTAGTGAACATTATTGTTCAATTCTGGTGTATTTCAGAGTTCTCAGCCTTCATTTTGACCTAGCTCAAGCTTCGGAAAGCATGTGTTCAGTGAGTCATGGATGAATGAGGCGCTTGTGTGAACACAGCCCCTGGTGCTTACAGGATATTGGAGAGATAACGGCATTGCAAAGGTACTGAAAGGGGCAGGATTTTCCTTAATCTTTTCCTTGGTAGCAGACTGAAACAGAAGACTACACCTATTCTCTTCACATCCACTGTAGTTCTTAGTTCCTTATTTCATCTTCCCTTCCCTTGTAGTTTAATTAATGCATCCATCTACAGCCCACAGTTAGCATCCACTTTTCTTCAGCTTTAAATTTTCCACTGGTCTATATTATGATCTGCAATTGTCTAAATGTTCCCATGCTCGTGGTGGCCAGTCTTCATTTCAGGGAGCTTTAAGCCCTGAGACTGCAACGGCTTGCATCATCTAAGAGGTGGGAGTAGAATTTCAAGCCATTTTCCCCAACATATTCTGTCACTTTCTCGAGCCAGTCCCAGAGCACCTAGATGAATTAAATTTTTCCCAAAGAATTGGAAGAGTAGACATACAACACCAGCAAGAAACCAAGAAAAGACTATTTTCCCCACAAGTTGCAAAGCCCCAAGGAGGAAGTTGGGCCTCTGGAGAAAGTGACTTTGTGAAGATGAGCACAGACTTTTCATTGTCAATTCAGAGTCACCCCGGAAAGCCAATTGCAGTATTTCTCATGGGCATTTTGGCAAGAGAAATCTTAAAAATAAGTCTTCCCTTGATACCTCTTGGGATTTCTAGCAGAGTTCCAGTCTTTTCTTGCACAAGATTGCTCCCAAAATGACATTCTAATTTATGTACAAAGGACTATTTCCCTCTCACTTGTCAAATTCTCACACTCTTATTCTAGATCATTTTCTAATATTATTTCTTGCATATATATAATTATACACATTATCATATTATGTAAAAATTATACTGCATATAATGCTGTATGCTCTTCTTTTTCCACTTTCAATATCTCCTTTCTTCTGTGCTATGACCCCTCAGATTAAGCATAGCCATCCTCCCAAAGCAGATCTCCTTATTCCTTACTTAATGTAACAGGGTCTTCAGATGCAAAGAATAGAAATGGACTTTGGCTCTTTCAACAGAGAAACAGTTTTAGTGGCAGTGTCTCAGGAGCTCTTCTGGAATAAAGAGGCCCCTGGAGACCCAGTCTCGGGTAGTGGGAAGGTTCAGAGGAGGGTAGGAGATGAGGAGAGTGAGCGCAGGTGGAATAATGCGTACCTGTCACCCTGGATGTGGTTCTGCTGATAACACCACAGCCGCAAATTAGTTCTCCACGAGGCCCAAAGTGCTGGAGCTTCTAATTGGCTGACTCTCCTTCAGGTGCCCCAGATCCTGGCATGCTGTCAAGAAGCCCAGAATACTCTAATTTTGTTTGGGTACTTTTAGTTCCTTGTGCAGCAAGAACACCCGCTGTATCCAATGCTTTCAATGTCCATGTCTCTCTAAGCTTTTGATTTCTGTCTGCCCTATAAACAGAAAACTACCGCTTCCACACTTATGTCTATTGAGGACTTACTCACTGATAAAAATCTCTGTGCCTGCTCTGCCGTGGGGCTAGTGTGGCTAGTGGAGTAGACCTGAATCACTGACTTGACAGGAACAGGTACATACAGACCCAACCCCCATCTCCTTGCCCTTCTCCTGAAGTAATTCTAAATGAGTTTTGTATAGGCATCTAGGTTCTCCCAAAAGGCTCAGTTTCTGGGCTACATGGGAGATACCCTAACATAAATAATCACTCAGGATCTTAGTTCGTTAAAATTGTATTCATCCCTGAAGGTCAATATGCTCATTTTGATTTTGACCACCACAGTGCTTAAAATTAAAAACAAAATTTAATATCCTTAGGAGCATGGACACTTCTGTTCGGTCAAATCCTTAGCACATCCACTGCCTTTCTGCCGACAACACATTCATTATGAATCTGGCTCACAGAGGCTCCTGGGCTTCTGATCTTTGCAAAGGCTTAACTCAAATAAAAACCCTTAATGAAAGTTCCCTGAGCACCAGGCTGAACAAATTCCTTATCACTCGGAGAGTCCACAGCAATATAGATGAAATGTACAAAATTCTGTTAGAATCCATCCCTGCTGTGTCAGGAGGCGGGGATTCACCTCTCCTGTCTAGTTAGGTCTCCCTGTTTCTCCCCCTCTATCCTTTCCTTTTTTCATTTGACACAGAAGAAAATTAACCATGATAACCTGAATTCATCCGATGACATTTATTACACTCATCATCATCATCGTGCGGTGTAACCACCATCTCTACCTGGTCCTACAGTATCCCTGGCACGTCAGAAATGCCATGCTAATTGGGCCGTTGCTCTCTGTTCCCTCCTCTGAGGAGCCCCAGGCCACTATTAGTTTTCTGTCTATGCCTTTGCCCTTAGCAATAGTTGTAGGCAGTCCTCAATATGCTATTTTGGAATAGGTAAAGGATTATTTCGTGTGAAACGAGGCAAAGGGAAGAACTGTGGCATTTTTACAGCTAAGTCACGTTGAAAAGACCACTCAGGATACAGATTGCCTGGGCAAGGTATGACCTGGGCTTGCTGTCTGTCTTCTCCAGCAGGGGGGCTCTCTTCTGTGCTTTAGTTCCTCTGCATGATGGGGAAGATGTCACGACAATTAAATAGCTAATATGTAGAGAACTCCCATTAAACTGCCTGGCTGAAGAATTGTGTATGTTAGGCAGGGTTGACCCTAGCTCTACTCATATAGACACAGTTAGGAGAAAAGCCAGACAGACACCTAGACATGCTGAGATTGAATGGCTCTCCATTGAAAAGGGTATTTATGCGGTTTTTGCCCTCGAGTAGATGCTCATTTCTTTGTTCCCCTCACATCGCCAAGTGTACCCCACTTCAGCACCCTACCCTACCCCAATTGATTCAGATTTTGTCTTAATTTTAGGTTTGACCTTGAATACAACCAGACTGTAACTTCCAGAAAGGCAGACACTGTACCTGCTTTGGGAATCTGTGCTGCTTACACTTTACACATAACCAACCTCAATGACGTGTGATCAGCTGCAGAAAAAAAAATAAATCAGTTCATACACAAAATATTCTATCGTTCTAACCACACAACTTCTGAATGTGTCCCTCACTGCCCATTGACTGCTTCCTATGGCAACTGCCAGAGCAGAAAAGCTCATGAGAGACTTGCTTTTTCCTCAGCTTGCTGTCTGTACCTGTTTGTCACCTTTGCCCTCGGTGCGGGAGAGGCAAGACCACTGCTTCCTGGTGTTATTTGCACCTCAGCTGACCCTGTGCTACTTTTTGCTCCAGTCTAGCTTCCGCCTTGACGTAAAACTCTTTCATTCTATATAAATAATGGTTGCAATTAATAATAAATGAACTGCCTGGGGAATTGCAGAGCAGAATTTAGTGGCTGGAGATTTATACAGCTTCGGGTGGTGCTGGCATAAGACACGGTATGGAAAGAAACCCAGTGGTACTATAGGTTCAGAACAAGGCCACTGCTATTAAACATCATGCAAGCAGGTGCTCACAGCCCTCCCGAAAATTGCAGCTGTTGCCACACATTTTCCTGGGTGTCGCAGAGAGGAGGGTATTTTAGCTTTTTGGTCTTTTTTTCTTCTAAATGATAGTTAGGCCCCCAAGGTAAGTCTAGGCAATTTATGTGGAGAAAAACAGAAATCTGAACCTGAAGCAGCGGTAGAAAATGGATTTGGACATAGAAGCTAAAGGAACCAGGTCATCATGTGTTTTAAGGGGAATTGATGGGGCCAGTGGGTTTTGAAGAAATGATAAAAAAAAAAAGTACTTTACAGAAAGCAAACAAAATACACCAAAGAATGCCCAAATGGGGTATTCTCAGCTTGGCACACAGTGAATGTCATGGTCAAATTTGTCACTGACCCTATCCTCTACAGCATACTTTGATGTTTTAAAATATAATTCTTCTTCTTCCTCTAAAACCATGATTTTCTTAGATGGAAGTTTGGTAGCTGCAATCATTTTCAAGGGCACCTGGCTCATCGGTTGTCTAGATAAGGAGCCAGGAAATCGACTGACAAAGCTGTGGGTAGGATTCAAGAGCATTCAGAGTTGACCATGATGACTGATATCTAAGAAAAACGAATGAAAGTAATTGCCATTGGGTTCCTGGTTTGGGACGCATAGCTGTGTGTTATCCCATTGCCTATGCCTGAAACAAGCTTCATCTTGGAACACTGCTGAAAAGCTGCTCCAAAAGCAACAACTCAAAGCCCTGTAGGTTCTAGGTTTGCTGAGTACAAAGTACATTATCCGTCAGATTTCTTTGTCTTTAATTTATAGAAGCAGAATCAAACCTTCAAACTGCTTACAAACTCTATCAAGAAACATCTGTCAAATTATAGAAGTTAATTTGAATCAAGATGGGTCACTTCCAAAGCCTCTTGTCATTTTGCTTCCCCCTGCTATCCATATACCCTCTCTTTGTGCCACAGGTTAAAGGGGTTATTTCCAAAGTCTCTTTGAAAGATAGTCTCTCTCATTTTACTCTCTATACCCCCCCCCCATATCCATATCATCTCTCTTGGTGCCCCAGGTTAAAGTATTTTTGTGTAAGGAAAATGGTTCCTCCCCTCGGAGATCCAGGAACTCTGCAGAAGGAGGGGGGATGATTGTAGGAGTCAGAGGGGTTGTGTCTCTGATTCTTTGGATTGCTCTTGGGACTCTTTTTCTCCAATTGGGTTGCCTTGTCCAGCCTCCATATGAAGGTATATGCCTTGTCTTATTGTCTTATTGTTCTGTCCTGATTGGCTGTCATTTCTTGGAGGCTTGTTCTTTTTCTGAAGAGAGAATGGAAAGGGAGTAGGCTCTGTGGGAGAGGGGAGGTGGAGGGGATCTGGGAGGTGTGGAGGAAAGGGAAACTGTAATCAGGGTGTATTGTATGAGAGACGAATCTATTTTCCTATTTTCCACCAAAATGGAAAGGAAGGGAGACAGACAGACAGACAGAAAGACACACACACACACACACACACACACACACACACACACAGAGAGAGAGAGAGAGAGAGAGAGAGAGAGAGAGAGAGAGAGAGAGAGAGAGAGAGAGAGAACACAGTGTTGTTAGGATCCCACCAGGGCACGGCTTAATGCATCAGACTACACAGAGATTTTCTAGTGTGAGATAGAAGATGGAGGTACGAGAGGTGTGCACATCTTATATCATGAAAGGAACCATCATAACCTGGGTGATCATGGTGAGAGATACTTCCAATGTAGGCTTTGAGGACGCTGCTAGTGCAATGCTTTTCTACACAAGGAAAACATTAAAATTTGAATTTATTCCATTCGTAGTTATAGTTGATCAAATATCTCAGACAAAGAAAAATGAAGAGTGGACATGAATCCAGCTGGTGGCCCTGAGCCAATGCTAGCTGATTACAACTTAGTTCAGTGGAAACACTGCCCATCCACAGACCACAAAGAAGATCAGTGCTATTTATGAGAAGAAAAGATTTCAATTAAGGCATCTGAAGAGATGGTTCAGCAGTTAAAAGTACTTAATACTCTTAAAGAGAACCTGGATTCAGTTCCCAGAATTCACAAAGCGTCTCACATCAGTCGGTAACTCCAGTGCCAGGGGATCAGATGACCTCATTTGGCCTGCATGAGGACCAGGCATGTACTCAGTGCATATACATATAGGCAAGCAAAACTATATGTCAAATGGGACTAAGCTTTTGTTAAAGAAGCAGCAGTAGGGCTGGAGAGATGGCTCAGTGGTTAAGAGCATTGCCTGCTCTTCCAAAGGTCCTGAGTTCAATTCCCAGCAACCACATGGTGGCTCACAACCATCTGTAAAGAGGTCTGGCGCCCTCTTCTGGCCTTCAGGCATACCGGCAGAATATTGTATACATACATACATAAATAAATAAACAAACAAAAAAAAAAGAAGCAGCAGTAAGGAGACTTTTAAAAGAGAAACAGAATCCAGTTTTTTCTACTTCGTGATAATGCTAACTGTCGTTAAAAGATTTTTGTCTAGGTCTGTAAACATGTATTTGCATTAGAAGAATAGCTTAATAACTTTAATAACTTTACTTACAAACACTGAGATACAGAAAGTGCAGGCATTTCACAGGTTTATAAGTAATTATGACCAGGCATCAAAATTCATTCATCAATGGTGCTTTGTGTAGCAAACACTACTGATCTCACAGAGTATATCCGTGTTACCACCTGAGATCACTTGTAGCTCTGACGAGGTCCATTTCCTGCCAATGCTTGAAGAGAACTGTATAGGTAAAATCTGAGAGGCCAGGGAACTAATTTCTTTTTTTAATTGAAAATAGTTTTTTTCATACAACCTATTTTATACAATGTATTATATTTCCCCTCTCCCAACTTATCCCTGATTTTTCCCACCTCCCCACCACCTAAATCCACACCCTTCCCTTCTATTATTAAAGAATAACTAGACAACTAATACAATAGTGATGATGATAAGAATAATAATATAAAATACCAAACAAAAAACAGAATAGGGCAAAACAAGCAAATAAACAGAAAGCAAACAAAAATAACCAATGAAAAAGCCCAAGAGGCATACATAGAACCAGAAACACACACATTTGTACAGACAGAAATCCAATAAAAACACAACACTGAAAACTATAACATACAAAAGACCTGTCATGTTAAAAAGAATATATAAGCCCTGCTGGACATGAGGACTACCTTTAGGTGTGGTTTGTATACCCAGTGAGACTCTATTGGAGAAAACTAATTTTTTTCATTATGAGCAGTTATCAATTGGAGATAATTTTTGGGTTAGGGATGGGGGCTTGTGTCCACTTCCTCTCTCAAGTGCTGAGAGTTCATCTTTCTTAGACCTGTGCAGTCCCAGGACATGCTGCCAGTCTCTGCGAGGAACTAGTCTTTATGAACTATGGTTTCATTAACAAGCAGAAAGGGTCACAACATGAGAGTTTATTACAGGAATTGGAACTCATCTTCTCCTTGGAGATTTGACGGCTCTGGATCTTTCTAAGGAACATGTTAAGGGTACTATAATATTTCACGGTTTTTGTTAACTTGATTATATTTAGGGATATATGTCTGTGTGGGTTTGAACCTGAGTTCTGGTACTCATTTTCTAAGTTAGTTACTTGTACTGTTGTGGCAAAATATCTGACAAAAACCCAATTGAGGAAGGATGTGTTTATCTTTGGCTCCTAGTTTGAAGGTGTAGCCCATAAAAGCAGCAAGGAACGGTGCTGGAAATAGGAGGTAGCTGGTCACAGGATGTCCCCAGTCAAAATGCAGAGAGAAATGAATGCCATTGCTTAGTTTACTTTCTCCTTTTTCTCTTTAGTTAGAGTCTCCAGCCCATGTGCTGCCATTCCAATTCAGGGCAATTTCATACTTTCTGGAAACACCCTCACGGATGCCCAGAGTAATACCTTCTAAATAATTTTAATTGACAATGAAAACTGAAAGCCACAGCTGCTATTTTTTCTGTTACTCTCACAAAACCAAAAATTTGATATAGTTCCTCCAAAACTCAGCAATAAATGTTTGTTTTTCTAGATGTATAGTATATTTTTCCAAATGGGTGTTCAAATAGTGAGTCAAATTTATATTGAGTAACCACTAGTCAAAATAGTTGAAGTACTTTGTTGGCCAAAAATGTAAGTTGACACACTTGTGACTTCTCTCTTGGCAGGGGTGGGAATCACATATAAAGATAAATGAAACATCCGAGGCTGCCAGGTTGAAAGTCTAGTGACCACAGGGCTTTGTGCCTATTATAGTATCATTGCCTTCAAATGGTTTTCCAGAGCATGTTTCAAGGGAGGTGCAGAAAGTATCTATTTCAAATAACAAAAGTCCTATCCATCCATCTTTAGATTCATTGTCCTTTCTAATGTTGAACACTGAGAAAACTGGCATATATAAAACCCATCTATCATGTTTATTCATATTCTTACTTAACTTATGTCTAAGGGACAAGATCTTGAATTATAGGAAATTAAAACTTAGAAAAAATAAAAACCTTTCTTTTTTTTACTGTGTGTATGTGAGTATGCATGCACTCACAGATAAAGACACAGACTGAGAAACACAGAGAGGGAGGGAGAGAAATACACATGTGCATGTATGCACACATGCACGCACACACACGCACTCATACAATGAAAGAGAGTTAAGTACAGTATTCCAACTTCAAAGTAATAAGCACAGTTCATCCAGTAAATGAAAAAATCCATTAAGACTGAAATAAGGAATGGGATAAGGGGTAGAGAGAGAACGAAAGGGAGAAAAAAACCCAAAAATCAAAAATAGAATGTGAGAAAGACTAGTAAAATCTCAAACACGGTTACAAAGAAACATTTTCTAGGAAAACATTTCAACTGGTTTTTGTGAGGGTTAGAGATTTTTATTTATTTTAATAAAAATATTCAGTTCAGGGGGGTGTTAGTTGAAAACTCAGTGTGTTTTGTGGGTTAAATTGTAAAAATTCTCCCTCTCGGTAAAATCGTTCTTTTGTTCTCCTCCCATAAGGACTCCGATCTTGATCATGTCTTGCCTTTTAGTCCATAGGACAAAGGAAATGTGACACAATGTATTGACAATATAAAGATGGAAATTTGTTACCTACTTGTAAATGCATCACGAGTAGACTGCCCGGTGAAGAGACCTGTTCACTACAGTCAGCAATCAGCTATGTATGCCCAGAGAAGGCGAAACTGACCAACAGATGCAGAAAGAAGCTGGAGTAAGCCCAGGAGATGAAGGAAGCTGAGCCCAGCTCATAGTCTCCGTTCACAGAAGCACGAGCTAAAACAGTGGCTGGTCTGTTCAGCAGCAATACTTCACTCATACATTCGACAATATGAGCTGAAGCACTGGAGAAAGAACTATAAAATAAGACCCTTGCCGAACGACCTCCAATCGCACCGAGAGTCGTTTTGTTGTTTGTTTTTGATGGTAGAATAAAGAACTGAGGCCATGCGACAGTGTGTTGTCTATCGCTATTAAATTCTGTCCTAATAAACGGCAGGAATGTGCTAATTAGGTTGTACGAGCAGGAAGAGGGAAAAGGTGTCTGCTAACAAGGCATCCGCAGAGAAGGGAGAGTGGAGCAGCATAACCAGGGCAACGCCGGGAGCTTTGTGACCAGGAGAGGCACTGGGAAGAGCAGACAGAAAATACGGCAGGCAAGCAGTATGGAGACGGGGCTGGAATATCTACCAAGAAATTTCACATCGACGTGGAAAGCAGCAGGCAACTGTCAGCAGTGTAGAAATAACTCAACATTCAGAAAATTCAGAACCGTGGGATACCAAACCCTGTGACCCACCAGGCAAACCTGGGCTTCCATGCTGTAGCATAGACCCAATGTAATGCTCTTTCTTCCCAGGGGAGGAAAAGCTGGGTTGCGGATCTCTTTATAAAGCTTTAGTCTAAAGTATAAGACAAGGCGGCTGCCATCCGCTGTGGTCTCTTCCTCCTGGTGGGAGAACTAAAGCCATCAAAGCAGCAGATGAGAACCGCAAACAGAGGACAAAGCCTCACCAGGTCTCCCAGGCCCTGCTGCCATCCTTGCTGTGGTACATCTTTGGTTTGGTAAATCAACTCAGATGTAGCTTAGGTTGGGTTTGTGGCACCCAAAATAGCACACTTGGAGAACTGAGACACACAATGGACAATGGGCACGACGGTGCACATTCCTAAATAAAATCTTTGCCTACATAGGGAGCAAGCAGAGCAGAAAGTGATGCCGGGACGAGGACATTTTTATTAATCAAATGCATAAAAGGACAGCTATTGCAGTGTGTGGGTGAGTGGAAAAGCGAATCTTGTAGAATGGGAAGCATGAAGGGCATTCTAAAGAGAGAAAAAGAAAGAGATGGTCACTGGGAAGATGGAAATCCCTTCACCTGCCCTTGCCAAATGCTGTCCCCTGACTCTTGTCCCCTGACCTCCAGTGTGGAGCCATCTGTGGGCATTTGAATGTGCTGAGCCTCCATCCTTCCTTCATGACATGTCTCTCCTAGGATAGGTCCTCAGTTGCCCTTGTCTGAATAACTTCCTTTTCTGTGACCTCCTGCACTTGTAAGTCATACTGGAGAGTCTACTGTCCTCTTTCAATTATTGTTGGTTGTTAGGCAGAATCCCTTCTCCAGCTTTGAGACTGCAGAGGGCAGAGTTGACAGAGTAGAAACTCAGCCCGTGGATTTACTCGAGTGAGCATATAATTGATGATGGTGTTGATCTTTTCATCTAGCTGTGGACTGAAGCAGGCTGTATCTGCACATGGTGGAGATATAGAACCTTAGTTTTAGGAGCTTTAGTTATACACATGTACAGAGGAGTCTGGGAAGACAATACTCAGCAGCTAGTGCAATGGCATCTTCAACAGATACAAGGCCTGTTAGGAAGGAGGAGGAGACAAGACTCAGTAAGAGCCAGCTGGTAGCGTTCTGGGAAGGGGGTTCAATTCCTCACAGAGACTCATAGAGGAAAGCATTCTCTTGTCTGTCTAGACTCCAAATTTGAATAAGACTCAGCTTCCTCACCTCTAAAATGAGGGTGCCTAAAACTCACAGGTGGTCCTCCAGATTATAAAAGATAACCACTCAGTATGCTCAGACCAGTACCCAAACCTCATACCATGCCCAGATTTGACAAGTTGTGCCTAAGACTATTTACGAAGGCCAAAAGTCATGTAACTGACTAACTGCTGAATCTGCTACAGAACAGAGAACTCAGTCTTCAAAGAGGCTCTGCCACACTGAGGGGAAATGGCCCAAAGGGCGGCGGTCTGAAGTTAATTTAGTTTTCTCACAGAATTCTATTTGCTGTTCCCCCTAATATACTCACCAGGCTACTAAGTCATTAGTGGGGCATTTTTGTTATGTGAGAGAGAATTCCAAGCAGAGATAAAGAAATCTGCTCTTTCTATGGTATACATACAAAGCAGCAAGCACAGGGAAGGTGTTTCCTGGAATTCAGGCAATACCGTAGAGGTTACAGACAGAGGCATTCCCTTTGTGCCAAGTCTAAGACTTTGCTATTGTAGCCCTGAATGGACTGAGATGGTGCCTTACAGTTTCTCTAGCTGCACTGGAGATTTGCCCAATTGTCTTGATCTAAGAAATTCGTTATTAATTAGAAACACTAATTAAACATGTTTTTAGGCCCGTGTTTTCTTGGGGCGGATCCCCAGTGTAACCCCCACCAGAGTGAGGATGACCCCATGGCTTCCACTTCTCAGCACCTCTCTCTCATTGGTTTCAGATTATGGAAATTATTAGCGGAGTGTCTTTTTTCACATTTCAGTACAATACTTCACCGGCGCTGGTATTTCAGACACAATGAGATTATGACAAGTCAAACAATTCAGAAATGCCTTCACCTTTAATTCAAAACCCCTGTCTTGCTCGGGAACACTTTTGCCTGGATAGCCATACAAGTTGACTACTAAACTTCATAGAATTCACCATTGAAAAAGTAAAGAGCTTGTAATTTCTAATTCAATTTTATCATATTACTTCTGAAGAGTGATTTTAGTGTTAAGTAGAGCAAACACATGCTTCCATTCTGAGCATTTTAGAGCAGACGAGGAATCGGACTTGGTACTCAGGTGCCCAGCCCTTATTGCAGGGTGTACTTTATTATAAACAGATTTTTTATATGATATATTATGGTTACAGTTTCTCCTTCCTTGACTCCTTGCAGTCCTCCCCACTCACTTCCTCTCTCCTTCCCCCTCTCACACCCTTTCTGTCTCTCATTAGACATTAAACGGGCATCCAAGGAATAATACTAAAATAAGATAAAACAAAAAAGGTCAGAATACGAAAAAAAACAGAAGAAAAAGAGCTAAAGAAAAAGCATGAGAAAGAGATATAGAGCAGAGACATGTTCTTTATATCATTAGAGCAATGTCATGCCAAAGCCCACATTCTCCATGTCTCTCTCTCTCTGCCTCACATATCACATAGCTTCTGCGATAAATGTCCAGTCCAAAAAGCATCTTATCATGCTCTTTCTAGTGAGATTCTTCTGCCAACTTGGCTCTACCGCGAACATCGGCAGGAGTGGCCAGTAATGTTTACAATGTTGCTTTTGCTTAATTGCCTGGCAGAAGGATAAAGCCCATGTGTGCATGTTAAAGTGGTTAGAAACAGATCTGAAAAAACAAACATCTCAGGAAGTGATTAATAATTAAAACTCCAGCTGAAAACAAATGTTCCCTGACATAGAAAGCTGAGCATTCTGCTCCCATGAAGCTAGTGTCCTGTGAATGGGGTATGTGGCTCCTGGCCAGAAACTTCTTCTGTTCTTGCATCCTCAACTGGATCCCCTCAATGACACATATGTAGAGCAAATCTGACTAAGAATAAAGAAGATAGGTTGGATCCAGGCCAGCTCACCTCCACTAAAGACACAGTAAAGAGGTTCCTCTTGCTATGGGCTATGTGACTCTAAATCTAGGAATTTGGGCATTTGGTATCTGTAACTCCCCTTGCTTTCAATTGGGGATTCTTCTCCTCTACCTCCATAGTCACAGTGAGGGTTTACACATGCGACAGTCCCTGTAAGGCTCAGATGCTGTGCTCTTTGGAGAGATTCTGGGAATTCACAGGTAGGACTAAGCAGGGGGCAGTAGGTAGCTGGGAGGCAGATGTCCTGGAAATAGATTGTCCTTGGGTGTTTCTTATCTTTCTCTCTGCTTCCTAGTTTGCTGTGACATAAACTGAAATCTCCACTGTGCCTCCCCACTGTAATGGATTGAACATTCTGAGCCAAAAGAAATCCCCCTCCTCCTTATTTTTTTAAACAAGAGATAGTTTATTCCTGGGCCATTTCGAATGACCATGTCCTAAGAACACAGGTTGAGGTTATCCTAAATGAAGTGTGTAGGGATAAGTCCCGCCCCTAAGGGGGCGTGTTCGCCTCTGGCTAAGGTTTGCCTATAAATTTGGCTAGTGTGGTCTCCGCAGAACGATGGTTCTATAAGTCTATTTCGCCATTAAAGCTGTATATATTTTTTTTTTACAATCTGTCTGCATTCGTTTACGCCGTTACATTTTGGCGTCCAAGTTTGGCTATTTTGCCCCCAACTCAAGCAGGTAGCCCACTAGCTAACACAGCACCCTCCCGGGTGCTGTTTTTTAGTTCGTGACTCGGGCCCCAGTGCCGAGTCCAAGACACACTCGGCCACACAGGCCCATTCTGCCTGCCTTGGCTAAGTTTTGCAGTGGAACCCCACTGCCTGAATTAGCAGAAGCTCAAGTACCTGTGGTTTTGCAACAAAAGCAGCCACAGCGGCAGATTTGGTCTGATACAAAGTGACTTGGCCGGGTGATGGTGGCCCACGCCTTTGATACCAGCACTTGGGAGGCAGAGGCAGGTGGATCTCTGTGAGTTTGAGGCCGGCCAGGTGGTGGTAGTGCACGCCTTTAATCCCGGCACTTGGGAGGCAGAGACAGGCGGATCTCTGTGAGTTCGAGGCCAGCCTGGTCTACAAAAGCTAGTTCTAGGACAGGCTCCAAAAACACAGAGACCACCACTGGCAGGAACCGATCATTGCAGGTAAAAAATTTTTCTTTTATAAATAAAATGTCTGAACACGTTAGTATTCAAGAATTTAACAGTTTTTTTTAATTGTACCATGTGGGAGATTTTACAAGAGGTGTCTATTACCCCATATTTATGGATCCTTCTGGGATTCATAGTTTTCATTGGCACTAAATGGTTTGATAATAGAAATATGATAAAGTCTTTACGAGACGAATCCAGGATTCTTAAGGCAGAGATTGAATGCTTAAAAACAATTGAGAATGACAACAATCTTCTCAAGAATCAGTTTGAAGTTCTCCAGGCTGATGTTAAGGAGAAATTCATTACTATGGAAGAGGGAACAGCTGATTTGGATTATAAGCTTCAGTCCCTTTCTGTAGAAAATGAAACATTAACTGAGAGAATCAAAACTGCTGAATGTGACAATCGGATTTTGTCTAAAGCTTATGACAGATTGACGGAAAGATTGTCAATACAAGAAGGCACGGTTTATGCCATAAAAATTATGTCCAAAGATGAGATGTTATCTCTAACGGACAAACTTCATACTTTAGAATCCTCAATGAAGGCTTTGGAACATAATTCTGGACAGGAGATTCAGACATTGCAGAAGGCAATGGTGAATAGAATTGAAAAGATTGAGGAATTTCTAAATTCTGATGAAGAAGAGCAAAGGGTAGAAAGGCAAATTTTAACTACATCTGTGGGTAAATCTCTCCGGGACAATTTCCACAAAGCTCTACCTACAGCTCTACCTGCCTTTCCAGTAATAACAACAGAGAAGGTGATTGGTGCCAGAAACCCTAGGGTCATCAAGGAGGCTACATGGGAGCCTGTCCGTATGAATGATCTCAAGGAAATAAAACAGGACTGTCATATCCTGCCAAGACAGGGTAAGATAGTTTTGAAAAGTTCCTTGCCTTTAATCAGTATGTCAGTTATGTTAGGCCTTAGCCAAAGTTGGTTGACTCAACATTGCAAACGAGACTTTGGGTGATTGCCCAGGTAGTCAGTTGTCTCTGTCAATTGTTGCACATTTTGGATATATCTCATTTGTTAAGTAATATTTTCCCTTCTCAGATCTTTGACGGAGTTGGCGATTATATAATTGTAGTTACTCTCTACATTATTTAGACTCCTTGAGATAGAATGTTTAGCAAAACTTTTGTTCTCAATATTGTTTGTTATATTTATTATTTGTTATTATTGTATATAGTTGTATTTGGTTTAGTTCTGTCTTATTTAGACAAAAAAGGGGAGATGTAGGGATAAGTCCCGCCCCTAAGGGGGCGTGTTCGCCTCAGGCTAATGTTTGACTATAAATTTGGCGAGCGTGCTCCCAGCCGTTGCTTCTGCTTTCCTGGTCTCCACAGGAACGGTGGTTCTGTCAGTCTGTTTCGCCATTAAAGCTGTATATATATATTTTTACAATCTGTCTGCCTTCATTTACACCATTACAGAAGTGGCTTGTACAAGGTAATTTGGTCACAGAGATGGAAAAATTACCAATACAATCACTTTGGCAGCCTGAGGAAGCTTGTGGACCTTTTCTAGGGATAACACGTTAAAATGATAAATATATAAAATTTCAAAAGATAACAATCACGGTAAATCAATTATCAAGATAGTACACCAAGAATCTGGGTGTGTTGACAAAGATCTACAAGCTTAGCAATAGGGAGGCTCAAGTTTGACACCCACCAAGGCTACACAGTGAGTTTAGGGCCAACCTAGGGTGTACAGTAAAATCTTATCTCAAAGCAACAAACAAACAAATTATACTTGAAAACAATCCACAATAGTGAATGCCATACAGATAGTGTCTTCTAGCATCTCCTGGGACTTAAAGAGAGGAAAGCTGGGTAATAGGTATCAGAAGAGGCAGTTGGTGGCCTAAAATCTCTAACCTAAGAGCAAAATAAAACAGGAAACTTAAAAAATCCTGGAAAAGTAAGGTCTATCTTAGAGAGATGGGAATAGTCAGGGAAAAGTCTCCCATCCTCATGAGAGTAATGGAAGCCCTGGTTAGAAGGCAGGGTGCCTCAGATAACTGCCACTGCAGTCTCAATAGCAGACAATAAAATGTTAACGCATCATCATCATTATTATTATTTTTGTTGTTGTTGATGATGATGATGTGTGTGTGTGTGAGAGAGAGGGGGGCACAACACAGGCTGAGGTGTGTAGGGGGGATCAGAGGACAAGTTTGCAGAATTGGTTCCCTCCGTTCACTTTTATGTATGTTCAGGGGTTTGAACTCTACACAGGCTAGCAATGAAACAAAGGAAGCAAAGGAAGGAGAAGGAGGAGCTTGGGAAGGCAAAGAAGACAGACTGTCCCCCTATTTGCAGATGATATGGTCCTGTACTGGAGACACTAAAGATGCCACCAGAGGGCTTCTAGATCTGGGAATATTTTTTTTTGACCAAGTGGCAGTATACAAATTTAACTCAGAAGAAAATGGCAGCTTCCCAATATAACAGCAGCAAGAAAGCTGGTAAGAAATCAGGGACACATTCCAATTGCCTCAAAAATTCCTTGGGAATAAGTCTAGACAAGGAAATAAAGGGCCCTATAATAAAAGATTGAAAGAAGAATGTAAAGACAGCAGTGGAAGATAGCAACAGTCTCATGCTCATGGAGTTGACAAAGTAATTCTGTGAACACCGTTGCGTTCTCAAATGAAATGTATGGAGTCAATGCAATTCCCATCAAAATTCTAACATGGTTCTTCACAGAAATAGAAAAAATTCTTAGAACACATGGGGAAGTGCAGAAGACACAAATAACCAAAGCGATCTGGAACAAAGAGAATGATGCTGGAGGTAGCACTGTGCTTTGTTTCAAGTTGTGTTACAGTGGCCTGGTAACAAAGGTAGTATCTTCCTGCATGCAAACACACACACACACACACACACACACACACACACACACACACACACACACACACACCAGAAACAGATCAATGAAACAGAGTAGAAATTTGAAATATAAACCCATTCATGACAATACACCAATTTTTGACAAAGATGCCAAAAAACATACAATGGAGAAAAGTTAGTTTCTTCAGCAAATGGTGCTGTTAAAAGTGGATGTTCACAGATAGATGAGTGAACCTAGATCCCTACCTATCACCTTATGTGAAACTCAACTCCACATGGCTAAAGGATCTTAATATAGGACCTGGAAAAGTAGGGGATGCATTCAAGACATAGGTAAGGACTTTCTGAATAAGGGCCTGGAAAGTGGTGTGAACAATTCACATAGTGTTCCTCAAGAAATTGGCAGGTTTCTGCTTAGTGAAGCTGTTAGTGGAATGAAGGTGCAAGCTAGAGGATGGGGAGTTTTTGCACAGCTCGAAAGGGATCAGAACCTAGAACATAGAAAGAACTCAGAATCTTGAGTAAATTTCAGGCAACCCAGACTTTGCGTTGGATTTCACTAGCATTTACATTTCTATCTCCTTATTCACTGCACAAAAGGAAAAACTGAAACCAGAAAAACCATTAGTTTTGTATTGTCTTTCATGATTCAAGTGCTTTTTTTCCCTGAATTCTGCCCTTTCTCTGAAGCTTCCTGGCTTCAAAAATGTTCACTATTACTCTATCGAAGTTCACTGAGGTAAATGGAGTTTGGAGCTAGACAAGTGTTTGAGTGACTACAATAATCTAACGCTAAGATTTTTTTAATTTCTGAATTAGCTACAATAAAATGATTTTTTTAAACCCAATCAACAAATGGGCTAATGATGTACAGACAGTTATTAAATGATGAAACACAAATGACCAATTATGAAAATGTTTGACTTCAATAGATTATCAGAAACACGCAAATAAAAACTACATCTCACCCCATTCCATCTCATCATCTTGATGATTCTATCTTGATGATTGGCAGTCATCAAGAAAACAAATAACAACCAAGACTGAAGAGGACGTGGGCAAAAGAGAACATTGCTAGGAGACATGCAAATTTGTCCAACTACTATAATACTTAATTGAAGGTTCCTCAAGAAACTAAAAGTGTATCTACCTTATGATACAGCTATATTGTTAGGAGCTGTGAACCGAAGATACTGAATTTCTTGTAAGCAATTTGTTTTCTCCCTATCTGAATGCTTACAGCCGCTCTGAGCATGAGACCCTCAGGAGTTCCTGATGGCAGGGGAATGGTTTCTGGTGCATTTGGCTGGGGCGTGGCTAACCCTATATAAGTTGCCCCTGGACACACCCAAGAAGTAGCTGCAGAAGGTCTCCGAGCCTGCCTGCTGCCCGGGTCAGTTGTGGTGGCACACACCAGTAGGATTTGCTGAAGGAGGCAGAGGCAGGAGGAACTGCCAAGCCATCCTGGAGACTTTGGGATCACCATGGGTATGTTATTGTCTCTTTTATAGCCTCCTTCATGGCAGCGGAAATTGTCGTCAGTCAGACGGCTGCTGCGACTATCTTGTAGCTGGCACCAGCATTTAATATCAATCATGTTGACCGTAGAATGCAAATGTAGACAATATTAAATGAATTAAGCCAGTCTTAGAAAGACAAATGCATGTTTCCTCTTATTTGAGGGCCCCAGATTTTACATAGATGCATAAAATCATACATATGATAGAAATGTATAAATGAAATTTCCTTGGGGTAATGTGAAAGGGGAAGAAAGAGCAGAAAGGTTTGGTGTGGGAGAACAATGCTCCAAGTACATTACATGTTAGTATAAAATGGCCTTCTGCAACTCAATACAATAAAATGTAAATGTTATGAAAATCTAATTGATGACTTTAGAAGTTGTTTTTACTTACTTTGAAGTGCTATAGCCATGTAATGGCCTGGTCACTTGGCCTTCATCAACAGATTGTAGTCAGCTGGAGGGAAAGCCATACCCTCTTAAGAGAAATTTAATGATAAGGGGGTAAAATGGAATTATTTTGTCTTTGAAGAACATTCAGTTGTGGGAGACAGTGACCTTGTAGAGGGTCTTGTAACAATGGGTAGTAGTTCTTCGTCCAGAACTGAACAGAGGGAAATTTCCAGGGTGAATCTGGAATAACTGACATTCAGTTTTTGAAAGTGCTCTCTTTGTTTGCATTGCAGAGAATAGCCCACAGCTCGACATTGTTATTAAATTACTTGAAGGTCATCCATGTCTAATGATTCTCTAACTGGCATCTCAGTGCAAATTCTACTGCATTCAAAGCCCCCGGTAATGAGACTTTGCTGGACTTAGATAAATGTGCCTCAGGCAAAACAAAACCAACTTGTTCATATTTCCTATTTATGATCGTCATAAAAAGGACAGTCCTATTGAAGCCTGTGCATGACTAAAGAGACAGGATTCGAGGAAAGGCTGTTTTGGTTTTGATGAATTTGTTTTGCTTGTCCATTCGGCAGATGCTTAGACAACATCTACCCTGTGTGTTAGAGGCTTTGCCTTGGGTTGGAGATAAGTGGTGAAGAGTCCTGAACAATTAAGATGAACCCTGGGCCCCTGGTACTGGGAAAGGTCACACGAGGCTGCCTGTCGTCTGGTGAATGGACAAAGTGTTCCTTCATGTAGGTACCTGACCATGCCCTCATTTGGACCACACAGCTACCAGAAAGCACAGACCTCCTTCCCAGATTTCCACCATGGCAAAGCCAATTCACATTTCTCTTTACCAAGCATGGTTCTAGTCATCTCTAACTCAGTCAAATGTTGGTTTCCATCTCAGCTGAGGTCATACATATGGAAGATCTGGGATTTTGGCTTATTAGTAATTCTTTATTCTCAACATCATGTATTGTTGCAATCTGAGAGAAATTTAGATTTCGTAATTTTGAAAAATTAACATTATTGGAACAGCGGTGATCTCTAAGTGCCCAGGATCAGTGATTTGTTTCTGTGTTTATTTTTGTTTCTTGGATTTTATCCAAGGGATTTTTTTTTTATTATTGTCATTAGATCTTTAAAAAGTGGTAATATAAAATGTCAAGACTATGTGCTGATTCTCTGAGTTCTTTTAGGATTTGAGCACTCAACTTCAGGTGAGGATGTGATGGCAACGTGGTTCCACTTTCTCATAAGAACAGCACCACGTACCCTTCAAATCTTCAGTGTAAGACTCATGCATAATTTCTGTGTAGATTCATTTTATTCATGAAACCTACCATTGAAATTTGGACTCAGCTGTGTAAATACACCACATTTTCCTTATCCATTCTTTGGTCAAGGGGCATTTAGGTTGTTTCCAGGTTCTGGCTATGACAAACAATACTGCTATGAACATAGTTGAGCACATGTCCTTGTGGCACGATTGAGCATCCTTTGGATATATACCCCAAATGGTCTTGGGGACCATGGGAGAGGGTTGAAGTGGAGGGGAGAGGCAGAGAAGGAAGCAGAGAAAAATGTAGAGCTCAATAAATTCAATAAAAACTTTTCGACTCGGTTAACATTCTAAAATTCTAGATATAAAATAATATAAATAAAAGCTAAAAATCTTTTTATTGATTGTATGATTATATGATGATATGATTTAGGATAAATTCCAATCATGCTTTCCCCTCTCCCCTCTTTTTCTTGATCCTTCCTACCATTCGACTCACCAAACTCCACTTTCTTTCTCTCTGTAGAAAACAAAACGGTTTTTTAAAGAAGAAACACACAACGCACAAATTTGTCTTCCTTTGTTAATTTAAGAATAAACCTCTTCACAAGAGAAAAATAAATATTCTTCTATAATATGCTGGGACTATGTGCTTATTATTAGTTTACATACTTCAGAAAATTAGCAAAAAACAAAACAAAAAGGACAAAAGACAAAAAAATAAACAAAACCAAAAACCATACCAAAAGGAAAACAAACAAGCAGAAATAATATAAAATTCTTAAAAGAGACCAGACACAATGCACCATCCGTATGACAGTGTGGCCAAGGTTAGTGACTGAAACCCACACACATACTGCAGAGTCCTGTCATGACCACAGCAAGGGCACTGATGGATGGCTGCCCTGCATAAGTGGGTTTTAGACAAACAAGACGAAGTGTAAAGTAGCATCAACCCAGCAGTAATTAGAGAGAAACTGAATTTTCATTAAAATTGGGAAATGCCAGGATGTTGTTTGTGAGTTCAATGTGAGGTCTTCCCTAATAGAAAAAAGTTGGACATAGACAGTACCAAAAATGAAGAATGAGTGAGGGCAATGAACAAATCACATGTAGACTGTTCCTAGCTTTTGCAATGCTTCTGGGGTCTCATTATACCACAGGGATGATCACACTGTGATTATTACCGGTGTTTTAAATTCTTTTGAGCCTTTTAATCTATTCTAGGAACAACAGTATGTCTACTTTTTCAAATTTTCCATTAGCACGCCTATTTGTGTACACATATCGCATAGATAGGGAAAAATTATTAGCCAGGAACTGCTCTTTCACCTCCTCCACAGTCAGCTGTGACAGATGTTCCCAACCCATTACTACCTTAATCCATGTCCAGAAGATCACTGTCCTGTGTAGAAGCCTTCTCTAGTTCAGAGAAATGCTGAGTTTGTAGGTTTATTTTTATTTAATCTGAAGCGAGTGTGCTTTCCATGTGTCCTAGTCCTGACCTCGGCAGGAGTGGGAAAGTGCAGTGTTTTCTCTATTGGACAGTCCTTGAAATGTCTGAAGAGCAATATAGTGTTCTCCCCAAGTGCTCTCTTACTCACCAAATCATGAACATTTGTCTTAGAGGAACAGATGTTGAAAACCTTCTCATCTAACAACCACAGAAAGACATTTTGTCTCACGACAAGATCCCTAGTGGTAATCCCATTTCAAGGGTTTTTTTTTGTTTGACTGAACCTGATCCACATACACCTAGAAATATCCCTCACATGTACTGAACAGGACTGAGTATACTTCAATTTGTGATGGTGTGCCATGTGTTAGGTGCCAGAAATTGTTCTCAGAAACATTGCACATTCCTGACCATGGTGTAAAATTAGTACTCATGCATTTGAACATGCACATATGTGTATATGCAAACTTATAAATATTTAAAATGCATACTGAGTTGATCTTTGATTGATTGTTGTTCCTTTTTTCAACCTATTAGAAATTTTGCTATAGAACTTTCTGGTATATGTGGTATATTTACACGTTCATGTGAGTATTGTGAACATGTTTGCAGGCCAGAAATTGATCCTGAGTATCTTCCTCAATTACACTCCACCTTGTTTTTTGAAGACAGGGTCTCTCCTTGAACCTAGAGCTTAATGAAACATGTATATGATGTGGGGTACCCTTCTGTATGTTGTAAATATGTTTTATTACCATTGGTTAATAGAAAATCTGATTTGGCCAAAGCCAGGCAGAATAGAGCCAGGTGAGAAATCCAGGAAAAGAAAAAGGGGAAAGAAAGGTGAGTCAGGGAGATGCCAGAAGCCACTGGGGAAACAAGATGTGAGGAAATAAGCCATGATCCTCACTGTAAAATATAGAGCAACAGAAATGGGTTAATAACAAGAGGTGGCCAATGATAAGTCTGAGCTAATAGGCCAAACAGCTTCTTGCTATTATTTTTGAAAGCAAGAGAAAAGAAAAATAAAGTTGGGTGGGTAAGGAGGTGAGAAAATCTGGGAACTGTTGGAAGACAGAAAATCAGGATCAAAATATGTGATATGAAAAAAAATTGAATGAAAACTGTCCCAGAGCTAAGGAGACTGAGGCAGGAAGTCTGATGCCAACATAGACTGCAAAATAAGAATTTGTCAACCAATCAATTGATTAATTAACGAGCAAATTAATAAATGCATACATATCGGGATGATTATTGAACTTGGATAAATGCAAAGCATAGTTTTCTCTACCCTCCAGATCTGCTTTTGTACAGCACTGGGGATTAAACCTAGGATTTTGTGTATGATAGGCAAGCACTCTACCAAGGGAGCAAAATCCCCAGCCCAGGAGTTAGTTTCCAGTGTAAATTTTGAAATGCAAAAAACGAACAGACTGAACTTGGAAGACCTAAAAATGTTAACACTGAGTTAGGTAGGTAAGGAAAGAGAAGAAATGGGAGAGTAGTGAATAGAATCAGAACATAACAAAACTCAAAATTCTCAAAGAAACAGTTTTGAAAGTGAGCAAAAGTTTGCATTCCCACCAGCAATGGATGAGTGTACCCCTTTCTCCACAACCTCTCCAACAAAGGCTATCCTTGGTGTTTTTTATTTTAGCCATTCTGACAGGTGTAAGATGGTATCTTAAAGTTGTCTTGATTTGCATTTCCCTGATTGCTAAGGAAGTTGAGCATGACCTTAAGTGTCTTTTGGCCATTTGAAGTTCTTCTGTTGAGAATTCTCTGTTCAGCTCGGTGCCCCATTTTATAATTGGGTTGATTAGCCGTTTATGGTCTAGTTTCTTGAGTTCTTTATATATTTTGGAGATCAGACCTTTGTCAGTTGCGGGGTTGGTGAAGATCTGAGCAAGGAACTCAGGACCGCGAGGGATGCACCCACACACTGAGACAATGGGGATGTTCTATCGGGAACTCACCAAGGCCAGCTGGCCTGGGTCTGAATAAGCCTGGGATAAAACCGGACTTGCTGAACATAGCAGACAATGAGGACTACTGAGAACTCAAGAACAATGGCAATGGGTTTTTGATCCTACTGCACATACTGGCTTTGTGGGAGCCTAGACAGTTTGGATGCTCACCTTACTAGACCTGGATGGAGGTTCCCACAGGGCAGGGAACCCTGATTGCTCTTTGGGCTGACGAGGGAGGGGAACTTGATTGGGGTAATGGGAAGCGGTGGTGGGGAAGAGACAGAAATCTTTAATAAATAAATAAAATAAAAATAAAACTACAAAAAAAAGAAAGAAAGTGAGCAAAAAGCATGGTGGTATGTTGTTGGTACCAGAAAGCAAGACTTAGGCCAGATGTCTTGACACATGCTTGTAATCCCAGCACTAGGGAGGTGGAGGCTGAAGGATCAGGTGTTCAAAGTCACCCTTTCTGAGAGCTTGTCTCAAAAAAAAAATAAAACAAGAGAAAACAAACAACAGCGGCATGATTTGATGGAAGTAAACTTAGAGCAAATCCTGCACAAGAGCAAGCCACAAAAAAAGATGACGACACAAAAAAATAATTTAAGAACAATTACATATAGCTAGAGCAAGAACCACTCCTAGGGAACTGTGGGAGATAAAGATTTTCATATATTAGGATCTCATGGCTGTATTGAAGCAGAACACTAATATGGAATGTGAGAATGTAAGACACAGAGACAATTTGGGCCGACGTAGGCATGCTATGTGGTATGGCCTTAATGGCCGCTAGTAGTGCAGGCCAGATGCAAATCGCCATATGAATTCTATTTCTGATCTGGCTTATACCACTTTAAACCAGATGGCTCTACTGATCACATACGTGGGGAGAATGTTGTGGCAGCTATCTTCCAAAAATGTCACTGATGAGTGACACTTCCTGGCGATTATATTTGATCGTCTTCCCCCGCAATTGTGTGAAGTGGCATTGTTTGACTGTTGAGGTCAGCACCTAAGAAGCCTTGTCTATCCACCCTTGTCATTGCGCGTGTCCTCTGGAAGGAGCAGCCAATTTAAGAGACCTTATTTCCTGAGCTAGCATGCTGAGAAGTCTATGAGGGTCACACAGAGAGGCTCCACAAAGATAGATGTCCACCCAGCCTCTAACTGTTCCATTGAGATGCCAGGCATGGGGAATGAAAAACTTTGCCACTGGAAATCTTGCCAGGGAATCTGTAGCTAATCCAGCTTCCGCTGCCATCTGACAACAGACACATAATTACAATTGTGTGAGAACTGCCCAGAGGAGCCCAGCCAACCCATACAGCCATGAAAGAAGAGAACAAGTTCTCATTTTAGACCACTGTCTTTGAAGTGCTTTATTACACAACAATAGTTACCCGCAGCACATCGCAATGCCAACTCGCCATAGAAATTTCCAAACACGTTGAATTTTTGTACTTCACTGGTTCTGACTTCTACTTTGAGGGAGGTCAGCTTGGGTGCGCTGCCAGGATTCAAACAGGACTTTGAGGAGAAGAGAACCTTCCTTTCTTTAACAGCGCTTGCTTTGCTACGAGCTTCTCTGTACTCAGCGTTGCGTTTTCTAAAAATGAGCAGAATCGTCGGGGGGTATACTCTGTACTGTCAAAGAGGGCTTCAATCCTGCACTTTCTGAAGTTTTTCTCTAAGACTTGTTACTTAGACGGAACTTCAGAACAAGTCTGGCCCATCTCAGTCTCTTTTAAAGTGGCTCAAGTGACCAAGAAAGATTGATTTAAATCTAGCTAAGATTCTTGAGATTTTGACTAGGAAAACTGTACCTAGAATATGACTCTTTCTGGAAACCCCCAAGCAGGTTTAGGGTGGACTCATAGTTTCCCTCTGATGGATTTTGACCTTTACATCTAAGATCACCTGCTAAAGATTCCCTAAAGCCTGGGGTTAACTTTATCCCGAACAGAAGGATTTACAGCTCTCTGAACCAGAACTCATCTGCTTAGCAGTCAGTCCCTGTTGATGTTCCCAGTTGTTTTGAATTTCAAGTCTGCAAATTAGAATCTTAAATTGTTCTCCATCTAAGTTATTTAGCAATCATCCTTTAATAATTAAAGTAAGGATATTTTTCATTGACAGGAGCTGAGTGACCTTGAGTGATTAATTAATCCTCAATTACTTTCCTCTTATATATAGAGGAATAAAATATCTTACTCCTGAATTTGGGGAGAGTATAAGTTGGGGTACACAATAGTACTTTGAAGAATAGTCATTGTATAACACCCACATAAAAGTAGCATCTTCTATTTTTTAAAAGTAGGATTATTAAGGGATGCAACTTTGGAACTTTAGTCATTTCACCAACAGACATCCCACCTCTGCCCTGAGCTATCCTATAAGTCTTTCGCTGGAAGCAGATGAATGTGATTTTGTACATTCACCCTCTGTGCTGTGGCTTCTTTCTGGATCCACAAAAAGGGTACTGACAACTGTGTTCTTTGTATGTGTTACTGGAGATTGAAGCCAACTTCTTGCACCTGCCATGCAGATGCTCTATCACTGAGTTCCCCATTCTCCCTATTGTCTTTTTGTGACCTGCTATAATTACATGGTCAAGGTCTTGCATTTGTTTCCTTCCATTCAGTGTTGATGAAGCCTTCACTATTTCACCAGAGCAGGTGATCTAGCTTTAAAACACCAAGCATGTAGCTCCTCACTGTGAGAAGAGGGGTTAATCTATGGCTCTACTGACGGGAAAGAAGCCTTTTGGTTCAATTCAAAGCATATTCAAACAAACTTCACAGCAAAATCAGTGGACCACACTTGGCAGTAATCACATTTGAATGCCTCCTGAGTCTCATGGCACTGTTGGTGACTCAAGGGTGTCGGTCCATCAATTCATTTCTCTTCTAATGATGTGGCCAATCTTTGCTGCATACCATTACCGCACATCCAATAGTTTAGACAAAGGAACAGATTGAGCTTATATACAATTCTATTATAATACTGCTTTATCATCATATAGCTTTTCAATATTTATCATCAACCCATGCACCTTTCAAAACATAACTGAAAATGAATAATTATGAAAATGTGCCACTAGGTGAATCCATAACACAGATGTTATTTTTCACTTCCTCCACCATTTCCATTTCTCATGCTTTCAAATCATTTTACTGAATTAAATGAGTCAATATGGTTTATTCACTACCGTTGTGTATTCCCAAGATAGAAAGAAAAATTTGTTTCTCAGAATTAAGTTCCTATCGACTTTCTCCAGTGGGTGGAGCCGTTTTTAGACTTCTGTGAGCAGCTGTAAAATTCTAAATTCGACTCAAGATTGTGTGATCAACTACTGGAGGTGTATAAATTGGCACATTTCTAAGCAGTCACAAGATAATAGACAGCAAAACCTTCACACCTTCACCTCTAAGTCAACAGGTATATTTCCAGCATTATAAGCTAATAAAGACCAAAGATGTAGACTAAATTGTGTTTCAACTTAGTACTTTCAGTGGCTCCTTTGGCACCTAGAAGATAGTAGATGCCCAACAAGGCAGAAGAATAAGTAAATAAGTATATTTTGTCATTAAAACACGAGAATCTGTAAAATTTCCATTAAAGGGCAGTAAATATATAATGACAGAAATCATATGATAGACTATGATTTAAACACTAATGTCAAATATATATAAGGATATTCATACTAATTCAGAATAAATATTATGAAAAATTTTTAGCTGAAAGTGCTATTATGTTCTTAAATAAAGGATTGAAGACACCACAAATGTTGAAGTGACACATACTCTCATCTTCCTTTCAGAAACTCTTAATTAGAAAAAAGAAAAACATATTTCCTAAGAAACAGCAAGATATGCCATCTTTGTTATCAATATGTGACATTTCCCTAGGAGAATCCTTTTGATCATATCTTAGTTCTCATGTTTCTTCTACATGGTGATATGCAAGTGTACAACCCAGATGGACAACTCTAAGTGTGATCAAGTTCTCAGGGAATGATGACAGTTAATACTTCCTAAGTCCAGTGTTTTAAGCACTCTGTCTCCTTCATGACCATAATCTTCACCATAATCATCCCCTTCCAGTCAAAAGGAGCAGGTCACTTGCCCAATCCATTTGCACCCATAGAACAGGAGTTCAGATTGTTGAATACTGCATTGATCTGCATCTGCAATCTGTGAGCTCACTGAAAGAATTTCTACTTAGATCCCAAGTTCATTCCCTTTGCTATCCCCATGCCTCCCATTGTGAAGCCTCTCTCAATCTCATGCCTGGGCTTTTCCCCAGACAGCTTCCTAGCACACAGCTATCAGTCATTGCCCCTAACTTCTGTTTATATCAATGGTGCTCAGAATTTCTTATTGGAATATTATTGTCATAAGAAGAAGAACAACCATAATTGAGACAAAAAGAAGTAGAGCTTGCTTGGGATGATCTGAGTGTCCAGACCTCTGCTTCCATTGATCTCCACAGTGAATTCCTGGTGTCAAAAATGCGATGGATCCTTCTTTCTTCCCCACCTGTCATATATCCATAGATCCATAACTCCACAACAGAACATGTTGAAATCCTCTTTATTTTTTCAAGACAGGGTTTCTCTGTAGCTTTGGAGCTTGTCCTGGAACTAGCTTTTGTAGACCAGGTTAGCCTCGAACTTACAGAGATCTGCCTGTCTCTGCCTCCTGAGTGCTGGGTTTAAGGTGTGAACCACCACTAACCATCTTATGTTGGATTACTCTTAAGGTCAACTTAATATAGCAGCTCTATTTTGCGTTTTATTGTAGGGTTGGAAATTTAAGCACAAGGCACCACACATGTTAGGCAAATACTCATGCCTGAGTCACACACTCTTAGCCTCATGCTTATCTTCATCAAATGTACCACCCCCTATTATTAGATGATCTCACACTGGATCCTGACTACCAAGATCCATGGAAAATAAATTATTGCTATGTTATTCCTGGAATACGTCATACTTTAAATTTTTCCCAAGTCTAATAAATTATATTTTAAATAAGATAAACCTTTTGGTTTAGAATGAGCTGTTTCTTTTTATTTTAAAAAATAGTGTATCTGAATAATCTATTTAAAAAATAGTGTACCTGATATTTTTTTTTAATTTTTTTATTGATAAAAGGAGAATAAAGAAAAGAAAAAAAAACAAATTTCCACCTCCTCCCAGGCTCCCATTTCCCTCCCCCTCCTCCCACTCTTCTCCCCCTCCTCCCACCCCTCTCCCCTTCCCCCCACTCCTCTCCCCCTCCCTTAGGAACATGGCGAACAATGAGGGCTGATGAGACGCCAAGGACAATGGCACGCGGTTTTGATCCTACGCAATGTGCTGGCTTGGTGGGAGCCTAGCCAGTCTGGATGTTCACCTTCCTAGATATGGATGGAGGGGGGAGGACCTAGGACTTACCACAGGGCAGGGAAGCCTGACAGCTCTTTGTACCTGATATTTTTATTTGTAAGTTCTTTATAATAAAGTTTTAATTAAAAACCTGAGCCTGTAAATAATAGTAAAAGAAGCCAATTAAAGTGATATATGTGAAACTCTGGGATTTAATCTTTCTTTATGATCCACCAACCCATGCATACACTGACATTTGCTGAAGCACTGGCTCTGCTTATGGGTCATAAGCAGCCCACATATATGCAGTTCATTTCTAGTAGTTATAATACAACCAACAAATATAAGCAATGTGAAAATTATTTACAGCAAAGAATTGATGCTTTTCCTTGGAGCTCAGACTTTGCAGAAATACCAAAGCTGCTACCTTGTGAAGACAGTGGCCTTCTTAGAGAATGAAATTTCAAATCCAGTGCAAAAACATTTGAAAGCGACATGTAATTTCCTTGCATGCAAAGTAACCTCACGTTTTTCCTGAGAAAATAATCGACATGTTAAAATTACAATTCTGAATAATTTTAAATGGTCACACATGAGTCAAGATACAATGGATGTGCCTGGCTTCGTTTGGGAATTGTATATTGCGAGACTTCTCTAGAGTAAAAGAAAGAAATTCCCTTGTTCTTCTTTCCTGTAGCTAGGTTCTTTGAAAAAGAAACTCCTGCCTTTATACAGGAAGAGTCTTCCCAAGGCATTGAAAATACCTTCTCAGTTAAATGCCACACATGGTGGCCAAAGATGGGCCCAATAAAACGGCCCATCAGGTACAATGTTCTGAGGAGCTCACAAGGCCAAATGCCTGTGTTGTGAATAAAGAAGTTGGCCTTGGGACCATGTGTCAGTGAGCTACCAAAGAGGGTCCTTCAACAGCGGTTTCCCATCTGGTACCAAAAGAAAGCCAGGGGCATCAGCTGCTAACAGCAGCAGGGCTGGAGGAGGTCGGCTCTGCTTTGCTTCTCATCTGAAGAGTTAGGCCCAGCTGTGTGGGAAGAGCTTCCTCTTTCATCAGCCTTTAAAGATCCCAGAGTCACCTTTAATTAGCAACAAAAACAAAACTGTTCAACACCCTCAACCGTGCAGGTACTTCTAATTACAACCTCTTCTCGCCTTCACAGGCAAGGGTTCAAGGAGAGCATGCCCATTTGACAGTAGGTGGCTTTCGTGTAGACATTTACATGCGACACCATGCCCCGCCACCAGTAAAACATGTGAAGCCACTGCTCGTCACCAGGAAAATGCATATAATTCATATGAAAATGATACCGCTCTAGTCTCCACTCTGATCTTAACCCCAAATGTGAGTATAGCGTTCATTATCTTGTTTATACTTGTATTTTGAAAGTGATTTCCAAATCTGGGATTTTCATGAGTGAAAGTTTTTACTGGGGGGGGGGGGGGCTGCTATTCAGAGCCCATGGCGTGGTGCCAGAGAAATGCCTCAGCAGTTAAGAGCACTGGTTGCTCTTCTAGATGACCTAGGTTCAGCTCTCAGCACTCACATGGTACCCACATCCATCTAAAACTCATCTGATGCCCTCTTTTGTCCTCTGTAGGCATAGCACACACATGGTATGGAAATATGAATGTAGGTAAAATAGCTATAAATATAAAAATAAAATAAAATATTTAAGAAAATCTCACGTTGCTAACTCCCTTAATGCTCACCTGTTACTTGGGATAAAGATACCAGACTGTACAGAACTGGCAAAGCCAGGAAACCTCTTCAAGCATGCACAAAGTATATTCAGGAACTCCAAAGAGAAACCAAAAATAAGGCACATTAGCATAAGCAACCAAATCATTTTAGGAATATAAGTGAAAGGAAGGTGGCTGCCTGCTATAATTTCAGTAGAGACACACAAATTATTTATGGTTCCTCCTTAGGAATACTAAGAAAATGGATAGTTGGGGTATTGAAAACCATCCCCGAAAAACAATCATGATAAACATGTGTGAAGCATAATTAACAAAAACTCAGAGAGAGAAATTGGGGTTCAACCTGTAGATCCAAAAAGCAAACCAGCCAGTCACTGGCTTTTACCTTATCCTCAGTCTGAAATGGTGATCCTGCCTCCAGGAATCTCAGAATGAGACTGAGTCTGAGTCTCCTGTTTTATAATCCTCTATAGGGCTGGGATTAAAGGTGTGTACCACTGGGATTAAAGGCATGCACTGCCTGGTTTCTATGGTAACTAGTGAGGCCACTGGGATTAAAGGTGTGTGCTACCACTGCCTGGTATATAACGTTGACCAGTGGGGCTGTTTTTCTCTCTGATCTTCAAACAAGCTTTCTTTATTAAAATACTGTTGAAATGCTACTACACACATGACTTCATCGCACATGCTCTGTAGGGCAGTCTCATTCCAACACAGCTTTGATCGTTAATTTCTATACAGAAACTACAGTATTCCAAACCTGAGATCATTCACCCTAACTACAGCTAGATCCATCAGGACCTCACTCAACCTACATCAGAGATGTTTTCTTTTGCAGTAGATAAGACCTAAGAGAGAGTCCCACAACTGAATAATGTGAGACCTGGAGCACTTTGACCTAATAGGACGTCTTCATCAAACCCCTCCTCTCAAGTCTCAAGGACCTGTGAGGGAGAGGAGGCAGAAAGATTGTAAGAGCCAGAGATGATGAATGATTCTAAGGAAATGGCATCTCCTAGAAACAACAGGACTGATGCACATGTGACTCACAGAGAGTGTGGCAGCAAGCGCAGCCCTGCACAGTTTCGAGCCAGGCAGAGTTCCAGCATGGACAAGGGGAAGTGGATGTGGGATTCTGACCCCAACGAAGAAGTGCTTGAATCCCACTAGCAAAGAGAAAACCAGTTTTCCCCAGTGAGTGTCAATAGGTATATCGACCACACTCCCGGGCAGGCTCTCCATGCCCAGAAGCAGTGAGTGTGCCAACACAAAACGAATTTTGTGTGGGCTTTTTTATTATTAAATTTAGTGTGTGTGTGTGTGTGTGTGTGTGTATGTGTGTGTGTGTGTGTGTGTGTACATTTGGTTACCATTTACTTGTATGTTTTAATTTTTGTGGGATTTTATTTGGTTGGTTTTTGAATTAGTTTGATTTCTGGAAATGGGAAGGGGGGAAGAACATAACGTTGGGTAGATAGAAAAGCGAATTTTGCATCTGCTAGTGATGACCAGAGCCAAAGAAGTGAAATGAAATTTGAGATTCAGCAGAACAAGGGGACTCAAGGCTACGCTGCTCAAGAGCGCTTTCCTGGCATTCTGTAAAGCCTTTGTTCCAGATAGCTCAGAGTTCAAAGCGGGGACAGAGAAACCATGAAAAAACATAGAGTATTTCTCATCACAATCATCGCATGTGCTCAGGAGACAGAAAGTCTCATGGCCCAGTGGAGGCCATTTCCATAATGTCCTTGAATACTGAGCTAGGGGAAGGATACATCTTAGCCACGGCATCCCAGGGGAGTAAATAAGGTTTTATGGGAGTAGAGTTCACAAAGCAGGATGATATTGGAAAGTCTATTGTAAGCAGACTACAGGTGAGGAGGATCTGGGAAGAAATGGGGAAGAGGGGAAACAGGATCAAAATATATGAAAAATGCAATAAAAATAAAGCTTTTAATTTTCAGTTTTAAATGAATATTAAAAATAATGCATTAACCTTATAAATTCAGAGAGAATGAGTGGCACGGCAATTTCAGATGAAATCGGTTCCTTGAGTTCGGAGGAAAGGAAGTCGGAGGGAGAGTGGACACTGATGGAGCCGTAGAGGTTCATGCACACAGCAGGACACTGGCCTTGGCTCTCTCACCAAAAGGGGACAGGGAACTGTGGAGCTCTGGACACAATGGCTGGATGTTTCCATGGAGAGAAGTGGGTTTCCTGGACCTGCCTACCATCCTGAGTTTCATGGACTGAATTTCTTCACTTTCCCTCATGCTTCCATGCTTCTTCTCTGATGATTTCCACCCTCCTTCATCCCTGAGGCTGATCTCCATTGCTTCCTAGAACCCATAAGAATTCAGCTAAAGGATAAAGCCTCCCCAAGAAGCAGGGGGTTGGAGCAGAGAAAGAGGTTGGCATGCTCACTAGCATCTTACTGTGACTTGTCTGGTCCAGCCCTCTACAGTCATTCCTCTTGACCTATATGGATCACGCACCCAAGAAGCCCCAGTAACTTGCTATTCCTGTGGCAGGGACAGTTTCCTATTATGCTAGCCCTGGGAGGCTTCATCCTGCCTCAATCCTGCCAGATATTAGACTCTCTTTACTAAAAGGCAGCAAATGACCCTTTCAGATCTCACTGGGGCCCTGGTTGATGGAGCTCAGGAAGGAACTCTATGAACTTACCCACAAACTCATAATCCTGCAAATTTGGTGGTCTGGGGAGCTAGGAATGCAGAGTCAAGGTTTTCTTAACCAACTTACAGTAAGAAATTATTTTTTATAATTTATTATAATTTATAATAAACAGTAAGAAATTTATTGTTTTCCCATTGCTTCAGAGTTTTCAAGTCATTGTCTTTGGCTCTGTGACAAAAGAGGAGAGAGCAAGGAGAGTGTCAGAACAAGGAAAAGGAAATGATAAGAAAAACAAGGAGATAGTGATGAACACACTCCCACTGGCCTACTTCCCCCAGCTAGGGCCTGCTCTCCACAGTATTACTACCTCCCAATAATCTATTCAAAATTCCAACTCCACTAATGGATTTCATCTATTATGCAGGCGGGGCCTTCCTGAGTCAAGAACCTATCAGTTGGTAAACTAGGCCCTAATACAGGAGGCTCCAGGGTTTATTTCTTACTAAAACCACAACACATACACTCTAATACTGTAGTGATCCAGAAAGAGTCAAAGACCTTAGACCCACTGAGTGAAGGTCAACCGTGCACATGGGGGCTCTTGGTGCAGTCATTTGTACCATGGTAGGGCAAACTTAGAAATTTATATATGATGTCTGTGGCCGCTTGCAAAAATTTTTTCCTTTTAGTAAAAATCTGAAATCCAGTAACCTCAGGTGGGAGGGGGAGCTAGCAGAACATCAAATAAAGCTTTGATCTTTATTTTATGATTTTGGTATTTTCTGTCATTTGGTGGTTTAGGAGAAAATCCTATAAAGCCAGATTTCCTGGAATCAACTCCACATCCTATTTCTAATAGTGTGACCTCGGCAGGGCTCTCTTTTACTCTTAAATCAGGAATGTTAACCTTTACCTCATAACTCTGTCTTGAGACTCATATGAATAACCACACAGAGAGGGCTTAGAGTGACATCCAGCATGTAATGAAAATCTGATGAATGTTAAGCTTATTATAACTAAAATTTCACATCAACTTTTAAAATTCACAGTCTTATCTAAACGAAGAGCTCTCAAACTAAAATTTGTATAATTTTATTCTGGGGGCTATTTGGATAAACAGAAAATACATGTTATTCAGATGGGAAGGCAGGCACCCTCACTCATATGGATAAATTTTCAAATAAATAGATGGTTACACTTTTAAACAAAGAACACATGTCAAAGACTTCTCTACTGTAACAGAGCAGAACTGTGTTTCACTTGGGCTGGGGAAGCCAGGGAGGCTTCTTGACAGTTCTTGTCCATCAGCAGCAGATCTGTTCCAAACTCTCTTTTCTTCTATGACTCTCAGTAAACCCTCACCCTCTCTGCTAGTCTTTTATTTGTGATAATTGAAGCAGATGTCTCTTGGTTCCTACACAGTCCTGAAAATATATCCCTCTCAGCAGAGACCAGAATCTCACTCTAGGGACCAATATGTATGCTTGCATTTGAGCAGAGAGATAGGAGGTGCCTAGCCTGTAAAATTCTTCTATAAATAACCATGTGAAACACAACAAATTATTTCATTTGCCTTGGGTGGGCACAAAAATACAAAGAGGAGAAGCAGCAGTCCACAATGGTAACCGGGTCAAGAATCCATTCCAATGTTTACGAAGGGCCTCAAAATTAGCCTTCCTTGATGGCAGCCCAGAAAAAGCAGAAGAAAAGTCTCCATGGCTGTTGTCTTCTTGTCCTGCATGTTGTCTGTCTTCAGGTTGCACAACCATTTGGTATCTCAGAAGGAAGACAACATACTCTTAATTTCCTGCATTTCTAGGGAATCTGATAAGGTATCTTTGCCTAATATAAATCTCTTTCCTATCCTCTCAAGCTCTCTTCTATCTGCTTGGGCTGTGTCTGCTCTACGAATAATTAGTAATTAGCATCATACAGCTTGCTGGCTGCTAGTGGCGGTGGATTTACTTGGCTCAAAAACCCACTGCTTTATTTTTGGAGCATTTTAATTTCATAGTTATATATTAAAACTGGGAGTGATAAATTATAAAAAGCAAGTGGAATCCTAAGGAATGGAGCAGTTGAATAATATATTTTCTGCTAAGGTTAACTCATGCGGCCCCGTAAAATGTCTATACATTTTCTGCTTTATAATATTGATCTTTGTCTACCACTGTAGAAATGAAAATTCCCTTATGTAATTTCCTGTGATATGGAAAAACACTAATAGTTTAGCCCTGCTGGCAAAACTCATTTTGATAATTTTTCAAACTCTTCCCCAAATGAGACTCTAGTAACAAGCTCTCCAGTAATAATACACAGCATCCGGAGCCACATTCTTGACCATGTTAGAAACCCCAAGAGACAGAAGTAAAAAAGGAGAAATAATGAGGATTGGAGTTGCCAGAGCTAGAAAAAGCTGAGCATGACAGAAGACATGCCATACTCTTGGTATAGAGATTCTATTTGGAAAGCCATGTCTTTGTTGCAAAGAACACATGGTTTGATTAAAAAGATGATGATGGAAGATGATGATTATGATTTCATGAGGATGCTACTCTATAACCTCCACCCAGAAATACAAGTGTGATTATGCATGCTCTAAAGTCTGGGTTTCAAAGCTCATTTTTATTTGTTTCTGTGCATGTGTGCATGTATATGAATGCTTGGGTATGTATTGTATGCTTTTATGGGAATGAATGTGCAGATGTGTGCACATTTGTGTGGGAGCCAAAGGTCAACCTTATATGTCATTCTCAAGAACTCTGCATCTTGCTTTTTGAGACAAAGTCTTATACTTTGTCTTGTGACTCAGTAATTAGGCCACACTGTCTAGCGAGATAGTCACCCTTGTCTACTTCTCCAGCCCTGGAATGACTAGATGTAAATATGCATGGCTTCTTACATGGATGTTGGGGATCAAACTGAGGACCCTGTACCTGCATAGCAAGTACTGTATCAACTGAGCTACTTCCTCAGCATCTCATTCCTAAAGATTTTATCTTCTCCGGTTCTGTTCAGAATTGTGTGGTCTAGTACCTGTCATAGTAATGTATTCCCAGAGTTCTGATTTTAGCTTAATCCTGGTTCTAACACATCAGGTATTCCTTACTTAGACACTAAGCTTTAAATGTTTCTCTGTCCTTCTCTGTATAAACTTTTATCATCGTTTTAGATGCCTTGTATTTATTCAGCTTGGTTTTCTAACTATCTCATTTTCCTTATTTATCTACGGTATATATGTTATGTACAAGTGTACAATGATGCTCACATGTGTTTGCGTATGTGTGTGCATGCATGTGTTGGATATAGCAAATGGTGTTTGGATTCACAATGTTGGAAAGAAGTTTCCTTACACAGATCCTAAAAAATGTGGGACTAGACTCAGAAAGTGAGCACATCTTAGTAATAGAACTCTCGGTCTGTCATGAGTTAAGCTTATGTGGGCTGGAACAGGTCAGGGTGGATGAAGGAGAGCAGAGGGGGCCAATGATATTGTAAGCGGGATAAATCCATCAAGGCTATGAAGTTCCAGGTTTGGGACAGCAGCACTGTAGAGTCAAGAATGTATAAGAAATTGTGCATTTGAGGAATTTCTATCAGAGTCTGGAGCCCAGGACAGGTGCTGACTAACCTGTGAAGCCAGTATCTGATACTATACCAGGATTGTCAATTCAGAGGAGGCCTGAGCATTAAGATCAGGGTCAATTACAGTGATTCATTACAGACGAACAATTTTTCCAATCTAGGTTAAGACAGGCAGGCAGATGGAATGTATTTTTAGGGTATAGTAGGCATTATAAAATAAGTCAAGAATTCTAAGGACCCAGAAGTCAAATATATCTCAAAGGCTTAAAAGTGGTTGCCAGCACCTATATAATGCCCCTGGTGTGTCAAGGATGCCCTTCAGTGACTACAATTAATGTATCTATCTCCATCATGACTTTGAAGTTGCTCCTCCTGCTCCTTCAGCCAATAGCCGCTGAGATACCAGCCCATTGGGGCGTGGTCTCTCTCCCTTTAAAAAAGCGGCCACTTCCCTCTCCTCTCTCTCTTACTTCCTGCTCCGCTTCCGGCGAGTAGACTCCCTTCCTGATTGCTCAGAGGGCTGTTGTCTGGGATGGTGATCTGTAAGTTTTTCCCCTTTAAATAAATAACCATTCTATTAATCATAATTCCAAACTGGTGTGGGATTGTTGTGACTTACACCTTCACCTTCAAAGATGCAGATTATCCCTCCTCCTATTTAAGGATGGAGGAACTGAAGCAAAAGGAGATTAAGCCATTTGTCTAAGATCATTCAGCAATACAGTGTAAGACTCAGGAATTGAAGTACAAGTCTCTAAACTAGGAATATATGTCTATGCTATTTCTTTATTTTATTTGACTGAAGCAATGATTTATTTTGTTTTTTATTGAAAATAGATTTTTTTTTTCATACAACAGATGCTAATCACAATTTCTTTTCCCTCATCTTCTAAAAGGTCCTCCTCACCTCCCTACCTATCTAACTCTATGCCCTTTCTTTTTCTCCCTTTAGAAAAAAAAACAGGCAAAAAACAAACCAGAACAAAGCAAAAAATAATCAAACAAACAGAGGGAAAGCACGAGAAGCACATACATAATCCAAGACACACGCGCACACAGAAAACCAATAAAAACGCAAAATTGGAAGCTATAATATATAAGCAAAAGACAAACAAGGTTTTAAAAAATGCCCAGACAAAGCATTAAGAGACAAAAGAAACCCTCAAAAACCACCACTGGGTTTGTTAGTGGTGGCTGTCTACTACTTGCTTGCCCTTAAGTGTGAAGCAGCCTTTTATAAAAATTTGGAACTGCCTACTTAAAGATTATACAAATAAAGCATAACATTTTTATTTATCTTGAGTTAGCAAAATATCCATTGACTTGGCTCCTTATGCCCGTGTTGTTAGGTATGAGTTCCATGGTTAAATACAGTACTTGTCTTCCTTACTGTTTAAACCCATTTTATTTCTCTCATTTGTATTAACTACATTGCATCATTGAGTGGGTAGGATAAGTGTATTAGCTCCTGAATCAAAGGACTAAACTGAGGAATACCCTTGAATAAAGAAAGCCAGGAGATAAAAACTGGACCAAATACTCCCATTAAAGATGGATTACAGAGGATTCGAAGTACATATTACTGAATATGCATGACTTGATTTTATGGACACTTGGGATTAACAGTTTGTGGACTGTGCTATAGGCTCAAGACCAAAAAATCAAGATGTACAGAAATTTTGAAAACAAATTCTGATCTGAGCCACTACATCCAAATCTTCACTGTATGTTCTCTGCCCATGGTTAGAACTGCAGCCACAGTGGACTTAGATAAGTTATTAGTGTCAAGACAGCAAAAATACTTGAACCCAAGATGTCCAGGGAAGTCGGTAAGACTCTTGCTCTTCTCCCTTGATAAAGGTTACAGTCAACATTGAGGATGAATGGTCATGTCTTCATCTGAGTAAACAAGTCAGAGCAACTTTAGGACAGAAATGAGAAACTGTCTTTATCTAAACCCTATAACATGAACATGGGGGCTCTGCTCAGACATAAATGGATTTAAATTAAAGTTTCAGTTTCCTGATTGACCCTAGCCACTTTCCAGCTGTACAGTAGCCATCTGCAACTGGAGGCCACTGAAACGGACATTGCAGGCACATAACCTAGGCAGTACTGCAGAATGTACTATTGGAGGACACTGCCCTGGAGAAGAATATCCATTGCACCATATCCCGATTCCTGTCATTCAAAGAAGGCCATCTCCGTGTGTTCTTTCCACGCATGGCAGTGTGGAGTTGTTTCCTATAGTGATGGATACATCCCAAATGGAAATTCCTCATCCACAAAGCTCCCCATTAGAGGAGTCTAAATGAGTTTACTGTAAACTCCCCTTTCACTGGAGAAGTTTAGAGTCATCCCTGAAATTCGTACCCTATTTCCAAACACAAAGTATCTTGCATACAGCAAGTGCTTAGGAGTTGAGTAGAAGGAGAGAAGGAGCATACCTAATATAATAAGACACATCTTTCAAATTCTCCTTCTCCCTCTCGTACTCACAGTCACATGGAGGATACTCTACCAGCCTTTTCCTAAAAGGAAGTCCCCACAGTACCCATGGCCGGGGGCCCCTTCCTCCTCACCTTTCTCTCCTTTTCCTCCTGTAGGCAAAGCTCTTTGGGACTATTTTATTGCTCTGAATCCTTCACTTTCTTCCCACCCCCACCCCCAAGTTTGTAGCTCTCCAAAGTAAAGAATAAATTCCCAAATCAGAGATATTCTAATGCCCTCAATTATTAAGAAAATAAAACCTCAAGGAGAAAGCTATCTTGATTGTGGGAGCCATTATGGAGCTAGCATGAAACCTGGTACCAGAGAAATTTCCAGGAATCCACAAGGATGACTCCAGCTAAGACTCTAAGCAAGAGTGGAGAGGGTACCTGAACTGGCCTTGCCCTATAATCAGATTGATGACTACCTAAATTCTCTAAAGTCACCTGTATGAGATTACAATCCTAGTTTGTACTTGAAAATAAATACCTGAACCTTCATACTTCATTCTTTTTTTCACTATAGCACAATAATTAGTCCCCACACCAAGGCTGCTTTAATTTTGTAGGTAGCAGAGATAAAGCTGCAGTGTCCTTCTAGGCATCAGCTTCTTTATTCAGCATTTCTTTCATCCCCCAACTCAGATTCCATAGAGTTCTCATTAAAACACACCTTGCTGTCCTGCATCCAAGACTTTCTGATTTAGTAGATCAATCATTGGCCTTGGCAATTGTTCTCTTATGCACATGTAGAGACTTTAAAATTAAAAAGCTGAACTTGTTGATGTGTGTGGTGGTGGTGCAGGCCTGTAATCTCAGCACTTAGGAGGCAGGAGAGGCAGGAGAAACAATAACAGCAAAGCTAGCCTGAGCTGCACAGTAAGACTTTATCCAAAAATCAAACAAACAACAACAAAAAAAATGAGAATGAATGAGTGATGAATATAAACAAACTAAAGAAGGCTGCATGAATCATACATTTGCATATCTCAAACACATATTATATCCTCTAACTAAATAAATAATGGACTTATTTTTCCATTTTCATTATTATTGTGTTGGCTCCATTTTATTTTCTGAGTAAATTGGAGAATATTTGGGGAAATCAACAAAAACAATGATATATGTTTGTCCTACCCTATTTGATGTAGTGGTGAATTTCATCTAATTCAGAACCATGCATTCCCTAGTTAGTTTTCAATCTTTCCAGAAGGCAGGAACTTTTGATTGCATGATATTTTCAGAGTTTTTAGATAAAGAGGAAAAAATATCATCATAAACTCATGGGACAATCAGTCAACTTGAAATTGTGCATTTAACTTTTAAGAGTACTTCGATGTGGAAATAAAAGTGATTATGAGTTGTAGTGATATTTTGTTTGTAATCTAACAAATAAAACTTGCCTAAAGATCAGAGTGTAGATCTATGCCATTAGTTAGACATAGAGGCTAGGCAGTGGTGGCATACACCTTTAATCCCAACACTTGGGAGACAGAGGCGGATGGATCTCTGTGAGTTCAAGGCCACCCTGGGCTACACAAGATTGAATCTGTCTAAAAGAGAAACAGCTCACACAAAGGTGGCCTCAGCAATTGGGATCCCAAGTCTTTAATCCTAGCATGAGATAGGTGGAGACAAGAATGACATGGCTGGGTGGAGAGGGGAATATAAGGCGGAAGGAGACAGGTGCTCAGATGGAATCTGAGGATTTGTAGAGACAGAAGCAGTCTGAGGATTTGAGACAGGATAGCACACCTTTGGACTGAGCATTGGTAGAGGCAAAAACTCCCCAGTGACCGGCTGCTCTGCTTTGCTGATCTCTCAGCTTTTACCCCCTACTCTGAGTTTTTATTATTAAGAACAATTAGAATTTTTGTTACAATGAGGTAAGGAGAATTAAGTGTTTAGGGATGAATTGGTTAGCACGGATTCTATCTTCATCAAGACAACACTTCTCCACGAACTGCCAAAGACCCTGAGGTCGCCCCACTCTAAGCTCTCTTTGTAACCCAGTGGCCATGTTATCAACTTTGATGAATGGCCTCTGTCATTCTTGGCCAGTCTCACCACAGCTACTTGCCCCATTGACTGTTAAATGTCCCAGCTGATGCTATATCCTGCCAAGTCATACAGCCTCCATTTGTGGTTCCATATTAAGCTATTACATCATGTAAGATTATATCCAAATCAGGCATTTTGTGTTTAATTATATGGCTCCACTAGTCAGGCCACAATTAAAGATGCCTTGTAATATCATCTGAGATTATTCATGCATTCTTCTTCTTATTGCCTTGTTTTGTCTAGACACAGACTGTCAAAAGCAACACAACTAATTGAATTATTTTAAGATTAGCCCATTTAGTTGATCTTTACAGTGAAGAATAACTTTCTTATTAAGCCATTTTTTAACACATAAGGGATCTTTTTTTTTTTTAATTTTTAAAACTTTTTATTCATTTTACATACCAACCACAATTCTCCCTCCTTTCCCTACCCCCCACCTCTTTCCCCATCTCCCATCCACTCCTCAGAGAGGATAAGGCCTCCCATGGGGAGTCAACAAAGCCTGGCATATCAAGTTGAGGCAGGACCAAGTCTCCCCCATCCCTCACCATAAAGGCTGAGCATAGTGAATGGATTCCAAAAAAACAGCTCATGAAACAGGGATAAATTCTGTTCCCACAGCCAGGGGCCCCAAGTCACACAACAGATGACCCAACACTAGGTTGATTTCTTTCTTTCACAAATTTGGGTTCTTGTATAAAAAACTGAGTTTCACACACATATTTGTCTTCAACATTGTACTGAGTGTGATAAGCACTGAATTAAATTTGGAAATTGCTGCGAGGTCACCTTAAGGCATCAGCATACTTTGGCCACATTAATTTTAGGCCTTTCTATGTTATCTTAGAGCCCTCCTGGGAAGCAAATCCGGACTAGCTGAACATAGAGGACAATGAGGAATACTGAGAACTCAAGAACAATCGCAGTGGGTTTTTGATCCTACTGCACGTACTGGCTTTGGGGGAGCCTAGGCAGTTTGGATGCTCACCTTAGGAGACCTGGATAGAGGTGGGCGGTCCTTGGGCTTCCCACAGGTCAGGGAACCCTTATTGCTCGTAGAGCAGATGAGGGAGGGGGACTTGATTGGGGGAGGGGGAGGGAAATGGGAGGCGGTTGCGGGGAGGAGGCAGAAATCCTTAATAAATAAATAAATTTAAAAAAAAAAAAAGAAAGACCACCAAGCAGTCAGTTTCTGTTATTTTAAGTCACATAAGGGATCTATGCTTAAAACAAAGTCCATCTTAACTCATGAAAAGCTGGGTTGTCCTCTAGCCTAGAGACCACCCTGCACTGAATAGACAGGATTATACTCCAAGAGCCATGATGAATTGAAAATGTGTTGCCCTTTCTCCACTGGTTGAAGAAGAAAGTCCTTGGCAAGGCTATGGTGCAAATAAAGATTGTGTAGTCATCAGCTTCCTTCTTTATACTTTACTCTCACCTGATTGAATATCTGTAAGTGTTTTTGTAATTTTTCTATAAGTTGTAAAACATTAAAAGTCAGGGCTGGAGAGATGCTCTTGTTTCAAACCTGGGAATAACTCCCTGTCTATGATGGTTCACAGCCACAGGTGACTCTTGTACTAGGTATCGGACCCTCTTCTGGCCTCTGCAGGCATCAGGTAAGAAAGTGGTATATATACATACATGCAAGCATGTGGAGAGCTAATGCAGTCCTGAGTGAATGCCTGTTGCTGACATGAGAAGGCCTATGCCAAGGATCCCAGTGGTAAGGCCTTCCTTTAGCCTCAGAGGAGTGGCTGGAAGGAAACCTAAGACTGATGCTATATAAATCTGATGATGAGCCATGACTGGGGAGCTCATAGGCCTTAGGAATAAACCTATCCCTATTATTTTCCTAAACAGATCAAACTATCCTCAAACTATCCTCTAAATATACATCTCAATATTCATAAGTCACTGCAGTAGCTTTCAGTCCTTATTAGAGAAGTTCCTTTGTTCAGTGGACAATGGAGATTTAATTCAGAAGCACAAAGTGCAAAATCAAACTCAAATTGTAACATGCAAGGGATAAGTGTCTGTGGAATGAGGACTGCTCAATCACACATGGGATGTTCATATCATACCTCTTATTCCTCACACAAATCTTGGGAACTATGGGAAAAGAAGGATCAGAAAGGCTGCAAGGGGCAGAGTCAGGGTGGACCAGGGCAAATCGGTGTCTTGCAGATGTATAGGACTACTGCAGTTACAAACTAACAGCAGTCGTTACTGCCTGCGTAAGACCTGCTTAAGATCAAGCCAATCAATACCCCAGCATGGAGTAGAAAGGGCCCAGAAGCTCCAATCCCTAGTTGGGGAGCTAATTGTAGTTAGTGGTAACTAGGGGATGAAAAGATAGTTTAATCTAAAGATTGATCCCTGGGGGATTGATCATGCTCCAGTAGATGGCCTCACACCCATGCACCTATGTGCATCAGAAATTGAACTTCTTGATATTTATATAAAAACAGAGAGGATTTGGTAAGAGGGATGGGGCATGGATCTTGGAGGAGTTAGGGAAAGATGGGAGAGGATATAATTGAGATACACTGTATTTATGTACAAAATACTCAAAGAAGTTGTAAAATATACTAAAAAAAATCCTAAATAAAAGAAATAAAATATAATGTCTGTTTCTTAGTCAAAAGATCAATATGTAAATCGTGTGGGTTCAAAGTCCTATACTACTGTATCTACCAACTTTAGTAGGAACTGTGTTATTGTTACAACAAACTATTTATGTTGCAAATTGCTTCAAACGTGCTTCTTAATAGCATCTTCACAAGATCACTCAAACTAGTTAATCACCAACAAGGACATGAAGGCAACCAAATTTAACAGACTGCTCAGTATCAAGTGGTTGACAATGGCGGGTCATGTGACAAAAATCATAGTGTCTTCAGATGATTGGAACCAATTTCTTATTTTTTGCTTCCCCGTAGAAGGAAAAAAAATCTGATGCTTCAGGAAGATAAGGACAGATCCCATAAGAGACCCTGCACGCTGTGAAATAGACTATTTTACGCGGTGACATGAAAAGCAGGCAGAAAGGTGTCGCTAATGACACTTCAGTCTCCTTCTTGATATCTTTGCATTTTCAGGTGCTGAGCGGGAACATTTCTTTGTCCCTAATTACTTTTGACAGTCTTGGAAATGAAGTCAGTTCAGGGGTACCGTCAGAGCACCCAGTCAGAATACCCAGACTGCAGCTGAATTTATTATGAAGGACAAAGGAGAGCTTGAAACCTAGTCATAGCTAAAAATTAGAGAGAGGGGGAAAGCTGAGAATATAGATAATTGGAAGCACAATAATGATTACAGTTAGGAAGATGCAAAGCGTATTTCTCCAGAGCCAGAAGACTACCCAAGCCCTTGCTTTAATTACAGCTTCTAAAGGTATCTGTTCTCTGGGGCATTAAAGCCATGTTCTAAACAATCTGTAGAAAAAGGACTAAACTAGACAATGAAAAGAATGAAACAGATCACTGTCCTTCAATCCCAATGGCCCTAGGAGAATTCATTGTCTCTCCTGGCAAGACCCTGGCAACAGCCTCCTTCATTGACTTTGGAACCAGCCGCATCCCTGAAGTCTGTGGTTTCTGCCATCCTCCGTGATCCAACCCAGTTTTGCATCTTTGGGTGTTCTTTTCTGTCCACCACACACAGCATGAAGTTCACATTCAGCCATCAGTTTGGATGTGTGTTATCTTCTCATTCTCACATTATCTCCCTGAGTAACAACTTAAATTTCAAATTGCATCTAACTCTCAGAAGATTGAAGGCTTATTCCTATTTTGTTTTTAATTCTTTCATTTTTATTACTTAGTTTCACATAATATGTTTAGATCATAATCACCTCTACTCTCCCAACATTCTCACAATTGAGCCCCCTTTCCCTACACACCAAAATTTGTGTCATTGTTTTTTTTTTTTATCTTGAAAGACATGTTTGGTACTGCCCAAATATTCTTGAATGTGTGCCAACTGTGGGCTTTTGTTCTGTTGCGTGGGACTTAAATTTAATCAGAAAGTGATTAGTTGCTTCCATCGTATGTATGCCATTATTTTACCAGTGGGTATATCTTTCTAGGCAAAACATTAATTGGAAGTGGAAAGATTCATAGCTTAATATGATAGATGATTACTTTTCTGCCTTTGTACCTTGCATAGCACCTTCCAGCACGAGGAAAGCTAGCTAATAGGAATAAAGCTTTCAGGTCCATACCAGGTTGATTTGTCATGTCCTATGACTCAAGCATGTGTTAATAAAAAGCAATAGGGCTTCACCTTCAAGTTCTAGAGTGTAACCAAAAGCAATGAAAATAGCCAATAACGTTGGGGGCTCTAATTGCCCTCACTGTCCAACAACTACCAAAGTAATTTGAATCTGGGATTTTTTTTTGTTTGTTTCCTTATGGTATTTAGTAGGGACACTTTTACCTATTATAAAGTGACTGCATATTCTCTCTCTCTCTCTCTCTCTCTCTCTCTCTCTCTCTCTCTCTCTCTCCTCCCTCCCTCACTCACTCCGTGTGTGTGTGTGTGTGTGTGCGTGTGTGTGTGTGTGTGTGTGCGCGCGCGTGCGCGCCCATGTGTTTGGGATTCTATGGAAGTAAATTTCTGTATGTGTTTTTTTCAAAAGCTCCCTGATGTTATTTATCTCTTTCCCTGCTTCCTCCTCTACCCTACCCTCCACTCCCTAACCCAAGTTTAACTATTTCTGTTCTACTATTCCCTTCTAACCTTTTATACAAGCCATTCTATTTCCCTCCTTTTGAATACCTCTACCCATAGGCCTTTAGTAATTTCCTGACATTTTTGGGTATTTTAGATGGAACACTCATATCTGAAAAGTTAATGCCAATATTCACAGATGAGAAAAAAGCATATGACATTTGTCTTTCTGTGTCTGGGTTATTTCACTCAGAAAGATTGTTCCCAGCTCTGTCCATGAACCTGAAAACTGCATAATTTCATTTTTCTTAATAGTTGAATAATATTCTGTTGTATAGATATACATATAGATATATGTTGTATAGATATCTGCTCATTAATTGATGGACATTTAGACTCTTTCCATTCCCTGGCTATTGTGAATAGAGCACAATAAACATGGATAAACAGGTATCTTTAGTGCAGGGTATGAAGTCCTATGGGTATAAAATCAGGATTAGTTTAGCTGGGTCATATTTTTAGCTTTCTGAGAAACATCCATGTTGGCAGAGACTGCTTGTTCATTTGTTACCCAGACCCAAAATAATCACAAAGAAACTATAGCAATTAAAACACTACTTGGTCAATAGCTTAGGTGTCTTTCTAGTTAACTCTTACATCTTAAACTAACCCATTCCTGTTATTTTGTATTTTACCATGAGGCTCGTAGTTTACTGGTAAGATTCCTGGGTGTTTGTCTCCTTCAGCGGCTACATGGCATCTCTCTTACTCTGCCTTCTTTTCCCTTCTGTCTCAGCTTGGAATTCCCAACTTGCTCGATTCTGTGCTACAATAGGCCCAAAGCAAATTCTTTATTAACCAATGGTAATAGAACATATTCACAGCATACAGAGGGGAATCCCCCATCATTTCCATACGGTTTCCCATAGTGGCTGCACTAGTTTGCATTCATTCACACAGTGGTGAATAAGTGTATTCTTTTCTCCCACATTTACACCAACATTTTTTTTTGTCTTGTCTTAGCCGTTTTGACTAAGGAGAGATGCAATAGCAGAAAAGTTTTAATGTGTATTTTTCTGATAGCTAAAGATGTTGATCATTTTTAAGAGTTTCTCACACATTTGTTTTTGAGAACTCTATTCATTTTCTATGTCCCAGTTTTATTTTATATTGTTTGTTTTCTTGTTTAATTTTTGAGTTCTTTATATATTCTAGATAGTAAACTTTTATTGAGTTTGTAGCTAGTAAAGAAAATTCCCATTCTGTAAGCTGTCTCTTCACTTGAATGAAGATGTTCTTTGCTATACAGAAAGTTTTTAGATCCATGAGGTCCCATTCATTAATCGTTGATCTGAAATTCGTGTGGCATTGGTGTCCTGTTCAGAAAGTCCTTTCCTGTGGCAATGACTTCATCATATTCTGTACTTTCTAATTTATCAAATCTTGATTTATTTGTAGTTTAGTTTTATGCAGGTTAAGAAATAAAGACCAAATTTTATTCTTCTATAAGTGAACATCTAGTTTGACCATCATCATTTATAAAAGATACTGTCTTCTCTCCAGTGTATACTTTTAGATTCTTTGTCAAAAGTGAAGGGACTCTAGGGGTGTTGGTTTATATGTGGGTCTTCATTTCTAGTCCATTGATCAATGAGTCTGTTTGCATACAAATACCATGGTGTTTTTATAACTTTAGTTCTGTTCTGTTGTATAACTTGAAATCTTGAATATTGATCCCTTTAACAGTACTTGTTGTTTGAGACTGTTTTGTCTAGCTTAGGACTTTTGTCTTTCCATATGAATTTTAAGATTGAATTTTTTTTTCAATTTCTGTGAAGAAGTGCATTCGGATTTGATAAGGATTGCATTGCTTTTTTTTAAAAAAAAATTCTTCTTCCATATAATATATCCCAACCAAAGTTTCCCCTTCTTCTACTCCTTGCTGATCCCCTTCCCTCTTCTCCTCTCCTCCAGATCCACTCTTCCTCTGTTTCCCTTCAGAAAAGAGATCTCCCAGAGATATCAACTAAAGATGGCATAACAAGGCGCAAAAAGACTGGGCACGAATCCACATATCAAGGGTGGCTCCAAAAAGGGTTTGGTTTTGTGTAAGGCAAGAGCCACTGGCCCTTGGTAGAAAAGGCTGTGATTCTGCTACGGAGGCATGTGAGGTAGAAGGTCAGCAAGGAGACCAGAAAGGTTGGATAGAAGAAAGGTGGAAACAGAACTCAGCTCTGGTAGATGCGGATACCCTGGGAAATGAAAAGTACAGGGGGGGGAGATTAGATGTTAGGAAATGAATTAGTAGACAAACTTTGCTGTTGACTGTGAGAGTTAAAAACGATAAAGACTATAGGGAAATGAGGCTGAACTGTGTCAAATAAAAAAACCACAAATCTAGGAGTCAGTAAACTGCACTTGGTCCCATGATCTGCCCCTTCATCCCTGAGTCAGAGTGGACCCAGTTCTTTCTGTCCTTCCTGGCTCCCCATCAATAAAAGAACTGTAAGGAGACTTACCCCAAAGCTCTGCTATAGGGAAGAAAAGGTAGCACACGCCAGAGCCTGCTGGTGTGGTGTTTAACATTGGAACTGCTTTTAAACTCTTATTTATTAGTGGTGTTGTGTAAGAGAATGCTGGAAGGCACACATGGCACACTGTGAGTGTGGGGGGTTAGAGAAAGACTCTGTAGTATTGTTTTCCTCCTTCTGATATGGATTCTGGGAGCTGAAATTAGGTCACTAGGCCTGTGCAGCAGATGCATTTACCTACTGGGCCAACTCGCTATCCCTGCTATTTTTTTTTTAATTTGCTGAGTTTATGCACTTTGGAGATTAACCATTAGCCTGTATAAGGTTTTTCAGGTATTCCCTTTATTCTCTTTAGCATTTTCTTGAACAAATACGATTTTCTCCCCATTATTCTTGCTTGCTCCTCTTTTAAATCTCTTCATGATGGCAAAGATGGCAAATAGAGATCTCGATAAGTACATTATTTTGTCTAGGTTTTTTATTTTATTTTTGAGATTATAATATAATGACAACATTTCTCCCTTTCCTTTCCTCCCTCCGAACTCTTCCATATAACCCTGGTTCTCCTTCAAATTCATGGTTCCCTTTTCACTAATTGCTATTGCATTCATATTTGTGTAAAATACATTGCACAAATTACATATATATATATATCATAGACATACACACACAGACATATATATAGTCTTAAATATAACCTGCTGAATGCATATAATATTACTTGTATGTATGTTTTCAGGATTGACCATTGAGCGCAGGACAACCAATTGGTATGCTCGTCCCTGGGGAAGATTGCCTGCCCTACTCCCAGCTTTCCTCGGTTGTTTATAGTTTTTGTTTTATCGTGTAAGGTTGAGGCTCTACGAGCTTTTCCCTCATCTACTTTGGCATGCCCATTGGTGTTGTCTTTGCTTGGCTCACTTTTGGAAGCACATGACCTGTTAATACAGACTCCCTTCCTTCTACTAAGATCTTCCCCTAGTGAATACTGAAATAACAAAATTGAAATGTGGTCAGCTTGAAGATGAAGAAGTGCCTTTGAGAACCGAGGGCCAGATACAAATCTGCCTTGGAGCTCAACGTGGAATAACAAGAAGGAGAAGACAACCAAAGATAGCAAGTACTAAGCATTCATCCATTCTTTTCCTGGTTGGCTCTTTGCTGGATTCTAATTTGTCAAAGATGGTGTGTAATGCCTGTCTTGTGGTCTCAATTGTAATAACTCAAAGTATTTCACAAGAGAGTAAACATATGAAATCTGAAGTTTTGAAATTTTATCCTCTTTTAGTCTGCATTTTAAACAGGGTCTTTGCTGTTTAAAGGCTGAGCTTGAATTGGTGATTCCCATGCCTGTGTTCCTCTAAAGCTGCGGTTAGTGTTGTATACTGTCTTACTTAGATACTATCATTTTAAACCAGGAAAATTTAAGACAGAGAAATAGGATGCTAGACAACTTGACATAATTTGAGTAAAGTGTCTAGAAATAGTTTCCTGAAGAGAAAACCTGATAAGCATGGGGTAATTTGATCAGAAACAAGCAAAAGTTTAAGTGAGAAAGGCACCGTATCTGCCCACAGGCTGGCTTCTTTCATGGTTTACTGATGAGGCATGGAGCTTCATCCCTGCACCACTCCTAAGCTAGAACAGACATGGAGCAGCAATTGTGCTTCCTCTAGGAGCTCGAGATGCCATAATTGTGGGAGCAACACAGAGTAAAGACAGTGTAATCCAGTTTCATGAACTCTAAATGTTGAAGCAGAAGAGACATTGTGGCAAAACCTCCCAGTAAAGAAAGCACCATATAAAATACACATTTTAAGTTCCCATAGCGTTTTAATTCTGAATAAGGACTCCCAGTCTTTCAGAGCTGTTCTAAAGAAGCCAATAGGCCTATGATGATAAAATATTTTTAGCTAGGTGGCAATATGAAGCAATGCTAGGCAGCCTGACAAATACTTAGATCATAGTTATTATTTCTGGGTCTAAGTGGGAATTTTAAAATGATGCTATTCAGTGAATGAGTGAATAAACAGATGAAAGAGCAAACAAACAGTAAAACAGTAAATGAATACTATAATTAAAATGATTAAACGGAAACACCTGCAATGGAACTCTGGAGATGAACCTACCTCGATATGATTCATGGCATTCTCACAACCTCGCAATTTCAACAGTTTAACAGTCTAAGGAAACAGTGCCTAACATTCAAGCATTAAAAACGGCCACGCACAGACCTGAAAAGTCTCACTGATGTAACTGTCCAAATGTGAGCTGAACAGAAACAACATGACACACTGGACTGGGAAAAGCCCATGATGCCTTATCCCTACAGAAAAAACAACGGACACCTGAGTGAAGCTGGGAGTGGGAGAGGTGATCCTTCCTTCCAGGGTAGAGCACACCAACTGGTTGTCAGTGCCAAAGAGTCAGCCCTGAAAACATAGGTAAAAGTATCATTTAAGTACTAAACAGGTTCTTTTTAGGAATATATATGTATATACAAATATGTGCATGTATATACACTTAGAATTGATGAAAAAGAAGCCATGAATTGGAAGGAGAACAGGGAGGGAGTATTTAGGAGCATTGGGAAGGAGGACAAGGAAGGAAGAAACATTGTAATTAAGTTACAATCTCAAAAAATTAACAAAATGATTGTGAGTTGAATAAATTCAGGGATTTCCCCTGTTTCGTTGATTATATTTGTTCTTGGAAAATTTTGTATGTGTATAAACAAAACTATAGCTGATCACATTGCATATGGTAATTCGTGTGTTTATTCCTAGCACTGAGGAGGCAGAGACAGGTATCTATGTGAGTTTTGGGCCAGCCTGGTTTACATAGTAAGTTCCAGGAGAGCCAAGGCTACCTGTATAGTGAGACGATTCCTTAAAAGAAATAAATGAAGGTGAACATCCAAACTGGCTAGGCTCCCACAAAGCCAGCACATTAAGTTGTATCAAAACCCTGTGCCATTGTCCTTGGCTTCTCATCAGCCCTCATTGTTCGCCATGTTCAGAGAGTCCAGTTTTATCCCATGCTTTTTCAGTCACAGTCCAGCTGGCCTTGGTGAGCTCCCAATAGATCAGCCCCACTGTCTCAGTGGGTGGGTGCACCCCTCGTGGTCCCGACTTCTTTGCTCATGTTCTCCCTCCTTCTGCTCCTCATTGGGACCTTGGGAGCTCAGTCCAGTGCTCCAGTGTGGGTATGGACAGAGGGGGGAGGACCTAGGACTTTCCACAGGGCAGGGAACCCTGACTGCTCTTTGGACTGGAGAGGGAGGGGGAGAGGAGTGGGAGGAGGGGGAGGGAAATGAGAGGCTGGGAGGAGGTGGAAACTTGTTTTTTTTCTTCCTTTTCTCAATAAAAAAAATATAAAAATAAAAAAAGAAATAAATGACTGACCATTACTTCCGTCCGCAGTGTTTGCCAGACAGGGAAACAGACATGTAGGCATGAAATAACTCCATCTCTGTCTCATCTGTTTGTCTGTCTGTCTCTCTTTATTCCCCACCCCATAACCCACCCTGAACCTGCCTCCCTCCACTTCAGGGCTGCCTGATTCTCTCCTGTCCTGCTAGCTCAAGCCAGCTGGAGTCTCCTATACTCTCCTTTTGATGTCCAGGATCCAACTCACCCCAGAGTAGCAAATTTGTATCTATATTTTGCTTCATTTCCTGTGATGAATTCTTGCTTTCTTCTAGCACTAGCCTGCTGTGTGACCTGGGGCAGAATATATCATGAGTCTTTGTCTTGTGAAGATAACCACGGGTATCATGCAGGGCTGTCGAGCTGTCAGGTGCTGGCCTTCAACTATAACTACACATATCGCTTCCTCTGTCCCTTCAGAGACTGCCTAGGATGCCTACTGGGCTGAAATTGTGACATTCCACCACCTGTCTAGGGTTGTCTGGGGGATTAAAATGGGCTAAACCCATATATAAAGCTATTAAAAATGTGTAACTACTACACTCAAGGTAAGATGACTATTTTACTTTCATTTTTAAAGAGATAAGTTTCTTACAATATCACTTTAAATAATCCCTAAACATTTGACTCTGACACACACACACACACACACACACACACAGCTTCCATTTAACCAAGTTAAACCATAAAACTAAACCCCATGAATGCTGAGATGAAGAGTAACACTGGAAATTTTAGGATCTGAAGCCCTTGCTAGCTGGACCTGGTCTTAGTCTCTCTCCCTAGAATCTAGAAACATGGCCTTTCCATTGTAGAAGATCCCCTGAGCATTGCTGATTCAATTAAAGCACATCCCCCATTCCTGATGGCTCATCCAAACGACATGGGTCCTCAACTTCCTGTGGGTTTGCAGAGAGAGGAAGAGAGCAAAATTAATTCTCTTTGCACAAATGCTGTTGAAAGGCCAGGCGTCTCTCTGAAGAACACTGTGTCTGGGTCCTTTGTTTTGCTGTTTCTAACAACAATAACGTCCCCTGACTCCCTCAGATACACATAGGAGCTTTTTATTTCTCCTCTACGAGCCAGAGTGTTGGAGAATTACATTCCATAGTGAGAGGCAGAATGAGCGCTCTGGTGCCAAGTGAATTTACATGGCTGAAATAGCATCCCATTTGCTCACTGCCTTATACTAATGGAGTTGAAAGGCAAGGCAGCAAAGGAATAGATGTAGGAACAACAGCACAGACAGACCAACCGACCAGATAACTGTAAAATAAGTCTGTGCATTTGTAGTCGACTGACCTTGACAAAGGTGCTGAGACACACAACCTCTCTTTAAAAATTATGTTTTTTGGCTGGCTAGATGTGGTAATTCACAACTGTAAGCCCAATATTGGGGATGACAAGGCAGGAGAATCAAGTCTTTAAGGCCATATTAGACTATCTAGCAAGTTCTAGAGCAAGCAGAAGAGACCTTGTCTCATAAAGAAACAAACCCACAACAGAAAAATAAAATTTCCCACTACCTCAAACAACACACAAGAATAAACTCAACATTCATTAACGACTTGAATGAAAAACCAAGTGTTACTAGATCAGAGAGATTAGGGCACAAAGGGAGATTCATCTTAGTGGTTAGCTTGGGATTTTCTTATTTATTTGGTATTCTGGATACTTAATTGACAGCCTGATACAAGTTAGAGTCATTTAGGAAGGAAGAGGCTCTAAATTGAGAAAATGCCTTTGTAAGATCAGGCTGTTGTATTGACATGAGGATTCGTGATGAGTTTCATTGTAACTTGTTATGCCATATTCAACTGATATTCCTGGAAGGCCTGCTTCTTTTTTTAAAGGAAACTGATGAGGGGTGGGACCTGGGAAGAGGGGAGATGGGAGGGAATTAGCAGGAGTGGAGGGAGGGGAGACTGTTGTGATCTGGATGTAACACAGGAGAGACAGGGGAAAAACAACTGGGCTGTAGGCAAGTTTGCAGTGCATTTTCTTACTTAGTGGTGGACGGTGGAGGGCCCAGTCCATTGTTGATGGTGCCATCCCTGGGTAGGTGATCTGGGGTGGATAAGGAAGCAGACTGAGAGAAAAAGGAGGAACAATCTGTAAGCACCACTCTGCCATAACCTCTGCATCAATTCCTGCCTCTTGACTTCAGTCCTGCTTGCATTCCTGCCCTGACTTCCCTAGATGATGGTCTACAATGTATAAAATGAAATAAACTCTTTACTTTCCAAGTTGCATTTAGTCATGATGTTTTTAATCACAGCAATAAACACCTAATTATGACATTGACATTTGGATATGATTCTAAAAGCAGAGGTAACCAAAGCACAAACAGACAAGTGAGATTTTATCAGATTACCATACTATGAACAGAAAGAGAAACAATCAATAGAGTGAAAAGACAACCCTACAAAAACATGAGAAAATAATTATTATATGTCTGAAGGAGTTAATGGTCAAATATATAAAGACATGCACAGCAAGGAAAAAAATTACTCAAAAGGTGCAAAAGATCTGAAAATTCTCCAAAAAAAGACATGTAAAAAGCCAACATGTGTATGAAACAAATGAGTTATCTGGAAAATGCAAATCAATAACCATGGTGATCCATCACATCATATCTGTTAGGATGATGATAGTAATAATTTTAAAAGCCAAACAATAAAGAATGTTGAGGATGATGTGAATAAAAGTGGAAGCTGTTGGGGAGGGATGTACAATTTTTACCACCATTATGAGGGACATGTCAAGGTTAAAAAAAACATTAAGACTACAACTTATGATATGATCCAGGAATCCATTTCTGAATACACAGCTGAAGGAAAAAAATTAGGGTGCGTGTGAAAGAATGACCAGGGGGTCCATGATATTTGAAGCACTATTCACAGAACCAAGGTACAGGAGCAGTCCACACGCCTGTCTTTAGATAAATGAATAATTAAAATATTAAATATCTACTTATATATCATCTTCACTAAAACAAAACCAATTATGTACTTAAATATATTATAGATAAATAATACTTGTGCGGAATTGATGTTTTCAAAGGTAAGAGAAAAGAAGAGAAAATTTGACAAATTAGGAATATAAATATTAACACGTGAGGGGAGAAATATGTTTATTCTCTTGCTAATAAACTCTTTTAAAGTAATATTATTTTTCTAATATAGTGTTTTCTACATTAGTAGCCCTAAAGACAAGAACACGAGAGGGAACTATGTTCCAGCGTGGAAGAAAAACAAAACAAAGATGATTGCTCTATTAAACTGTTCTATTAAAGGTTTGAGAAACACTTTAAATCTTTTATTTCAGTTTGTATTATTAGAGCAATATCCAGAATACTAGCCATGTCAGTAAATACTAGATTTGGTTAGTTCCTTGGAACACATTGTCACAGGTCAGATGCCAGACACTCTTAGTTCATCGGATTGGACTGCAGAGCCAGCAGCAGACAAGTAAAACGCCTAGTGGGTCACACTACACGAGGGACATTTAAATCCTGGCTCCAATCTCCCAGTCATTTCATCTTGCATGGTAGACAGACAAAACATGCTTCGCGGGGGCTAGAGGGAGGGAGTCATTTCTCTTTAGCCGACTATAGGGCAAGCACAGGCTTTGTTGGCATCCTCCTAAACATTCTGTGTCCTTCTTGCTGTTCCTCCAGATAAAAGACACAATGGACCTTCAGAAGGCGAGAGCTTCAAGTGGGGATGAGCATCACAGTGGCAAACTGAGAGAAGCCTCTGTGCCGAAAAACAAAAGATAGAGTGGAGCTCCGTTAACTTTACCTTCTGTGGATGTGAGCCAAGCACTCAAGATTACCAAGAAATGTTGGTTCGCAATAGGCAGGCTCAGATTTATTTAATTATCTTTCTGTATCCACAAGTCCTCACCTACAAATTGATGATATGAGTGATGTGCGGCCCACCTCACAGCACAGACAGCCCTGGAGAACACATGCTGCGAAAGGATGGGGTTGCTATAGCAACAGCATCCACCACTCTCAAATCCTCCCTCCCCTGAGCGCCCTCCTTGCCAGAGCCTTGTCTTCCCTGGAATATTTTTTTTTTCTTTCCTGATTTATATTCAGTGGGTACTTACCCTTTACCACACTGAGACCTGCATGTTGTTATACCGCATCTATGATGAATACACACCGTTGTTCATAAACTAAGTTGCATATGAAAATTATAAAGGACTAGAAGTCTGGGTACCTGCTATTGACTCCATGCCTAGAAATTCAGCCTAGAAGTCCTCACTGATTTAATAAGCTTCATTAGTTTGTGGAGAGCCTCTAATTTCCTCCAGTAACTTATGCATAAAGAAAATGAGATTCTGAAACCACTAGAAGAAAATGAAGCAAACTCCCTGACCTCTGGCAACTTCCTGTCATTTGAAGGACAAACTGAGTAAAACTTCATGTGCTCAGGTCTGGGATAATTCTCTACTGCCTGCTGCGTCCACAGTCTTATGGCAACATCTATTTTCTAAATTCCTGCCATTAATTTAGACAATCAATTTGTCTGTAACTAGGGCTGATTGTACAAATACCTAAAAATACCAGCAATACTCATAGTTGCCATAAATTTTGATTGGCTTCTGAGTAGAATTTTCACCGATAAATGTTTCTTGTGCCCAATTGGGCTAAGGATTCCCTTCCCCAACTTAGCAAATACAATCCTGGGGAATTGTGCTATGAAATAACACAGAAAAAATGGATCCTGAATATTTATAGACAGAGGCAAATCTGTTTTCTAGGCTTTGGAAATAAATGGCTAATAACTTTGAGTCTTGTGGCTTTGTAGAACATACACTAAACACTGGACGTGCCAGTTGGGGTGAGTTAACGATATACTATTTCATATTTATTTTTTACCTGTCAGTGCTTGAAAACCAATCAAAACAACAGCAGCTTACTACCACTGCAGATTCTTGGTGTCCAGAAGCACTGAGTGAGAACTCTGTGAAGTTCTCCATGTAAATATTGTCATTCAGCGAGATGTGTCTGTTCCTGCTTAAATCAGACATCTTTAGTTGAGGAGGAATGCTAAGGGCCCCGACAAACATGAAGGAGTTAGGTTCTGTCATTTGCCAAGATTCCCTTAGATAAAGAGGAGTACTTCGGTTTCAACATCCCTGACCCTTTGGGCTGAATAATTCTTGCTGCCCTGTGCAACATGGGGTGTTTGACAGCATGCTTGGTCTCCATGCGCTAGACACTAGTTGCCTCCCTCTCCATTGTGTTAACGAAGATGACTCCAGACATTGCTAAATATCCTCTGGAGGGCAAAAGTGCCCTTGGTTGGAAGCTAATATTCCAGTTTATTGGTCTGGAATGATCCATCTGTGATTCTTGCCTGTAGCTACTTTGAGAACAATGTTTCCTTCCCTCTTTAGCTTTGGCCAAGCTCTCTGCTTTATTCTTTCTTCCTTAATGCTTTTATTGATACATAATTAACATATTATACAACTTACCCTCTGTATAATTTAGTTCTTATATTTTCAGAGTTTTGCAACTGTCGCCACAATCCAAGTTTAGAATGATCCATTACTTCTGAAATAAATTCTCTACACATAAACTCTCACTCTGCATATTCCTCACTTTAAACATCAACTCACCTACTCACCATTCCCGTAGATTTTCATTCTCTCACATTTTCACATGGTAATCTATTGTGATTGCCTTCATTCACTTAGCACAATGTCTTCAAGGCTTACCTGTGTCATCTATCAGTACCTCACTCCTTGTTTCATTGTGCAGATACACTACATTTATTATCTAATCACCATTTCATGGACATTTGGACCATCTTTATTTGAGCTCTTAAATATAAGGTGCGAAAACACACATGTACAAGTTTTGTAAATCTGAGCATAATTTTATGGTTTTGAAATAAGCTAGAGAAAGAAAGTGCTGGGACATATAATATTTTGGTATTTAATATATTTAATAACTGGTAAATTATTTCCCAATGACTTTATTATTTCTTATTTTAAACATCCCTGTGAGTGAGAGTACCAATGCAATGTGATCTTCTCTATTACATTATTATGAAACACACAGATTTACGTTATTATGAACTGCACAGATTTACTGGGTTGGGGGAGGTGAGGTAACTTGTGCTTACTCAATTTAGTGGTATTGGATGAAGTATTTGGTGAACCTCAGTGCATGACCTTTGTGGCAATAAATTTACAAAGAGCATTTTATTATCTCCAGATAGTGAGATTCCTTTTGTTTTTTTAATAATGAGAAGTTACATGTGTCATTTTCATGCTAGCACAAAAAGTGTTTTGAGCAGATTCCTTGCCATGCCCTGTTATCTATCTATCCTCTTTCCACTTCTCCCCACAGCTTATTAGGTCCCTTGTTCCCCACATAGTTTTGTTTCTGCTTTCAGGTCACCTATTCAAACATGATTTTACAGATATCTAATAGCTAGGTTGCTTTAACGTGACTTTTTCCGAGACTGACTTAATGGGATGATCTCCAGGTGCATCCACTTTCCTGTCAATGATAAAACTTGCGTCTTTGTGGCTGGAAAGCATTTCCTTACTGTACATACACCATGTTTTCCTCTTCTATCATTTTGTTATGGATGCGAGGTGGTTGCATCACTTAGCTATTGGAAACAATGCTGCAGTGAACATTGATGTGCAAATATCTCTGTGGTAGGTTCACTTGGAGTAAATACTGAGAAGGAATGTAAGTGTGTCACATGGTAGAGCTGTTTCTAGTGTTTGAATCACCCTCCATCCTGATACCATAATGGTTAGAATAGTTTACATTCCCAACACCAAACGTAAATACTTGGTTTCGTTTGTCTGCATCCAAGCCAATACTGCTCAATTTCGATTATCATCATCATCCTCATTATGTGTGCATGTTTGTGTGAGTGCTCGCATGCATATGCACAACATATGGGTGTGTCAACATGGGTGTGCACTCACCAAGGTACCCATTGGGGGCCCAAGGAAACATTAGGAGTCAATTCTTTCCTTTCACCATAGAGTCCTGGGATCAAATTTCAGATCATCAAGTTTGTGCAGCAAAAGCCTTTACCTGCTGAGTCATCTGGCTGGCTCTACAGTTTGTTCTCTTGATGACCACCTGACTGCATCTGAGATGCAATTTCAGTGTAGTTGTGATTGCATTTTTTTTCTTCTCCAGGGTGGTGAGGTTGCACCTTTTCCACATGTTATTGGTCATCTGTATTTCATCTTTTGAGAACTCTCTGTTCATTTCCTGAGACAGTTCTCTAGTTGCATTGTTTGATTTCTTCTTAGATCTTTTTAGGTCTATGTATATTGTAGATACTACTTTTTTATCAAATGTATAGCTAGCAAAGATTGTCTCCCATTCTGCAGGCTCTCTCTTTCTTCTTTTAACTGTTCCTTTGTTGTACAGAAGCTTCTTAAGTTCATGAAGTCTCATTTGTTAATTTCTGGCACTACTTCCTGAGTGACAGGAAAAGTTTGCCTGTCTTGAAGTGTTTTTCTTACTTTTTCTTTTCTCAGTTTTGTTCTTCAGATCTTACATTAAGGTCTTTGGTAAATTTAGAATTGGTTTCTTTCACCGGATGACAGCCAGAGATCTAGTTTCTCGGTTTGTGAGCGTGTGTGTGTGTGTGTGTGTGTGTGTGTGTGTGTGTGTGTTTGTGCGCGTAAGTGTGACCATGTTTGTGAGGATGTATATACACATGAGTGTATCTGTGTGGAGGCGAAAGGTCAGTAAAGGATGTCTTCCTCAACTGTTCTCCAGCTAATTATTTTAGACAAGATCCTTCCTTGATTCAGTTTGCCTGGCTAGCCAGTGAACTATCCACCTGTCTCCATCTTCCTGATGTTGAGATTACAGATCTGTTTCACTGTGCCTGGCTTTTTATGTGGGTGCTGAGGACCCAAACTCAGTTCCTCATGCTTGAACAGCAAGTATTTTATCAAGTGGGCCATCTGGCCAGGCCTGCGTTATTCTTGAAATATAGATATCCATCTTTGCCAGCACCATTTGTTGAAGCGGATGTCTTTTCTCCAACATATATTTTTGACATCTTTGTTAAAAGCAGGTGTATGTAGCTGTGTGGGTTTATTTCTGGGTTCTTTGCTCTGTTTCATTGATCTTTGTGTCTGTTTTGTGTTGGTACTGTGGGATTTTTATTGCAAACAGCTTTGCAGTACAACTTGAAATCAGGTATGGTGATATTTCTAGAATTGTTCTTTTTGCTCCCAATTGATTTGGCTACCTGGAATCTTATGTGTTTTCATATGACTTCTTTTTGTTTTGTTTTGTTTTGTTTTTTGCCATTTTTCAAGTTCAATGAAGAATGTCATTGAAATTTTGATGGCAATTTTGGTGAGTCTGTAGACTGCTTTGACAACACGTCCATTTTCGCAATATTAATTCTTCCAAAACAGCATGGGTGTGTTTTTTTTATTCTGGTAGCTATTTTTTAGCTCACTTTTAAGTATTTTAAAGTTTCCATTGTAGATGTCTTTTATCTCCTTAGTTAGATTTCTTCCTAGGTATTTTAAAAAAGTAACTGGGAATGGATTTTTCCCCTGCTTTCCTTTCAAGCATGTTTGTTGCTGGTATGTAGGAAGGTTACTGACTTTCATATGGTAATTTTGTGTCCTATCACTTTGCAGAAATGTTTAACTGATCTAAGTGTTTTCTAGTGAGATCCTTAGGATCTCTGATATATAGAATCATATTCTCTCCAAATGAAGATGCTTTTTATTTTTTTCCTGCCTACTTGTATCCCTTTTATTTTCAGGTCTTATCTGATTTCTCCAATTAAGACCACAATCATTATATTGAGTAAGAATTCAGAAACTGTTGTATTGCTCCCGATTTTAACATAAATGCTTTCATTCTTCCCTATTATGTGTGATGTTGTCTCCACACATTAGATCACCCTTATTGTACTGAGAAATGTTCCTTCCTTTCCTAGTTTCTTCAGGGCTTTAATTAAGAAGGAATGTTGGATTTGTATCTATTGCCATGTGTTGAGGGGATTGTTTGGTTTACGGTCCTTACTCCATTTATCAGACACATTGCATTTATTGATTTCTGTGTTTACTCCTTCATCTCTAGAATGAAGCCAACTTAATCATGGTGATTGACCTTTTTAATGTGTTCATGAATTCTATTGACAATTATTTTATTTATATTTTTGCATATATATTCATCAGAGGGATGATCTATAGTTTTGTTTATATTGTTTTTGTTTTGTTTTTATCTCACTTTGGTATCAGGGTGATACTGTCTATGTAAAAATTTCTTGACAGTGTCCCTTCTTTTTCTATTTTGGGGAAGTTTGAGAAACACTAGTGTTAACTGCATTAGAGATCTGGTGAACTCTACAATGAATCCATCTGGATCTCACCTTTTCCTAATTTGAATATTTTTGTCACCAGTTCAGTCTCATGCTTGTTATAGTTCCATTCAAGTTGTTTAATTTATCTCACCTGGTTTAATTCTTTTTGGTTATATTAATCTAGAAAGTCATACATTCTTTTATATTTTCCAGTTACATGGAATACACGTTTTCAAGATACAGTCTAATGATTTTCTGGTTTGTTGTTATCTGTTGTACTCTATTTATTTTATTTTTTAATGTTGTTAATTGCAGTTTTCTCTCTTTTTCTTTGGTTAGTTTGGCTAAAGGTTTGCCAACCTTAAAAAAATTTTCAAAAAATCAATTTTTGTTTTATTGATTTTATATATATATATATATATCACTTTTGTTGTTTCTATTTCATTAATTTCTTCTCTGATCTTAATTATTGCTTTATTTTTTCCAACTTGCAATTTGGATTGCATTAAAGTGCATCATTGAGTTATTTATTTAGGTATCTCTGATTTCTTAATGTAGGCAATATAGATGTGAACTTCCTTCTTACTATTGCTTTTATTGTGTCACATGGGTTTTTATATATTGCGTTTTAATTTTCATTCTGTTCTAGTATCTTTTTATTTATTTCTTAATTTCTTTGCTAATACGTTCATCACTCAGTAGTAAGCTGTTCAGTTTCTGTGACTGTGGGTCTGTTCTATAGTTTCTCCTGCCATCAAATTCTAGTTTCATTCCATTGTGATCAGATAGAATATAAACAATTATTTCAATACTCCTGTGTTTGTTAAAAACTGTGTGTGTGTGTGTGTGTGTGTGTGTGTGTGTGTGTGTCCTATTTGAGAATCCATTTTAGAAACAGTTTATTGGGATGTTGCGAGGAAAATGCATTCTGGAATGTTTGAACAGAATGTTCTACACATATCTGGTCCAGTTGATCTATTCTGTGATTGAACTGTGATTTTTCTGCTTATCTTTTATCAGAATTACATGTCTATTGGAAGAATGTAGAGTTAAATTACCAGTTGTTATTGTGTTGGAATTATTATATATTTCTCTCTGCAGTAGTTTTTGCTTATGAAATAAAGTGCATCCATCTTTTGTTGACTATATGTTCAGAACTGTAATTTTTTTTCTCAGTGAATTGTTTCTTTAACCAGTAGAAAGTAAACTTATTCCTCCTGTTGACGACTGTGTCAGGTATTAGGACAAGAACCCTGCTTGCCTATTGTTGGATTTGCTTTGGAATCCTTTTCCAACCTTTCTTTCCCTCTAAAGTCACATTAGTCTTTGATGGTGAGATTTGCCTTTGGGGACCAAAAAAGGAAATGGATCCCATTTTTTAGTAGAATCTGCTTGCCTATGTTTTTCAATTGTGCATTTAGACCATGTTTAATAATCAGAGTTCTAACTGAGCAGTGTGTGTCAGTTTCTGTCATTTGGTTGTAGTATTTGGTAGCTCATGCTCCTATTCTCTGACTGCACTTGTGCTGTGGTTCATGCTTCCCTGCAGTGCAGCATTCCATCAGACCATGGGTTTCCTTCGAGTACCTTTTGCTGCACTGTTTTTGTGTTTACCGGTTCCTTCAAGTTGTTTTTTTATCCTTAAAAGTTCATTTTTCTGCCTTAATTGTGATGAGTAATTTGCTGGGTAGAGTGAAGTGGGTTGGAATTGCTGTCTTTCAGAACTCAGAGCTCATCATACCCTGCTCTCCTGGGGTCAGGGATTTGATTGAGCAATCTGCTGTGGTTCTGAGGGATTTGCCTTTGTATGTGGTTGCTGCTTCTCTCTTGTAGCTTTCAAGGTTTTCCTTTATTCTCTATGGTTAGTGTACTTTCTCCCCCTCTCTTTGCTCTTTGGGGGCCTGCCACCCAGCTTCCAAATAAATACATGGAAACTTAGTTTCACTTATGAATTTATGAATGCCTGGTCTTCGTTTGGGTTATTTCTAGCCTACTTTTTAAAAATTATCCCAGCTACCTTTTGCCTCTTCCAGTTACCTCTCTTACCTTTCTTACTCTGTATCTGACTGTATGACTGGGTGGCTGGCCCCTGGCATCCCCTCTCGTCCTTTTCTTGCTCCTTCTCTCTTCTTCTCCTAGTTATTATCTGCCCACCAACCCCGCCTATTTCTCTCTCCTACCCAGCTATTAGTCATTCAGCTCTTTACTAGATCAATCAAGTGTTTCAGGCAGGCAAAGTAGCACAGCTTTACAGAGTTAAACAAATGCAACATAAAAGAACGCAACACGTCTTTGCATCATTAAGCAAATATTTCGCAGCATAAGCAAATGTAACACACCTTAAATGTGTATTACACAACAGGTTAGTGTTTCAACTATAGTATGATAACAGATATTCTCTTCTGGTATTCTGCATCTGGATGGCCATACCTTTTTCTGAATTTCAGGAATTTTTGCGCTGATTCTATGGAGAATGCCACTTATGCTTTTGGTCTGAAGTTGTTATACTTCTTCTGTCACGACGATTCACAAATTTTGTCTTTTAATAATGTTCAAAAAATCCTATGCTTTTCCTACATTTCTTTAAAAAGTCTTTGATTTTGTGTATGTATATATGTGTCTCCATGAGATATGTACACATGAGTCTAGGTGTCCACAGGCTAGAAGAGGATACTGGATCCCCTCAACAGGGATTATAGGCAGCTATGAAATACCTGACTTGGGTTCTGGGCACTGATCTTGGCTCCTCTGGAAGGCAGAGGGTTTCTATGGTAGAAAGACAGTGCTGAACATCGTAGGCAAAGTGTCATATTTTTAATGGTTGGTGTCACAGCTGTACTTTAGTTTCTTTGTTTGAAAATTCAAATGCTGATTTGTCTCATGCAGTCATCATGAGGATTACATGAGTTAACCCATGTCAAACATCTGTGGTGCACCTGTCGATGCCAAAGGCCAAAATGAACCTCATAGAGGTGTCTGGATCAGATAGAGGTAATTGGTTCCAAGCTAGAGTAATTTGTTTTGCTTTAATGAGAGAGAGAGAGAGAGAGAGAGAGAGAGAGAGAGAGAGAGAGAGAGAGAGACTCCAACATGGAAAGAATAAGAACCCGGGTAGCTGTAGGAACTCAGGCAGGTGAAGGTAGAGGTGAGCCTGATGCACGATTTGTTTTGAGGACTCAAGGAATAAAATGACCAACTTAAAAATCATAAATAGCTCTACCTTTTCTGAGAGGGGATTTGAGTGTCATCTTGCTAGTGTGAAGCATCTGGCAAATGGGTAAACAATATGGTTAAACTTTTTTCTTGCTTTTATTTATCATTATTACCCCACTATCATTATTTACCCCATTTTGTTTCATTCCTTCACTCTCTCATAAACACCTCCTTACTCTCTTTCAGACTTATAGTCTCCCTTTTAATTAATTATTGTTCTATACTCATATATATATATATATATATATTCTCATATGTAAACCAAATTTGGTCAGTCTGTATACTATTACTTGTATGTATGTTTTCATGGTTGATCTTTGATATTAGATAACCAATCAGTGTGCTCTTTCCTGGGGAAGATTATTTCTCCGACTCTGGGCATCCTTTTGTTGACTATAGTTCTTTGTGCAGAGATGAGGGCTTTGTCTACTTTGGCAGGTTCTTTGTTGTCCTTGTTCAGCTTCCGTTTGGTGGGTCATTTCTGTGAGACATTATTGGTGTCCTAAGAGAAACAATCTTCAAACAAACTATCTGATCCTCTTGCTGTTATGATCTTTCCATCCCCTTTTCCTCCGTGTTCTTGAGCACTAAGTTTTGGTATTATGATGGCTCTAATATTTTTACTACTTATTTTGTACTCATCACCTCGATTTCTTATTTGTCACAAAGCACCCATCTTTCAAATACCACCATAACTCTCCTTAGTTGTTTCCCTTCAAAATCATACGTTGATGCCTGGAGCCCAGATTTAACTGTACTTGGGGGTAAAAAGGAGGAAATCCAAATTTAATGAGCTCTCAGGAGGATTGTTGTCTATTGAAAGAGATGAGATCCTAGAAGTTCAAACACAGAGGGAAGAACTTATGAAGACACAATGAGGAGGCAGCCATATGGAAACCAGGGAGAGGGGTGTCTGGAAAAAAACAGCTGTGAGAGCACCTTGACCATGAATGTCTATCCTCAAGGCTGCCACAAAATAAATGTCTGTTGTTTAATCCAGATGGCTTCTGGGTTTGCTGTTGTCAGGCTACACAATAATAAGGCAATTATCATTACCTCCTTTTTTTTCAGTCTTTATATATTTTTAATTTATATTTATTTATTTTTGTATTTATTTTTTTATAAATTTATTTATTTATTAAAGATTTCTGTCTCTTCCCCGCCACCACCTCCCATTTCCCTCTCCCTCCCCCAATTAAGTCCCCCCCAGCCCGAAAAGCAATCAGGGTTCCCTGTCCTGTGGGAGGTCCAAGGAACCCCCACCTCCATCCAGGTCTAGTAAGTTGAGCATCCAAACTGCCTAGGCTCCCACAAAGCCAGTGCATGCAGTAGGATCAGAAACCCATTGCCATTGTTCTTGAGTTCTCAGTAGTCCTCATTGTCCGCTATGTTCGGCGAGTCCGGTTTTATCCCAGGCTTTTCCAGACCCAGGCCAGCTGGCCTTGGTGAGTTCCCAGTAGAACATCCCCATTGTCTCAGTGTGTGGGTGCACCCCTCGCGGTCCTGAGTTCCTTGCTCATGCTCTCTCTCCTTCTGCTCCTGATTTGGACCTTGAGATTTCAGTCCGGTGCTCCAATGTGGGTCTCTGTCTCTGTCTCCTTTCATCACCTGCTGAAGGCTAATATTCAGGAGGATGCCTATATGTTTTTCTTTGGGTTCTCCTTATTTAGCTTCTCTAGTATCACTAATTATAGGCTCAATGTCCTTGGTTTATGGCTAGAAACCAAATATGAGTGAGTACATCCCATGTTGCTTTTTTTGGGTCTGGCTTACCTCACTCAGGATAGTGTTTTCTATTTCCATCCATTTGTATGCAAAATTCAAGAAGTCCTTGTTTTTAATTGCTGAGTAGTACTCTAATATGTATATATTCCATACTTTCTTCATCCATTCTTCCATTGAAGGGCATCTAGGTTGTTTCCAGGTTCTGGCTATCACAAACAATGCTGCTATGAACATCGTAGAGCATATACTTTTGTTGTATGATAGGGCCTCTCTTGGGTATATTCCCAAGAGTGGTATTGCTGGATCCAGGGGTAGGTTGATCCCGAATTTCCTGAGAAACCGAAACACTGCTTTCCAAAGTGGTTGCACAAGTTTGCATTCCCACCAGCAATGGATGAGTGTACCCCTTTCTCCACAACCTCTCCAGCAAAGGCTATCATTGGTGATTTTGATTTTAGCCATTCTGACAGGTGTAAGGTGGTATCTTAAAGTTGTCTTGATTTGTATTTCCCTGATCGCTAAGGAAGTTGAGCATGACCTTAAGTGTCTTTTGGCCATTTGAAGTTCTTCTGTTGAGAATTCTCTGTTCAGCTCAATGCCCCATTTTATAATTGGGTTGGTTAGCCTTTTGCGGTCTAGTTTCCTGAGATCTTTATATATTTTGGAGATCAGACCTTTGTCAGTTGCAGGGTTGGTGAAGATCTTCTCCCAGTACGTGGGTTGCCTTTGTGTCTTAGCAACAGTGTCCTTTGCTTTACAGAAGCTTCTCAGTCTCAGGAGGTCCCATTTATTCAATGAGGTCCTTAATGTCTGTGCACGTAAGAAGTGGTCTCCTGTGCCTATGTGTTGTAGAGTACTTCCCACTTTCTCTTCTATCAGGTTCAGTGTGTTCGGACTGATATTGAGGTCTTTAATCCATTTGGACTTGAGTTTTGTGCATGGTGATAGATATGGATCTATTTTCATTCTTCTACAGGTTGACATCCAGTTTTGCCAGCACAATTTGTTGAAGATGTTCTCTTTTTTCCATTGTATACTTTTAGCTCCTTTATCGAAAATCAGGTGTTCATAGGTTTGAGGGTTAATGTCAGGGTCTTCTATTCGATTCCATTGGTCGACTTCTCTGTTTTTATGCCAATACCAAGCTGTTTTCAGTACTGTAGCTCTGTAGTAGAGTTTGAAGTCAGGGATGGTAATGCCTCCAGACAATCCTTTGTTGTATAAGATTGTTTTGGCTATCCTGGGTTTTTTGCTCTTCCAAATAAAGTTGATTATTGTCTTCTCCAGATCTGTGAAGAATTTTGATGGGATTTTGATGGGGATTGCATTGAATCTATAGATTGCTTACCTCCTTTTTTTTAAGGGGAAAACCACTTCAGACACTGTATTTAGCAATACTTTTCTCATACAGCACCAAAAGCATAGGCGATAAAATAATGAACTTCAACATCATTAGAATTAAAAATATCTATACCCAAAAAACCATAATTAACAGCGTGAAGAAAGAAGCAAAAACGGATAAGGACAAAATGTTTGCAAACAAGTGTCTGATGAGTGGTTAAACTGGGGATATATAAAGAATCTCCAAAACTCAGCAAAAAGCAAAATAGTTGAAAAAAAAAGAGATAAAAAAGTTAAATTGGCATTTCTTGCAAGAATGCTAAAAGAATATGTAAAAATATGCTCAGTCTCTAATCAGAAGGGATATTCAAGTCAAAAGACAATAAAATACTACCTCAAACTCATTAGAAAGGCTCATATCAAAGAAATCAGAAATTGAAAATATGTATGTAGATATGGAAAGATTTGAACACCTGGATCCTGTTCCTGAGATTGTATAATGATACAGCTACTATAGAGAACAGTATGACCACCCTCCAAATATTAAATATAGCATTACCATATATTATCTTGAAATTTCATGTTTCATTATGTACCAAAAATGTTGGAAGGAGAGATGCAGGTATTTGTGCCCCTGTATTTATAGTGGCAGGAATCACAGAGGAAGAAGGTAGAGGCAGATAAAAGCATCCATTGGCAGATGGATAAATAAACAAAATGCAGAATGTGCATACAGTTGAAATTCTGTCTTAAAAGGAATGGCGTCTCTGATACATGCTACAACACAGATGAGCCTTAAGGACAGTTATACTGTGAAATCCACCTGTCTCAAAAGACAACTAGTACATGATTCAATTCTATAAATGGTCTCAGGTAAGCAAATTCACAGACAAAGAAAGAATGGAGGTTGCAAGCAGCTTAAGGGTTATTGGGAGTTAAAGCAAATGTGCAGTTCCAGTGATGGAAGACAAAAGAAATGCAGCAGTCTTGGGCACAATGGCTGCATGCCAGCATGAATACGCTTAACGCCACTGAACTGTACCCTAAAAGGCAGGGTGCATTTTAGCACAATGAGAACATTAAAACTTAAGCTGCATATAAATCCTGATGTGTACAAACATTTTATATCCCAGCTCTCTCAAAAGCAAAATAAATTGTAATTCATGCTTTTAAGTCTGGGGATTGAATAATAAATTCCTTATATTACAAAGTATGTCATATTGGATGTATAAGTTTTAGAAGAAGAGAAAGAATAGACTCACTGTCTCAAAGTTAAAAATGAATCCTTAAGACTTAGGATTAAACAATGGGGTTATCCCAGAATCTATTATTTCTACCCATCAATAATACAAGTGATACTTTGAGCTGTATCTATCTACAGCACAACTCCTGCACCTATGGCCTGGAACACCGTGGAAGGGTGGCAGAAAGACTGTAAGAAGCAGAATACTAAGAAGTGTGCTGTGAGCCTGTCTCCTGGAAATAGCCACATAAGCCAGGCCTGACAACGACAATACCAACAGACCTGCTCACACAAAGGGGGGAGCATTTCCTAAACCTCCTTTGACTGCACAAGGCTGGGAGGCCCCATTCCTGCCTGCTGCCTGCAGAGTTTGGCAGCACCATTCAGGAAACAAATAAGGCAGTGCCAACCAAAGCTGAAGGTGCAAACATTAGATGAGGTAGTAATTCTGTCTCTAGGAATACATCTCAGGAAACTTGTGATCAATGAAACAGGCGCCTGTCCTGTGTGGGGGTCTGTGTTTAGGGCTTCATAAGTAAGATAACACTTGAAAAAAACAAAGACCAGTGAGTGTCTTTAATAAACATATCTCACTTTTCCACCTGTCACTACTCCTTAAATGATACAGGGTAACGGTACTTATTCACGTGGCATGTGCACTATTTTAGGCAGTAAAAGTAATCTAGAGATGAAAAGTGTAGGGGAGGATTGCGTAGGATCTATGCAAATACTGTGCTGTTTTACAAAAAGGACAAGAGCATCTGCAGACTTTGGTTTCTGTGGGGGATGCTGGAACTAATCTTCCACAAATACTGAAGGGTGGTCAGATAGAAAATGCTCAGAAGAGAATGTCAAAAAAAGAGAGAGAAAAAAATAATGAGAAAGGAGTAAACATTTGGAAATAGCATAATTCCTTCAACAGGAGTGAGGCTACTCAAGTGTGGGATATTCATATGATAGAATTTAAAAAAAAACAGCATATGAAAGCCTCACTTATAATATGGATAAATCTTGTACACAGAGCCTGGAGCATTAATGCATGTTGCAGAAAGATGTACAAAAGAACTAAATAAGCTATCTATGTGCATTTTTTAAAAGATGCAAAAATGCATGGGTCTAAAAATAAAACTGCTGAGTCTTAAGGTATGCAAATGTGTCGCTTTGCTGGTTAATAACACTTGCCTCTTAGGAATGCATGCATGCCTCAGTGCTGATAAATATCTGGAAGCTGAAATCGAGTGGGCATCTAGGTAACAGGAAGGGAAATGAGCTGTAATTGAGGGAATCCTCAGATATATTATTAAGGGTTGTTTTTATAACCTGAATAAAGGCAAATCAGTTATGTTTTGCTTCATCTCCTTGGGCTTTACATATATTTTATATAAATTTTGTGGCAGTATTGCTGTTGTGAGCATTGGTTCATATTTCGGATTTATAAGAATAATCTTTGCTCCTGGTATGGGTGCCAGTTTGGGCTTGAGACGGCCACAAATCATGAAAGGATATGAAAAGAAAAAGAAAGAAACTTCCAATTAACAAATGCAGCTACTACATCAAGTAAACTGCTGGGGGAGGAGTGAGTTATTCAGTGTTTAGGGTGGTTGGAGTAAATGTTATTGTTATGTTGCATAATATATAAGATGCTATGAAACACATATATAAGATGTGATTTATACTTTATTTATATTATTAAGTATATTTATTATTTATAATTTATTATATGATAAAAATTTATTTCTATTCTATATAAAGGGATTTGGGAGGAAAGCATTTCAGAACCAGTAGGTTCTAGAATTTATCAAGGATTCAGTTGCCTTTGCTGGTTCGATCCATGTTCCAGCGATCATTTTTAAATAGCAGAAAGAAAAAAGAGTAAATAAGTCTTTGTCTCTTCTAAAGACAGTTCTCAGGAGTCATAAGACTTTTCTGCTTTGTTTGTCCTGTTTTCTAAAGCAGCAGTCATGTAGTATCCAATTCTAAAGGAGACCAGAAAGTGTTTCCATTCTTGATAGTTAAGCCTGGTTTAGAGGGAAAAAAAAGAGTTGGCTTGTGGTAATAAATTAGAAAGGAAAAATCAATACTGGGGACCACCATCCATTTCTATTTCAAAAGCCTTGGGTAGAGTTGGGGAGATGATGCAGAGGGTAAAATGCTTACTTACTTCACAAGCTTGAAAACCCAAGTTCAATCTCCAGAATCCACAGAAAAAGCTGGACCTGGTGATGTTCCTCTGTAATCCCAGCTCTCCCATAGAGAGATGGGAAGTAGAGACAGAAGGCTTGCCCAGAGGCTCCTGGGTCAGCTACTCTCAGGAACACTGTACTGTGGCAGAAACAAGAAGGATCCTACCTAAACAAGGTGGACTTCAGCAACTAACTCCCGAAAGGTGTCTTTTGACCTTCACATACACACACGTGACATGTGTGCACTGGCATTCACGCACGAACACACAATTAACTTGTAAAATCCCTGTATGTATGGATGAAAATAATGTGATAAAGAAAAACATTTTTCCTGAAATTAAAACATCAATATTCCGCCTCCTAAAAATTTGCATCAAAACTCATTCACCACGTTATCTCAGTTTCTTTTTTCTTTTTTTTTCTTTAAAGAAAAAGATATTTAATTAAAAAGTTCTCCTCGTAGTCAAACTTGCCTCCTTTGCTTAGCTGCTTGAGAATGGTCCTCCCCCTCTATCAGGGAAGCAAGCATCAACTCCCCTCAGCCATTTCCCTCTTACAGGGAACGGAGTTGGCGGAAGAGAAGCAGAAAGAAAACAGATATATTTTTTGATGAGGTCTCTGAGATTATTTCCGATACTGTTGCAACATGCCAGCTGGCCTTTTGTTTTTAGGGGACACTGCAGATACAAAGCAAATCTTCATCCCCCAGAGGCAACAAGCCTGTCAGAAAACAGACTGAAGTTAGGCAAAGACAGGGAGGGAGAGCAGCTGAACAGACCCGAGGGTGGGACTGGTAATGCCTGGGGTCTGGGACAAATCAATTCAAATGTGTGAACATCTTTGGACTTACCCTCCTACCAGGTATGAAGAAGCCAAATCAATTTCATCTACACATGAAAATACAATGCTCTGGCAAGTATGAAGCCTGGGTAGCTACAGAGCTGTGGGCTGCTGCACGGGAGAACCGTGGAGGTAGTTCTCAGAGCAGGCATGCCAGGAAGATGGTGCATCTATTTAGAGGTGTTAGTTTCCATGTGAATTTCGCTGTTGTTCTTAGGGACCATTTTTTACAATCACAAGGCAAGCCTGAAGTGGAGAGCATTATGATTTCTTGAACTATGTCGTCCTGTTGAAGGCTCCAAAGTTGCCAGCACGTTATTAGTTCCTGTTGTGGAAAACTCTGTACACTCTTTCGCTCCACCTTCCGACCTTGACTTTTATCAACAGATGTCTCTAAGTCCAGCTTTCCCTTCCCTGTCACCAGTCACGAAGATGCCCTCCCTGACCCTCAGAAAAAAAATTGTCTCTAAAATCTTTCTCACTGCTTGGTACTACAACCCACTCCGTCTTCCATAAAGCCTGCACTGACCACAGCAATGCAATGGGAATCTGCGGCACCACCGCCAAACTTCAGTCATGCAGGTTTCCTGGTGGTAACAGTGGGCCAGTTTTCGTGAGGGATGCGCAAATATAGTTTTACAGTAAGTCTCACTGTCCTGCATAGCTATAGAAACACATAATGAGCCCCCTCATTAACTGTTGGTGAACATTTTCCATTGACCATTCTTCTTATTATTACTATTAAAGAGTCATCCTAAGTCTCCTCTATTGACTTGGGTGACAACTGTCCTAAGCACTGCAGTATCAAGAAGTTTTCAGAAAACTCCTTAAAGACGTGGAAAGCTGGAAGAACAGTATCCTGAGGTAAATGTAGCTCTATTCCCCCCACTAAGGCAGTGAAGAGAAACTGGATCACTGTCAGACTCCAAGCATAAACATTTTCAATGTAGTTTACCATGGCTTCTTGCTATGTATGGATCTGTACTTATTTTATTGATGCTTCTATTGAACTATTTGCCTTATGGTACTTTACTCCTAAACATATCAGTGTGTATTTCCCCAAAAGATACTATGTCAATCATAATGCAATTATCTCACCTATATAACCTTCCTTAATATCACCTAATATCTAATCTATATTTAAATTTTCCTGCTTGCTCCCAAGATACCTTTATATATTTTAGGTATTTTTTTTTGCTATTTCATGAGGATTTTATTTATTTGTTTGTTTATTCATTCATTGATTTATAGGTGTAATTCACATAGCATAAACGTTACCTTATAATATGTATAACAGGGAATTTAGCATATTCATGAAATGTCACAACAAATATTGCTGTGTAATTCTAATCCCAGTGGATTCCAATCGCTTGAGGAGAAATCTGCAACTCCTGCATTTTGTCCTTCTCTGGTCTACTAACTACATTTTAAAAATTGATTCTTTGTAAATTTCACATCACGGAACCTGATCACCCTCATTTCCCAGTCCTTTCCCCTGCACTAGTGACATCTACCCCTCACAATAAAAATGAAAATTAAAAACAAAACAACTAAACCAAATAGTAATAATAAGTCCAATTTGTGTTATCTAGACACACTCATTGGAGCATGGTGAAACTCTCAATGGCCAGTCCCTTAAGACTGAGTCAGTCCCCTCCCACACCCTGGCAGACATGCCAGAAGCCATCAAGTGTGGAGAGCTAACTTCAGCATCCTTATCACACTTTTAAAGTGTTCTCTTTGATGGCTTCCTGTTTAAGCTGTTACTTTTGGGGGGTGGGGTTGTCACAGAAGCCTTGCCTTCCTTCCATGTCCCTTTCTCAACTTTGCATCTGTAACCATCAACAGTCCTGCACAAGAGCTTCCTTGCTCTTTACGGTCAGCGGGAGCATGGATCGTGGGCTTTCACAAGTTTTCTGGCAACAGCACAGACCCTGAACACAGTCCCTAACCACAGTAGGACCTAGACATGGCCCTCAGGTGGCAGCACAGGGCATCGGCCTGACCTCACTGAGGTCACATTTCCAACTCCCTGTCTCAGAAGCACACACATAGCCGCCATGTCCTCTCTCACTACAGTGTCACCCCCCCCCCCCCCCGCCCACCTGGACTGTGACTGTGAGATGGCAGACAGGCCTGGGTGTCTTTGTGACATCCAATCTAGTAACTGCAATCACTACTTTACTGGTAACTTTAATAGCTTACAGCTTATAGCTCGCTTATTTGTTTGATTATAGTTTTGTTGCCTTCCTTTTTGAGACAGTGTCTCACTAAGTAGCCCGTGCCAGCTTCCAGCATTCAATCCTTCTGCCTTACTCACCCAAGTGCATACACGGGCATCCTGTACATTTCTTACAAGAGCAATCCTCTATTTCGAGTGATAAATCTTTACAATGTAGGAGAGGATTATTCCACAGAAATTTTCTATAACTGAGAATAATTTTTTATGGTCCTTATATATACCAGGCCCAAGTTCCCCAAGACTATCTCCCCCACATAGATACTTTCTTCAGAAGAGTTGATTCTGTGGTAAATTTTTATTCACTGAGCTATTATTCGTTTTATTTTCTGCTATTTCTATTGAAACTAATTTTTTTCAATCACTGCAATTTTCAACTCTTCCTGCATGGCTTTTTTTTCCTACAAATTTCATAATATAGGGCAGTCATCCAGGACAACTTTATTCTGGTATAATTTCTCAATAATATTTTCGTCAATTTAATGGTTTGAGTTGACTTTTTACCTAATTCATTAAAAAAGACCCATTATATTACAATTTTTTTTTGTCCATAACAGTGTTTGAATCTCAATGTAGTTATTTGGAATAGTTCTGATTTGCATGTTGTTCATGAAGCAAAATAATTTCATGAAAAAGAGAAAATACCCAAGGTCAGAAAATTGGAATTAATTAATAAAAAATCACTCATGAAAATGAACCTCTCTTTAAAGGTCAAATAATTTTAGTCAAATCCATAAAAGAAAGTGAAGTGTCCGTGTTACGTCATGCTATTACATTTTACACAGATGGATTCTTAAAACTCAGTGACCTGAAATATCTATTTTTCTATCTATCTATCTATCTATCTATCTATCTATCTATCTATCTATCTATCATCTATCTAGTCATGAATTTTCTGTATGTCCACTAGCATACTTGGAGTGCAGTAGACTCTAGACATTTTGTCAGCTTTAGTCTGTGCCATGTGTTTTTATACTGGGGCCCTTATTAAAGGACCCTTGGTCACAGAATGACACTGCATGTATTCCCTTATATACAAAAATGCAGAAGATAATAATATTGATCTCATATACACAAAAGTAGAATAGTAGTTACCTGATCCATGAAAGAGACTGGTTAATAGGTTAAGAGTATAGCTGAATAGGTGGACTAGCTTTCAATGTCCTAAGCACAGTACAGTAACCTTATTTTTTTCTTTCTCTTTTCTTTTTTCTTGTTTTTTTGAGACAAAGTTTCTTTGTGTAGCCCAAGCTGCCAGACTGTCTTGGGACTCTATCAGTAGACTAGACTGGCCTCAAAGTCACAGATCTGCCAGCCTTTGCCTCCTGAGTGCTAAGATTAAAGGTACATGTTACCACTGCCCAGTTACTCTTGACAAGCATTAACTGCTTTTTCTTTCTACTATCTTTTTCTTTTTGAGAAGATAGGGTCTTGAAGCTGTGATCTTCCTGTTTTCAGTGTTGGCATTGCAGGTCTATGTCACCAACCCTGTCTTAACTGATTATCTCCACATAGCTACAAGAGACGATTTTAAATGTCCCTGATGCAAAGAAATGATAAATGTTGGAAGTTGCAGGTGTGCCAACTACTAGCATTACTATTACGTACATGTGAAAATATGAAAACTCCTAAATATGTACAGTTATAATGTATCAAGTTAGATAAAAAAAAGTGCATATAATGAAAGTTGAAAAATTAATCAGCGCTGTGAGATGTGGACTCAGAAACAGATGACAGGATGAGCTACACCTGGTCAGAAGGGCCACTGTCTTCCTTCTACCTAGGTGTCACTGTCACAGTCGATCACACGGTCAAATCCAATATAAAAATGTCGGAAGCATATGCCTCCCACAGGGAAGCCATACCAAAGCCAGGAAGAGATGGAATTTTAAACAAATTAATTCAGTCTCCCATAAATTCTTCCCTAGTGTGAGGGTACCAACACTACCATAAACAGATAGTGAAACAAAATATCTGTTTTGTGGTGACTTCGTGATTCTTCCTATACAAAAATAATCAGCTGAAGTAATTTCTGAGTTCCTCACTTGGCATTCTGTTCCAATAACTGGGTAATGAAATCCCTGGACTGTTGCTTTAGCTAAACAATGAGAATTCTGTAAGCTGTATTGAAAACAAATATATCCTGATGAGCTTATTTATAACTGGAGCCCTGGACTTCTTCATGCCTTTCTTTCAATCAATTGAAAATTCTCTGGGGAAATTGTACTTTATAGTCAGTCCTAGACTTGGCTGGGGGAGCTAGACTTAACAGGACCTATTTAGACAGCAAGAGTTGGAAGCTCGTCTTTCGATGGGATATTTGAGGTACAAAAGGGGAACCATGAAGTGGGGACTCATTTGAATTTACTTATAAGTGATGAAGGGAGACAGAGACCAAGAAGGATTGTAAGATTTCTCATTTGGAAGAGCAGAAGATTATTTCTCTCACTCAAAAGAGAAGATGATAGGAAAAAAATCTTATATTAATCAGTCATTGGAAGAGATTCCTTCTGGTGATGTGGCATTAAAAATTACACACGAAAATCACAAGCAGCTTATATAGCCAACTTGGCAGAAGTGAAGATGTTCTAAAGAGATATTTTTGTCATGCTCTTTGACTGTGAGACAGTAGAAGCAATGGTCCCCATGGAAGTGGAATTTATTTCTCTAGGAATCTCATGTTGGGAGAAGAAAAAGGCAGAAACCTGGTCCTGGCTCCTGGGCAAACTTGCTTCCCAGGAAGATATTCCACACAGGTCTGACAGCTTGTCAGAGCACCTTGCAGGAGAGACAGAAGCCAAGACAAGGAGAAGCGGGACCACATCTTGCCCAGAAATGCTTAATTGTGTTTATCTCGTCTTTTATTTAAATCTAAGCCTCCAGTGATGGACGTGGGGCTATGAGGAGTTGTTGAATTTCTTTATCTTTATCCTTCTTCCTAAAGCACCTGCCCACACAGTATAAATCCCCTCAGAACCAGCCCTCTAATTGTCTGATTAAGAACAGATGGAGAAGCCTACCTTGTTAGGGCTGCCTTGGCTCTGACCCTAACACCTCCAATAACACTTTCACTTTCTAGAGCTAATTGATCTGGCAGCCAGTTCTGATACAGATGCTGATGTTTCTTCCCTTACTAACTTTTATAAAAATAAGTCACTTAATTTTTTGTTTATTTGTTCCTGTGGGGATGCAGGGTCATACTCTCCCAATTGACCTAATTTTGGGGAAACAGTAGTGATGCCTACAGTTTCTGAAAATGATGTTCTGATAAGGCAAGTCTCCCTTTTACTCTGCCCACCATTCCATGCCTCCTGGCTTTCCAAATGAAAACTTAACTCAGCACTTGCTAGGCTGTTTGCTTTCCTATATTTAAAACATCAGTCTAGATGCATGAAGCAGCTACAGCTGTGTAAGCCCCCGTGTGCGTATGCAGCCTTTAATCGCTGGACTAGCTCCCTCTGTGTCCTCTCTTTCCATCATCCCTCTTCTGAAGAGTTCGTTCACATGGGAACCTCAGAAGATGGATTATTGAGATTGAGAAAAGGAGGGGCCAGGACATTATCAAGATTGGGTGCCTGACAGGGAACTCTCTGAAGGACTGCAGACTCGGTTTTCTCAAAAAAAAAAAAAAAAAAAAAAAAAAAGCTGCAAGCTTGACAACATTTAACAGAAGGAGGAAAAGGATTATTTGCCATCTATATCCTGGGTCACAATCCACTGAGGGAAGTCACAACAGAAACTCAAATAGGAACTCAAGTAGGAGTCATGGAGAGTTAACTGCTTACTAGTTTGCTCCTCGTGACTTTCGCAACCCGTTTTCAGATACAACCAGAACTTTGTCCAGGGAAAGCACTGTCCACCCTGAGCTGGGCCCTTACACATCAATCATTAAGCAAGAAAATCCCCCAATCACTTGCTTACAAGCAATTTGATGAGGCACTGCCCCAGATGAAGTTCCTCTTCAATGTCATGGTGCTACTTACTTGGGTGGAGAAAACGGATAATAGAGCAGAATGATGGGCAGGCAAGAATTGTGACCCAGAAATCTTAGAAGGCACAGCTGAGTCAGTGTCTACATAGTGAAAGGTGGACTCATTTATAAAGACGCATATGGATTGAAGATGGTCAATATCTGTAAAATTCAATAAACTTATACTTTTAAGATGCAAACATATTCAAATTCTCTAATATTTAATATAAAAGCAAAGGAGAAACAAGCCAGAATATTCACCTATTTGAGTAGGTAAGTCTACAGTGGGAAAATTCTGGTGCCATTTAACATTTTAGTCATGTGACCCTGGAGACGTGAATGTCTTTGGTTTACTAGACTTTGCCATGTGTCTACTAATCTCTAGTACCATATAATATGTTTTGTTCTGTTATTACTTGCAAAGATACAATGTTGGTTCCTTTCGTGCCAACTGTAATGACTCCTGGGCCTTTATTTATACTATTATTTATGTTCAGCATTGTTTCATAAATTTTCCTGATGGAATGAAAAGCATGTTTGCTTTTTAACTTACAATCTTCAGAGTCTAGTTTATATATTACTTAATCCTTTGATGAAGACGGGCTAGTGCATTCTTGGGACTGGAATCATGGAGGAAAGGCAAGTTATTTTCATGATTTGTGTGTTGCTGTTGTTTGGAAAATATCTATTCTAATACAGGGATGGGCGGTCCAATGACTCTTTTCCTACACAGCCAAATATTCAATTTTCAGATCAGAGGAAAAAGATTACCTTTATGTGTGCTCTCCTTTAGGCTTATCAGGAACTGGCGCTCTGTTAGAACAGGTATTACTTTCAGACTTTCCATACATTTTATATATTTTCCTCTCTAAATCTTGCCTGAGAACTTTGTTAAGATATGCATACTGGAATGCACTCAGCAAGACCCACTCCTCCTCCTCACTCTGTTTTTGCAGAGAGATGTCTTGGTTGTGTGGATGTGTATTCTATGCTGTATTTATTCCTTACTTCTGGCTTTGTAAGATTTTCTGCTGAAAAGATGGGAGATTAATTAATTTTTTTTCAATCTCAGTGTTCAAAAAATATCAGCCTAAATTTTTTTTTTCCTCAAGCTGGATATAGCAATCTGTATCTGGTATCACCATGCTCAAAAGATAGAGGTCCAAGGATCCGAAAACTAAATCATCTTGAGATATGTTGGGAGTTTGTAGTCAGTCTAGGAAACTTGAGACTGTCTTACAAAAATACTTCAGTAGGGGACTGGAGAGATGGCTCAGGGGTTAAAGTGGACTGGCTGCTCTCCCAGAGGAACTGGATTCAATTATTAGCACCCATATAGCAGTTCACAATTGCCTGTGACTCCAGTTCTAGGGAACCTGAAACCCTCACACAGATAGATATACATGCAGGCAAAACACCAATGCACATAAAAGTAAATAAATCTTCAAAAAAATCTTCACTAAATAGGAGGAAGATAGTAGATGAAGTAAAAGTATATTCTTTTAGACTCTGAAAGGAATAAACAAGAAAACTAGAATCAGAAGGGCCAGTATTTACTCTTAGTGGAGTGCTTGGGATGAGCTCTGATGTTCCAAACACTTCTCTATAGCCAGGAAAAATGACCTCAAGTCTATTACTGCTTAGGCCCTCTTGAACACTGAAAACACTTCAACCTAAAGAATAGAATGAATAAAAACAATTCATCAGTGATCTAACCTCAGATGCACAAGCCCTAAGACAAAACACAAGGAATATGCAAAACCAAAACAACATAACTATTCAAAATGGCTAATCCCCTCGTAATTGCCTCTAGTGGAATGAATTAGACAAAATCCCAGATAAATAATCATTTAAAAAATGATAAGTGCTTTCAAACAAATCAAAGAGAATACAAATAAATATTCTTAGAGCTAAACAAATCCAAAGAGAGTACAAGGAAGCTAAAAGAGAATATAAGCATGGAATTAATAAAGAGATAGAAATATTGAAGAAAAAACTAATGGAAATCCTGAAAATGAAAGAAATTCACTGAGTCAAATAAAAAGCAAGCAATGAAAGGATGGATTATTTGGGTTAAAAATCAAACAGAACAATCACACAACGACAAAAATAAATTGATAAGAATGTGCAAAAGGAACATTCAGGCTCTGTAGGAAAATATAAACTCTGTAAGGAGTTTATTTTATAAATGATAGAAATAGAACAAATATAAAATTATATGCAAAGGCATAGAAAGCATTTTTAATTAAAATGCCATAGTAGTAGATTTCCAAAATTAAGGGAGAGAGATGTCCATTGAGGTACAGGAGATATTAGAATACTAAACAGAAAAGAGAAGAGAAGAATTACATACACCATGCTATAGTCAAAACAACATATGTATATAATACAACATATATATATATATTAAAAATACACACACACATATATATGTATATATATAAACAATGAAAGCATTATTAAAGGCCTCACAGAGAAACACCAAGTCCCATTCACAGATAGGCTCCTCAGAGTTATACCAGATTTCTAAGTAGAAAATTTAAAAACCAGGAAGACTTGGAACATTTCAAGTTCAGAAAGACATCAATTGGAAACCCAGACTACTACACCCAGCATGTATTATTTCTGTTTTTCAAGTTTCCAATGATATCCAACAGGGATATATTTTTTTACTTGATCTAAATCATGAAGGATACAGCAATCATTAGCCATCAAAAATTGTTCTTTAGACAATTTGGTTCAACATAAAAATCAATAGACTAATGAATGAATCAGTGAATTGATGAGTAAATATGTAAGTAAACTCTCTTCTAATGCATATCACAACTAAGAAGCTCAAAATAGTTGTTCACCACAGTCTTCAACTCAATGATTCATTTAAATGTTTTCTACCCTCCCCCAAAAATGTATTTTTATTCCCCAAACCATGCAAATTCTAGAATATGATCTGTGCCATAGTTGAATAAGAATCCCTTGCATTTTAGGAATGTGGGTAAGTGAGCATCTCAACCCAAATAAAAGTGTCACACTCTGGAAAAAAGGCAAAAAGTGTCACAGACCTGTGTTCACACTGAATGCTTCCCTCCTACCCTCCCCCAGCTCTTTTCCTCTTTCTTTATTTCCTTTTATCTTTCTTTCTTCCCATTGTTACATAGAGAGAGGAAGTAGTCGCCATCTTCCTTGTACTATGAATAAGGCAGCAAGCAAGGTGAAGTATTTGATCTTATGAGGTTACATCCTAGAGGAAAGATCATAAATGATAAATACATAGTGATAGATGATAGAAAAATATATAGATAGATACATAGAGAGAGAGATAGCAGACCATAGATACATGTCTAGATAGACAAGACAACAGCTCTCTGAGATGATTATTTCAGGGACAACAAACAGTAGATGCAGTGGTATTTTAGAACTATTTCCCAAAGTCATAGTAAAATACTCATCATAATAGAATTCCTGGTAAATTATATATGAGGATTTTGATATTAATTGTATTAATTAGATAAAAATATTTTGTTCAGTTTTATTAAGTAAAGTTCAGTGTCTACTGTCTTATCTAGGGTTTTGGAATCTAATTGAAGGCAGACATACATAGATGTTGAATAAGGGAGACCACTATAAACCTAATCCTTCTGAGAATACAAAGACTGACAGTTCACAAGTAGGTCACTGATGTCTGTACCCTCATACTGCCTGTCATACTGAGTAGTTCACAAATGAAGGGGTGGGAAATAAAAGAAAATTTTATCTGTTTACAATCTCACCTAAGGAAATGAAAGTGCTCAGAAAGCAATAACTGCATAGCCACGAAGTTGGAAATATGAATTCAGGCATTTGTCATATCCATTAGCAAGATAAATATTCTGAAAATATCTATGCTGCAAATTTCAGACAAACAAAGCCTGTTAGAGTTGGTTATGGTGGCATGTACTTGCAGTCACAACTTCTTGGGAAGACGAAGCAAGATCATGTGAACCCAGGAGTTCAAAGCCAGGCTGGACAACATGACAAAATTTCATCTCTAAATAAAAGAATGAAAAATAAATAAACAAAGCTGTTTGCTCAAGCAAAGTCTGCTTACATTCTTAGAGAGCATAAGTCTGACCAGGATGAACCTAAGAAACACACCAAATGGGAAATCATAAATTGACTTCTTCCATTTAAGTTCTAGGCTGGATGCACGTCTCTCACTGTGTGTCGTTGTGTGAGTTAATTCATCACCCTGTGCTTCCCAGTTTTCAGGGTGAATATTCTATTCCCAAAGCACATGGTGACATCTTTCTCTCAGACACAGGATTAGCTTCCAATTTATCTCTGCCCGAAACAGATTCCAGTGGCAAAGCTATTAGCTTCTGTTGACTTGAGGAGGTGATTATTTCTGTCAAATGAGCCAGTTTATCAGTCTCCCTAATTGTAGTTCTGAAAGTGACAACGTCTCTGTGTATTCTTGTCGTTGAGAGATTGTGGCTCCTTTTCAACCCTGGCATGCTATTTTTCCTGATAAAACAGACTTCAGAATGCTCCCTCTCTGTCTACATCCCTGGGATCTTCTGAACAAGTATGTTTGGGTGCTGTCTGTAAGATATCCCTTCCATCAAAGAGAATACTAAAGTAGGTTCCCAGGAGCTGGTCTCAAACAAGAATCTGTCAGAAATGTATTAAAGAAGTGATCTCTGGAGGAAGCAGGAAGGGAGTGGAGAAGTGAGGTCAGAAGAGACAACAAAGTTGAGCCAGATGAACTCTCAGTTGAGGTCCCAGCCTGAGTCTCATCATCTAGAGAGCTGCATCTCAGAAGTCACCCAAAGATGAGAAGAAGAACCAGTGGCTCTCAACCTGTGGGGCGTGACCCCTTTGGCAAACCTCTATCTCTAAATAATATTTATTTAAATATTCATAACATTTGGGAAATTATAGTAACAATAAAATTAATTCTATGGTTAGGGGTCACCACAACATAAGAAACTGTATTAAAGGGTCACAACATTAGAAAGGTTGAGAACCACTGAGCTAGGTTTTCCTATCTCATACTGAGCATAACTCATTGGTTCTTAAACCTGAAGGCACTTCATACACTGCAGATGTGGACAAAGTAGATATACCCACCCCATGGGTAGGCCTTTGAAGAGAGTTGACATGAAAACCACTAAAACAAAATAAGCACCAAGAGACATGCCAAAATGAAATGGTTAGAGGTTGTAGGGATGAACATAGAGACTACAGCATCTGATACAAAGACAGGCCAACCCAGCAAGTCACCATGCTGTATAGATCTGGCTTGATGGGCCTTCCTCTTTTCCACTTTCAACAATATCCATCTCTTTCTCATGAATGAATTCAATGTACAATAATAAAGCTCCCTGCCTTTCAAGGGACAGATTCTCTCAATACAATTGCTTTGCTTTCCAAGCCTGGCTCTTTTGAGAGTCTTCCCTGCAATAGTCCATCTATCTCATCTCCATCTAATCTTACATTTTTACTGTATAAAGATAGGTGACCCTTCATGAAAAGGCCCATTAATAGCCTTAGGCTGCCTTCATGCCATTGGTCTCTGTCGCTTGCTCTACATCTAAACTAGTTTCCACAGGGATGAGTAAAAGTCACATTCTCCAATGGAGGCACCATCTGTTAGAACTTGGCAAAGTGCACTACTATATGATTCATTAGCTTGCGTATATTCTAACATGGTCCAAGAATTAAAAACAATTTTTCAGACCTTCATAGATCTTATGACTCATTTTGGAATCTTTTCCCTTATTTCCATTTTATTATTTGGCTTCAGAATCAAAATTAGAAGCTGACGTGAATATTTTATGGGCCACGCTGTCTCTTCTTTCTTTTATGCATAATACTAAACATTTGCAATTAGATGAAGGCAAATTAAAAATTAAAAAATAAGATTTTTCACTACTAATTACCTTGGAAAGGTCAAGTTTTCTAGTCTGTAGAGTCTTTTTTATTGGTTTTTCATTAATTCTTCAGGAATTTTGTGTAATGTATTTTGATCATATTTACCTTTTTCCCTCAGTATCTGCCAGATCACCCCTCTTCACTACCCACCTAACTTATTTATCCTCTTCTCTTTAAGACATCAAATCCAATTTGTGTTGTCCGTATAGTCTTGGCTTTATCGTCTTCACTGAAGAGTAGTCAACACACCGGAGACCACTCCCTTAAAGGAGACTGACTCTCCCTCTCCCAGAGCTATCAAAAGCCAGTAGCTCTTTAGCTGAGATGGGGTTTCATGCCCACCTCCCCTCTCTGTGCCAGGATTTGGTCTGGAATGAGCTTGCACAGGTCTTATATGTGCTCTCAGAAGTACAGTGAGTTCATAAAGGTGGCTGCCCTGCTGTGTCTGGAAACACCGCTTCCTTGTAGTTATATACTGCCTCTGGCTTTTCACAATCTTTCTGCCCTTCAGTCATGATGATCCCAAGCCTTAGAAGGAGCAGATGTGATATTCCATTCAGTGCTGACCATTTTGCAGCCTTGTAGTTTCTGCACCGTGACTGGTTGTGGGTCTCTGTATTTATCACCATCCATTGCAAAGAGAAGATTGCCAGATGAGGCTTGAGAGAGGCACTAATCTGTGGATATAAAGATAGGTTGTTGGGAGTTTGCTTAATAATATGCTCATTTAGCAGAGTAATAGTAGTACGTTCTCTCCTTAGGATCTTAGACTTAGGATCTGTCTAATCGCAGGTTCTTGGCCCCAATAATGGTGCCATGTATGAGTTTGGAGTCTTTATTTGTGTGTAGTCTTTGGTTTGGTTTAGAACTGGGAAGTGACATTTATCTTTGGTTCTCACTCAGATAATATTTTCAGACTGTTCAGTGCACTGGGAAATAAACTTATGTATGTCCGCATGCACCCATGCTTGCTTGTAAACAAATATTGGAAGTTAAGAGGCTGTCTGCATTTTTCCTTTCCACTTCAACAATTCTTAGTGATACATTCTAAGCCTTAAATGTTGGGGCAACTAGGGAAGGTGTTACTCACCTCTGGAACCCCTTCCGGTACACATTAGAGACAACTGCTTGTTTTCCTCCTGAGCATCATAGTTTACCTAAAAACCAAAGAACTGAAGTTGTTCTCATCACCCTTGTACAGATGGCATTGCCAGTCCTCTGGTGAAGAGGGACAGAACTGAATTCTCCATTTAACTGTGCTTTAGAAAACAATGTATCACCATGTATCTGATGCTCAGCACAAAAACACTGTACATGCAAATTCCTCCCTTGTTTGGGGATTCTTACACTGTCATAAAATGTCAAACTAAAAAAATTATAATATTTACAAGGATTCTGGAATCCTCCCTCTTTGCTAAGTTGGATAAAGAAGGAGACAGGGTCAGAAATTCTTGAAATCTCAAGATTCTGAAGATACTGTTTCAAGAAGTAGGGAAATGATATCTTTCCAAATTCTCATGTTGTTACCTAAGGAATACTGAGCGCTAGAGCTCGAATAAATTTATTGTTTGCTTATCAGGATGTCACATAATTTGGAAGAGGACTTCATGGGATTGTCACAAAACAATGAAAACTACGACGTCACAAAACAATGAAAACCACAGCTTCACATGAGCTTTCCCAGTAAAATCTTCACTAGGTCTCAAGCTTCAGGGAGTCATTTTAGAACTTCGGAGGAAAAGCAGGAAATGGAAGAGGATGTCACGGGGACCACACGCATGGAGATGCGCTGTGAGAGGAGCTGGCGGCCTGTGTGCTTTGTATGTGCCTCACGAGTCCGTGCATCCAGAGAGAGGAGAGAAGCTTCTAAATATATCGTTGAAATGATTGGAGGGAAAGTTAGCTATTGAAGTTCAGATCCAAGTGTCGGGTGCTATGAAAACTATAGATGAATTCCTTTGTATAAAAATACGTCTCAAATGTCTCTGCCAAGCAATGTCTTCCCACCCACCATGTGTCTCTTCAGCTCCCACACCAGCTTCGAGAATGTCAGGGAAATTTCATTTCAAACTGTCTGTCTGAGTAATAAGTTTTCTGCTGAAGGCAGTATCATAATGAACTCTAGCTACAAAGGGGGAGAAGGATCAGAAAACCTTTGAAGGGTTATGGGAGGGACATGTTTGCTTCCATATTTGGCAAATGGCAGAGAGGCCTTACTCCTAACAATACAGGAAGAGAGGATAGACTCTTACTGAGTAGGAAACTAGAAATATAGAATAGATTTGGCCATGTTAGAGGCGTGGTTATTTAAAAGCATAACAGTGGCATTTAGTGAGTCTTTCCAAGGTATGGGCACTGAAAATAAGAAGCATACAATGAGCTCATGAGTCTGAGGTTGGGGCTTTGTGTTGGTATCAGCTTGATGGTTCTTCTTTTCTCGGCTAGGATCCCTCTGCAAATGATTGTTACTGGGTAACTGAGTGACAGACTCTGCTCTTCATGTTTGTCACCCACAAGCAAACCAGCCCAGGTGCTTACGGCAGTGGCAGAGATGTACCACCCA